>NC_056731.1:848249528-848517489 GCF_019279795.1 Protopterus annectens
ATTGTTCTTCAAGAGATTCATGGATGATATATTTTTCCTTTGGAAGGGCAATGAAGAACAGCTGTAGGTCTTTGTTGATTATCTCAGTAAATCATTTTTGGACTTTGATTTCAGCAGTTCAAAAGAGAAGTTAGACTTCCTTGATATACTTCAAAGAGAAGACTGTATACTCAACACACAGATATTCAGGAAGGATTGCTGGAAAAATAGTCTCTCTCACAGAAATAGCATGCACCTGGGACATACATCCCCCCCATCTTATCAGGGGAAAGTTTCTTAGAATGTCCAGGTTATGCACTAATGAGACGAATTACAATGAAGAAACTTTACAGCTAGTACAGCACCTATGGAGGAGAGGCTACAAGGAAAATGAGATTTCTAAAGGGGCTGATGAGACCAAGGAGGTGCGTAGAACCAAAGGCATACCCTATTTTCTTCATGACACTTTTGAGAAGCAAGATAAACACACGAAGAGCAACAGAGAACCAACAGGAAGAAAGAGATGTCTGCTTACATATAACAATGGTGAGCAACAAATCTGATACAAGAAGCAACTTAAAACCCTGACAGCAGATGAAAACCCCTGATGTAGAGTAGGTGATGTGCCATGAGTCTGTTTTACGAACGGGAAAAACTTACAACTATGTCACGACAGACCTAAAAAAAAAAAAAAAAAAAAAGATGAACTCTCACAAAGAGAATGGGCACATTCCCATGTAGAAAAATGGAAGTATGTGGGCTTCTAAATTCCAAGAGCTGTTTTGAAAATCCTATTACTAGGAAGGAATACAAACTTAAGACTTATGCTAACTGTAATACTAAGAATGTTATGTATGTCGCTAGCTGTAATGCAATGAGTATTGTGTCATTTAGGTGACATCAAGCTAAAGTAAAACCTGTGCTTTGTCGCAACATATAAATTATCCAGGCCATAGTTTCAATTTTAGGGTGTTTGAAATATTGACTGAAGACATGAGAATGTAGGATTCTCTGCAGTTTGACTGAGATTGTGAAAACTCACTGGATTGCTGGCTTGCAGGCTGATAAACTGCCTGGATTAAATGGAATGTTCCCTTTAAAACCTTTATTGAAAGGGTGGAGACTGAGGAAGACTGAAGAGCTAAGCCTCTGTTTAAATCTGATGAGCTAAGTTTAGTACGACAGGCTCTGATGAAGGCATTCTTGCCGAAAAGTGCTCATCCGGTTAAGTTGACAATGTTTTACTGTTTTTTATTTTTTATTTTATTTTGCTTATACATGTTGATTTTTAGTATTAAATAGTTTTAAACCTCTCCGTAGTGGACAAGCTTCGTTTTGCTTCTGCTAAGTTTTAGATTGGCAAGCTAACTTAAACTGTTTGTGGTGCATTTTTACCTGGATTAGCTTACAAACATATCTGGAGGAGGACAATTAAGAATCTAGGAGCCCCTGCAGCATAGTCCAAGCAAATTTTCTGGACCTAGAAAAGAAATCCAGTTTGCAGTGCTTTGTAGAGGTATGCAGACAGGACCAAGTTACTGCCTGTAGAATGTGTTTTCACCTCTTTCCATAAACCTGTAGTAGCAAAAACCCTGGTGGAACAGGTCTTAACTCTACCTGGAAGTGGGTTGTTGTGGTGTGTACAACCAAAAGAAATAGCATGAGAAAACTATCTTGAAACTGTCTGACTTGAAAACAGATGCCCTTTTCTGTTGCCTTCACAGGAGACAAATAACTTGTGTGGCTTTTCTGAAGGACTTAGTTTTGCCCAAGGAGTATCTGAGCTGCCTGTGGACATTCAGAGTATGAAGAATTTGTTTTCTCCCTTGTTTTTGGATTCCGGAAAACAAATGTTAACAGACTGACTCAAGGTAAACTCAGACCCCTTTAGGCATAGGGAGAGGATTTATTTTCCCACAAACCCTATCCTTGTGGAAAATGAAACAAGGGTGACTCACTAAAAGAACCTGTAACTCAATTCTAGCTTAAGTCAGAATTGAGTAAGTCTTCCATGTTAAGAACTTCACATCAGCCTGATAAAGCTTGTTCTAACTGAAAAAAATGTAAGCTTCTACAGCATAAAATTCAAATCCCAAGCAGGAGCCACTTGATCTTTGTGTATAGAGGTACATAAAACTCTTTTCAAAAACTACTTGATTTGGTAACAGGAAAAAAGGGGGATCTGACAGTAGATTAGCAGAAATAATACACAGATGAATACTGATAGAAAAGTAAGAAAAAGCCAGAGGACAACAGCTTGCATAAGTAATCAAAAGCCAGAAGCAGGGCCTTTAAAGGGCCCTAGTCCTTGGAATAGCACCAGCTAGACAATATTTTCCAATTAGACATACAGCATTTCATCACAGCGGATTTTTTAACCTCCTTTAGTACCTGCTGCACATACTCAGAAAAAAAGGTGTCTAAAAGGTATAGAAATTCTATCATCCAGGTAATCAGCTGAATAATTTTCAGGTTGGAGTATATTAACACACTCCCTGTCTTGTGCGAGTATATCAAGTTGGTGGGGAAGCTTGTGGTAATTACCCTTGGCCAGTTTCCAAAGAAGAGAACCACTGTTGCCTGGGACAAAAAAGGGGGGGGGTGTCATCACTATAAAATCTATGGGGAATACGTCTGGATCTTTAGAACACTAGAAATCAGTGGAAAGGTATAACTATTCTCACCCATAGGAATGAGAGCATCTGTCTTCCAAGGCCTCTAATCCTGGAGCAGAATTTCTTTAACTGCTTTGAAACAGGGAAAATGGACCTACTTCAGGTTTTCCCCACAGTTGGATCAATTCCTGAAGATCCCATGGGCAATTTCCATTTATCATGGTTTGTCCTGGTTCTGCTTAGCTTGTTCAACTACAATGTTTTGCTCCGACAGTATGTATGAAGCCTAAAGAGAAACTAGGCAGAGTTGCTACCACCCAAGCTATCATAGGTTTGCAGAGGTGGTAAAGATCTGGTACCACCTGTTTATGTATCACATCACTATGGTGTTCAGTGTGAAAACTTGCAGAGGACCTAGAGACTAAAGATATTACAGCTTTCATAGCACTTATTACAGCAAATATTAATCAGACAATAAGTGCTTTTGTCTGTCCTGTTTGTTCCACAGACCGTTGCACTTTTACTCCTTTTGAAACTACTCCCCATGCAAGGCCTGAAGCATCTCGACTGAAGTGGGAAGGAGACTAGGAGACCTGGATTCTGAGAGAACTATTTTACCCAATGCAGAACCTCCCCCTTTGGAAAAGAAAGAATGCAGATGCAGAATCCAGACTGACCTAAGGTACTATTTAATCTTTCTCAAGTCTGGCCGAGGGTATCACAACAATCAGTGAACCCATGTTTTCCAGAATCCTGAGAAATTTCCTGTCGGAAACCTGATTTAACAGGGAAAAAAACAGGAATAAGTTTCCAAGCATCTCTACTTCGTTAGGTTCGTAGGTGTGTAGCACGCCAACAACCACTGGGTCCTTTTTAAGCCTGGCCAGGCATCCCAAATCTCTGAAAAGTTCTGGTAGTCTTAGTAAGTGTACGCAAGGGCTTGGGAGAGGAGTTAAAAGCAGGGGCCTAGCAGATTAACCATTTACTGGCTGTGTCCCTTAGAGATCGATTCCAAATTAGGAATAAATTTGCTGTTCAACTGTCCCGGGTGCACTTAAATTGGGGTAAGGAGGAACTCTGCTTCACATGGATGGAGTGCCTGTTCTAGAGAATGGATAGTCTCTGGGATGTATTCCAGACTCTCATGCATGTTCTAGTTCTATTACAGGCAAGGTTCAAGTCTTTAGAACAAGTAATTCCGGTGCTGTTTGTTTTGTGTACATGCAGGAGGATCATCAGGGTGGGGTCTGACAATGCCTTTTATGCAAAGTATGCACCTCTCAACAACCTGTAGGAGACGGTATACAGGGATAAGGCTTTGAGGCAATCTGCATAGGGCGCTGTGCTCATGAACTGTATTCTTTCATTGAGGTACCTCTGTGGACGTCCCAGTTATCAGATTTATCTGGCAAGGTAAATACCAAAATGGACACTGTACTTGAATGACAGATCTGATGAATGCCAAACAATGAAGTCTTTCAACTTACACACTGTACACCTTTGTTTATTGGTTGTACAACATAGGACTGTCTAGAGCAGGGATGGTCAAAGGTTAGATTACTAATGACATATGTTCCCAATTCCCTGACTACTAGGTTGTTCTTAGGGATGTGTTGTCAATGACAGTTACTAGGGGTAGAGGACTTCCCGAAGAATACCATTTTGCAGGTCTGGAAATGCAGTTTTACACCATGCCTCCGACACCTGTTATCTGTCTGGGTCAGCCCTTCCTGGAGAACATTATCGGTGGGGATACTACGACTGCTCCTAATTTGCAATCTTCTACAAATCTGGTCAGCCAGAGTCCCTTGACATTCGCCTGGATGTCAAAGTAGAAGATAGGGACTCTGCTGGTGACTAGCCTCTTTGTAGAAGTGGACTCCCCAATTCTAACTTCCTGGGTCTGGTTAGTGAGCCAGATGGCTATCCACCAGGTGTCATAACAGTTTACACCCAACCTCTTGAGTTTGTCAACAATGCCAGAATGGGGTACTGTACCAAATGCCTTGGCCAGGTGAAGGTAGACAGTGTGAACCATTTTACCTCATCCATTACTTTTTGGTGACCTTCTGAAAACCCACCAGGCTGGGGGGGCATGACCTTCCCTTGATGAAACCTAACTGCTTTGGTCTAGTATCTGGAGGTTTCCTGTCATTAGTGCTCATTTCCATGATAATTCTTTCCATGGCCTCCCATATGAGACTAGTGAGTTATCGGTCCGTAGGTGGCCTGTCTCTGTGCAGACAGCTGACTGTGGTTGTTCTTATTTCATGAGGGATAAAGTCTGTTTGAAGGCTTCAGTTAAAAAGTGATTCCAGATGGCCTAACAGGTCAAAGTTTCATGCTATTTAGAAGGCAGGCTAAGAAATTGCATATTTCCTTTTTCCTCTGAATTAAAAATGTCACAAGGTTGAACAAGGAATCCTTAAGGGGTATTTAACAGTTTTCCCTTTTAACAACCTCTGGTAATGCTTACATTACAAGCCAAGCATAGTGCCTGACAGCTGACACTGTAGCAGCCACACTAGATTCTACAGTATGTAACTGTTTTATATGCTTACCCACATTATGGAATAGCGCAAAAACCTTACCTTTACGCTGGGTTGGATGCAAGGACCAACCTTTAAAAGTACCACTCTTACTATAATGGGAAACAGGAGGGACAAAATATTGCATAATCCTTCCATTTTCTTCCTAATTAACAATAGCTTAAGGTTTATTACAGAATCCTTGTCTAAGGGGGCATTTAACAGTTCAGTTCAAAGGATTAAGGGTCTGAGCTGTAGTTTCTGTGGCACAAGATTAGATTCCTTCAGCTCTCATCTGCCTACTTTGTGATCAATTTACCAGTGGTCCTAGGTAAGCCTGGAAAAGGGATTTTGTGTCCAATGGGTCTACATGGGTTAACAAATGGGTATTATTATTTCAAGTTCTGACATTTGAGAAATCCATCATGGACTCCTGCACACAAATCAACTATCTATCCGGATTTCTCATGACCCATTAACACCTTCATTCAGCAAATGATTGCCCTTAAAAGACAGTGGTGGTCAAACATCTTACACAATCTAAGTCCCCATTTTCCCAGTATTTGATGAGCTGGATCAGGGAACAGATTGATTGCCTTTTGATGCCTCAAGAGAGATTACAGCAGCATCTGCCATGGGGTTACTGAATGACATGCTGTCTTGTGGGGAACCAGTAAAGATAGAATCCCCATCACTCAAGTTATGTAGAAGATGCAACCTATTATGCATGAGCAAGGTCCTCCTCCACACTTTCAAACATGAGCTGTGTCTGCAGCCCAAGCAGTACCCTACAACTTGCTCAGAGGGTTCAAACCCTGGAGAATCCCTCATTAAACCTTATTGCAGGAAATGTTTCATATCCTGCATTAATTGCATGTGGCTGTCAGACTCCCAAAAAAGGGTACTGCCCTAAATACAGCATGTTCCAAGTCAGCAGCATCTGAAGTATAAACAAGATGCCTCCTGAGCTCCCAATGCCAAGTTCCAAACATCTCCCTGCTTATCAAACCCATTTTCCAAAAGTATTAAAGATGAAACACTGATTTCTCTTGAGACAGCATCAGCCAGAGATTTGCTGTTCAAATGAAATGACAGTGTGCATTCTTCTTCCCAGGTATTTGACCTTCGACTTGAGTACTAGGAGCTGCCTCTGTCCACATCTCCAAAGGAATGGCACAAAGGCCAGCAGAAGTATCAGAATCCATTCGCAGGAATAAGCTAACAGCTTTGCTATGTGAGGCATCTTTGGACATGTGCAATACTGCTACATTATTCTTTTCTCCCTACGGACTCTCCTGAGGGTCCTGTCTCCTTAAAACCTTTTGTATCAGTGCTTTCATCTGTGGCCATTATTAAAGAAAGGACCTCCAGAGTAGTAGTAGTAGGGGACGGTTCTAATGCTTGTAACAAGGCCTCTAATTTCACATACATCACCCATGCTCCAAGTATGGCTTCTCTGATACAATTTTTTTCTGGGAAAATCCATAAAAATTTGCGCAACCCAACAAGAATGACCACATCAACAATGCTGCAGCATTCCTTAGAGTAATAAAGCTACTATAAAAAGAATGGGAGAAGGGAGGAGGAAATGAGCGTTCCAAAAATATAGAGGATAGAAACAGCAAAACCTGCTCTGACCTCTGAAAATACATCAAATTTTGCTTAGTAAAAGTATGCAGAGAAGACCAAGTAGCAGCTTCCAGAATGGATACAACATTGAGACGCTTAAAAAAGCTCCAGAACAGGAAATGCCCTCGATGAATGAGTTCTAACAGAAGCAGGAAGCAGCTTCCCATGAAAACACCACACAGAAATGGCTCTAGAAATCCATTAAGAAATGGTTTACATGGAAACTGTCACAACTAATTCTTTTACATTAAAAGAACCAAAAAGCTGCTCAGATTTTCTAATATACTTAGTCTTATTTAGATAGTATCTGAGCTGTCTATGCAAATCAAAAAAAGGAAGAATCCTCTCACTTTTACTTTATGGACAAGGAAATGAGAGAAGATGAATAGTCTGATTCAATGACAAATCACAGACAACCTTGGACATAAATGTAAGATGGGTTCTAAGACACCCTATCTCTGTGAAAAACTAGAAAAGGCAGAACAGGCATAAGAGCCTGAAGTTCAAAGACTATTGGTTGAAAGTCAGCGCCACCAACAAGAAAGTTTTCCCAGGTACACAACTTCAAAGTGGAAGAGGCTGTTGGTACAAAAGGTGGCTGGAGACTGCTTTTCAAGAACAGTTTAAATACCAGAAAGGAATGTGGTTTTCTTAGAAGCATATATGCCTGGTTCACAGTAGCAGAAAGTACCCCTGCACTACCAGGCTATATCTCATTCCATACCTTTCGGCCTCAGAACTTGGACCGAAGCTCCAAAGGTGGTGGTATTTCCATATTCATAAAGGATGCGCACACCTTCAGACTGGTAGCCCAACATAACGCAGAGATACTTCAAGGTCCAGCTAACATTGGGTAAGACAGCGATTCAGGTGATAGCCGACTATAGGTTCCCAACCATGTCCCAAGACTAGCACTCCACGTTCCTAAGCACCCTGGCGAATATTACAGTCCAACCCAACCCTCTCATACTAGGCAACTTCAATTACCCCTCCATTAACTGGGAAAACTACTCCTGTAGCAATACACTTGCCCAATGTTTCCTGGAATTCATTAATTCCAATGCCCTGGACCAGCTCGTTCTTACCCCCACTAGAGGTGGCAACATCCTTGACCTGATCCTTACTAACAATGGTGACCATTGCTCTACACCAGTAGTCAACTCCTCCCTGGTTAGATCCAACCACAAACTAATCACATTGGAAACCCACATCTCCCACCCTCCGCAAAAGTAACTACCATGAAAAACTTCTCCAAAGCTAACTTTGGGCTCCTAAAAACAGAGGTGGCTAACTTCATGGCACCCACACAAATGGAGAATAATTGCATGACCACCGAATCATGCACCAATGCACTGTACGAACACGTACACAAATGCATGGATCTCGCCATACCCAATAGAACCAAGACGCCTCCTCCAAAAAAAGGAAGCCAATCTGGTGGTCCCCTGCCACACACACTCTACAACAGGAGGAGGAAACTGATGCAAAATAAGATGAAGTCCCAAGAATGGAAAAACTCCCTTATCAGCCTCAACAAAAAGTTGAGATCCTTCATCAAATGCTCTAAAGCTAGCAGATAGTAAATCAACCACACGGACTTCTATAGTTATGTAAAGAATCTCCACGGCAATACCCAGATTTGCTCTGCACTACTGCACAATGGTACTTTCTATACAGAGTCCGATATTGCCAATATACTGGCCGACAGATTCAGTGCCAACTTTACCCCCTCTCCCCCCCTGCCCAAAGGACCAACCACAATACCAGCAGATTGCCAGGCACCCAGTATTACTGCGCACAGGTAAATACAGCACTGTCCAAGGCCAAGAATACAGCTTCTATGGTACCAGACAATATCCCTGGCTGTGTTCTACATGAACTACAGTGTGAACTGGCACCTCACCTGTGTGCCCTGTTCAATCACATCCTCACCTCAGGCTTTGTCCTTACCGAATGCTGCACTGTTACAGTCATCCTTCTCCACAAAGGAGGAGCGACTACAGACCCTGGGAACTATCACCCTATTAGTCTGATGAGTCTGATATGCAAAGCTATGGAATGCATCATCATGGACCTAATAAACAAGGCTATAGAGAATCTCCAAACTCTGGATCCCACACAGTTTGGTTTTGTGGGGGGTAGATCATGCCTACTCAACCTGGTCGACTTCTATGAGTCAGGTCAACAGAGCTGTGGATGAAGGCAAGGTTGTTCATACAGCCTACCTTGATCTGGCAAAGGCCTTTGAGATCATTCCCCACTTAGGAATCATAGAAAAACTCACTAAGCTAGGCATCAACCCCTATATCACTAGGTGGGTTACAAACTGGCTCACAGATAGAACCCATGGTGTAAAAGTAGCTGACTCCAAGTCAGACTGCCAGCCAGTCATGAGTGGAGTCCCATAGGGTTCGGTCCCGTGTACTCTCCTGTTTGGTATCTACTTCTTTGAAGTCCAGGCCAACATGAAGGGACTCTGGCTAACAATGTTCACAGATGACTGCAAGTTGGGAGCTATTATTAACTCCCCATGTGATGGCAAGATCCTACAGAATAGCCTTACTGACACGAACGACTGGTGTCAGAACCATGGCCTTAAGCTCAATGTCAAAAACTGCGTCTTCATCCCATTTGGGAAAAACCTGGTTCCCTTGAATTACCACATCGATGGTAGTCCACTGGACACAGGCAGTGTTACAAGCGATCTGGGAACACAGGTTGACAGCAACCTCTTTTGATCATCACATTGCTACTGTGGTCAGAAAGTCCTATGTAGCACATCTCATTACTAAGGGTTTTGTATCCAGGAAGGAAGAGGTCTCCCTCCCTCTACTCTTCCCTCATTAGTCCAATCAGAGTACAATGCCCTATTTAAGATGTACTACACTAGACACCTGCAACAAAGTACAGTTTTGTACCTACCATAAATGTAGATGTCCGATAGGTATGCATCTGCAGTCATCACATATGGGTTGTCCTGCCTCAGGCAGCCCTTCGGTCGGCCGGATTCCAAAGCCTGGGTCCGGCGTTGGCTGATGTCGCCCCTTCCCCGACGTCAGAGCGCCTGGGGTATAAAAGCGTTAGCCGACGCCATCTTCCTCAGTTTTTCTTGCCCCAGATGCCAGGTGACCTCTAAAGAAGGCTAAATTTGGAGAAATGCAATAGATTCCAAACATGCACAGAAATATATACATATATACATATATACATATATATATATATATATATATATATATATAAAAAAACAAATACACCATAATAGATAACCCCAGCTAGCTATGAGAGGGAAAAGTACCCAAGAAATACCATAGAGGGGAAGGAGGGAGGGTAAACCTGACTGCAGATGCATATCGACATCTATTTATGGTAGGTACAAAAAGTACAGTTTTGTACCTACCATAAATGTAGATGTCCGAACAGGATAGCATCTGCAGTCCTTACAAATGGGTTGTCCTGTCGTCAGGCAGCCCTTCGGTCGGCCGGATTCCAAAGTCTGGGTCTGGCCTCGGCTGGTGTCGCACTTCACCCGACGTCATCTCTGCTGGTCTTCGGGTATAAAGGCATCAGCCGACGCCATTTTCCTCAGTGTTTCTTGCCCCAGATGCCAGTTGCCCTCTTGGTAAGCTAAATTTTTGGATAAATGCCAATGTTTCCAAAAAAAAATATAAGGCAAACACAAAAAATAAGCATGTATGTACATATATACAAACAAATACACCATAAGAGATCCCCCCCCCCAGCTAGCTATTAGGTGGGTAAATACCCTAGGAGTACCACAGAGGGAAGGAGGGAGGGTAATCCTGACTGCAGATGCTATCCTGTTCGGACATCTACATTTATGGTAGGTACAAAACTGTACTATGTCCATCAAGGATGCATCTGCAGTCCTTACAAATGGGTAGAATACCATAGCCAAACTAGGGGAGGAGGAAGAAGAATTATGGTGTAGTTAGGATCCCTTGCAAAACAGCAGTGGCAAACCCTGCTCGGGATCTAGAGTATAGAGGTAAGTTATAATGCTTGGCAAATGTATGCACGGAGGTCCAAGTAGCAGCCTCAATAATGTCCTTGGTAGCCACTCCTCGTAAGAAAGCTGTGGTAGTGGCTGTAGCCCTTGTAGAATGAGGCCTTATGTTCTGTGGAATTTGCTTTCCATGGTAGGAGTAACAGAATCTTATGCAATTTCCTATCCACTTGGAGATTGTCTGTTTGGAAATTGCTTTTCCTTCCCTTCCTGTTGCATAAGCTACTAGAAGCTGGTCAGTTTTTCTATTGCCCTTGGTTCTGTCCAGGTAGTAGCGCAACTGTCTGTGTACATCCAAGGTATGCAGCAGTCTTTTCCCCCCTGTTCTGTGGATTAGGAAAGAAGGTAGGTAGGTGGATTGCCTGGTTTAGAGACACTCTGGATTCCACCTTAGGCATAAATGTAGGATTAGTTCTCATGGACACTATCTTGATGGAAGATTAGGAAGGGTTGTACTGCCATTAAGGCCTGTAGTTCCGAAACCCTTCTTGCTGAAGTAATTGCCAGTAGGAACGCAGTTTTCCAGGATAGGTGTTGAAGATCTGCTGTTGCTGCTGGTTCGAATGGAGGGAGTGTCAATTTTTCTAGCACAAAGTTCAAGTCCCATGCTGGTAATGGTGGTTTCCTAGGAGGTTTTACATTCTTGATTCCTCTGAGGAACTGCCTGAGTAGAGGATGTGAGAAGACAGGGGGATCGAAGCTGTATTCTGCAGAAATAGCTGATGCATGTATCTTGATGGAGGAATAAGACAGGCCTGTATGGAGAAGCTCTGCCAAATACTCCAGGATGTTGGCAATATCTATCTTTGACACATCTTTCCCTCTTTCAGTACTCCAAATGACAAACCTTTTCCATTTTCCTGCATAGTTCCTACTTGTTGAAGGGCTGCGGGCCTCAAGGATGTCTTTAACCCTTTGAGATAAATCTGGGTTAGATGCTCCTATGTAATGTTCCAGGCAGTCAGTTGTAGAGTTTTCAGGTTTGGATGCAGGATGTTGTAGTCGCTCTGAGTTAACATCAAAGGAATCAGGGGTAGTGTCCACACCACCCCCCCCGAGACATGCTCCTCAGCAATGGATACCAATGTTGTCTTGGCCAATTTGGAGCTATCAGAATTATCCTTGGACGTTCCTCTTTGATTTTCAGTAGTACCTTGTGCATCAAAGGGAGAGGTGGAAATGCATATGCTGTCAGGCCTTTCCAACTGAAGGATAGAGAGTCCACCTTCCAAGCAAGTGGGTGGTATGTCCTTGTGCAGAATTTCTTGAGCTGGTGATTGAGTGGGGATGCGAATAGGTCTACTTGTGGCATTCCCCATTTCTTTGTGATGGCCTTGAAGATGTCCGGGTGTAGCATCCATTCGTGAGCATCCGAGGTAGTTCTGCTTAACATGTCTGCTAGGATGTTTTCTTTTCCCGGTACAAATATTGCCTGTAACTGAATGTTGTAGCTCAGAGCCATATTCCATAGGTCCAGAGTCATTCGACATAGGGGGTATGAATGAGTGCCTCCCTGTTTGTTGATGTACCACATGACTGTGGTGTTGTCTGTCCTTATCATCAATTGGCCTTCTTTGAGGAATGGTCTGAAATTCTGGATTGCTAGTTTTACTGCCAGCATTTCTTTTTGATTTATGTGCAAGTGCAGCTGGTCTGGAGTCCATAAGCCTTGAATGCATTTGTCCAACATGTGGGCCCCCCAACCTAGGTCTGAGGCATCCGTTGTGATGGTTTGGCTTGCTTGAATGTTGTGGAAGGACAAACCTGGGTTTGCCTGGCATGCTTGAGCCCACCATAGGAATTCTTGTTTCAGGCATGGGATTAGTGGTATTTCGGTTTCTAAGCTGTGCCTGTGTTGAGACCATAAATTCTTTAGGTACCACTGTAGCTTTCTCATATGCAGTCTGGCATGGGGGACCAGGATTATGCAGGATGCCATGAAGCCCAAGGCCTGCAGTACTTTCCTTGCTGTTAGTTTGTTCTGCTTTGTTAATGCCAAGAAGTAAAGAGGAAGTTGTTCTTGTTTTTCTGCAGTTAGGAATGCCATCTGTTTTACTGTGTCCAATTCTGCACCCAAGAATGTTCTTGTTTGGGATGGTATCAGTCTTGACTTTTTTAAATTGACTGTGTATCCCAGGGCTTGTAGTAAGCAAATGACTCTTTGTAAGACTTGTGTCAGCTTGCTTTTGTTGTCCGCTTGTATCAGGCAGTCGTCCAGGTATGGGTAAATTTGGATTCCTTGTAGCCTGCAATGAGCGATTACTGATGCCAGGCATTTCGTGAACACTCTGGGCAGTAGATAAGCCAAAGGGCAATGCTGAGAATTGATAATGCTCTGATCCTGCAAGAAATCTGAGGTATCTTCTGCAATTTGGTCGTATGGGGACGTGCAGGTATGCCTCCTTGAGATCTAGAGTTACCAGCCAACACTCCTTGCCCAGCATGGGAAGAAGTTGCTGTAGGGTCAGCATTTTGAATTTTGGAACAATGATGAATGTGTTTAAAGCGGACAGGTCGAGAATAGGTCTCCAATTTTTCTCTTTTCTTGGTACTAGGAAAAGTCTGGAGTAAAATCCTTTGCCCTGTTCTGTAGGTGGTACCCTTTCCACAGCTCTCATTTTTGTTAATTGAGCTATTTGTTTTAGGGCTTCTGTCTTTTGATTTGGTGGTAGGTTTGGCATTCCACTTTTTACTGGTAAGGTGTGGAAATGGAACCTGTAGTTTTGGTCTATAGTTTGCAAAATCCACTTGTCTCTTGTGATATAGTGCCAGTTTTTTGAAAATAAGGCTAACTTTCCGCCTAAAGGTGCTGCTATTTGTTCCCTGGTAGGCGGTGGCAGAACCAAGTCACTGTGATTGCCCTGTTGCAGTGGTAGTGGTTGTGTCTGTGCCTCGTTGGTTATTGCCTTGCCACTGACGTCCTCTGTAGGCACCTCCTCTGGATTGATTTCTGCCTCTGGAACATCTATTTCTGCCTCTCTGAGATTTAGAGGAGTCTGGAAAGGACCAATTTTTGGAAGGCCAGTTGCTGCTAAACCTTGGGGGCTGAACCTGTAAGAAATCTTTAACTGTTTGTACAGATTTTGCCTTCTCTTCCATTTTCTTCATTACTTGTTGGGCAGGAGGACCAAATAGACTGACCTTATCCATAGGAGCATCTAATAGCTTTGTTTTAACATGATCCGCAAGACCTGCTCTTTCAACCATGCATGCCTTCTTATAACTGTGCCAGTCATGGCTGATCTAAATGAAGCCTCCAGTGCATCATAGCCACATTTTAAAGAATGGTTACTAACCTGCTGAATGTTATTCACCATTTCTAAAACATATTTCTTATCTAAGGAATCATCAGTGGACAGTTTCTTAGTTAACTGATCAAGCATAAACTCTTGGTATTGGATCATATGAAACTGACAGTTCAAAGCTCTAGCTGAGAGAGTAGCAGAGGTGTATACTTTTTACCCCATCTCTAAGGACCTGGATTCCCTTTCAGAAGGGAGGGTTTTTCGCTGAGGTCGAGGCTACTGCCTTAGGCCCCTGGGAGATAGTCTCAGGATCTGCAAGAGGAGCCTTGTATAAGTGGTGATGAGTGTCCGCACCCTGTAAAACCTATCGGGCTTGGCAGGGGCTGGAGGTAAAGTATCAGGAGCAGTGCAAGCATCATTGAATGCATCATCCACAACAGGAAGAACTGGAGGTATAGCTAAGGGCCTATGTTGTGGTAAGTGTAGAAAGGTCTTAAGCCTTTTTCTTGAATCTGAGAAATCTTGTCCCTGCCATTGGAATTGCTCTCTCATGGCATGTAAGGTTTCCCCAAAGGAAAATTCCTCTGGTGGAGAGGCAGAAGGTATAGATTCTTCAGCATCGGAATCTTCATAAGTAGAAAAAGGAGCCTCTGGATGGTCTGTATTGTCTGAATCATCAGAAGAGTCATCTGAGGACACTGGCTCAGGGGGCTCTGCTCTAGGTCTCTTTTCTGGAGGTTGAGAGGCCCAGTCTGGGTGAGATTGGGATCCCCTTATTAAAGAGATGAGATCCTCTGCCAGAATAAGCATTTGGGAACTGGAACTGGGCCTGTGAGAGGGGGGCTTAACAGGCACAGACTTAGTAGTTTTGGCTGCTTTAGCCCTGGCAAAGGCCTTTATAGACATGGCTGCAGGAGGCCTAGCAGCACCACGTGCTGGGGTAGAGACATCCAAAGGGATGGTGTCCGATAATTCTAGAGAAACCACATTAGTTGGCAAAACTTCAGAGGCCGATTCAACTAGGGTAGCAGAGGCCTCGGTAGTAGTCATGGATTTGGCTGAAGATTGACCCGTTTTCTCGGTTTCGGCCGAAACAGAGACACTCGCGGTTTGCTTAACCGTGGTTTCGGCCGAAACCGCGGACAGCGAGTGTCGGTCTTTTTCTTTGCGTTTCTTAACAATTTGAGAAGTCGGAGGATCCGACTCCATAATGTACGCAAAATCTGAGCCGAAAAACTGTTCAGCAAACTCCGACCGACGCCTAAGCGCTCGCCGGTTGAAGGAAGCACAGGCTAAACAGGCTGCTACGTCGTGGTCTGGGCCTAAACAAGGTAAGCAGTAAGAGTGGAAATCTTTATGAGGTATTTGTTTCCCACAAGTTAAACAGTTATTCACTTTTTCTGACATCGGCTGAGGCAAGAAAGAGTCCCCAACGGGGTACTTAGCTTTTCAGAAGTCTTCGAAGTAGTATTCGGTAGTAGTAATCTCTGGATCTGACCGACCGGCACTTGCGAACAGCTTCTGCTTCGGGCGCCACGCGGCAAGAAAGACTGAGGAAAATGGCGTCGGCTGATGCCTTTATACCCAAAGACCAGCAGAGATGACGTCGGGTGAAGTGCGACACCAGACGAGGCCAGACCCAGACTTTGGAATCCGGCCGACCGAAGGACTGCCTGACGACAGGACAACCCATTTGTAAGGACTGCAAATGCATCCTTGAAGGACATCTGTACTATGTCCTTCAAGGATGCATCTGCAGTCAACACATATGGGTAGAATACCACAGCCAATCTGGGGGTGGAGGATCTATGTAAAGGATGGTGTAGCTAAAATGCCCTGCAGGACTGCCGTAGCAAAGCCTGCTCTGGGTCTGGAATATAGAGATAAGTTGTAATGCTTGGAAAATGTATGCACGGAGCACCATGTAGCAGCTTCTAAAATGTCCTTGGTAGCCACCCCTCTTAAAAAGGCTGTGGAGGTGGCTGTGGCTCTGGTCGAATGAGGTCTAATGTTAGCTGGCACAGATTTTCCATGAAAGGAGTAACAAAAACGAATGCAATTCCCTATCCATTTTGAAATTGTCTGTTTTGAAATTGCTTTTTCTTGTGCACCCGCAGCATATGCTACAAACAGCTGGTCAGTTTTTCTGTAACTTTTAGTTCTGTCCAAGTAGTAGCGCAACTGTCTGTGTATGTCCAGGGTGTGCAGAAGCTTTTCCCCTTTGTTTGGTGGATTTGGAAAGAAGGTGGGCAGGTGAATAGCTTGGTTTAATGAGATCCTGGATACCACCTTTGGCATAAATTAAGGGTTGGTTCTCAATGAGACTCTGTCTTGATGAAAAATAAGAAATGGCTGTACTGCCATGAGGGCCTGTAACTCAGATACTCTTCTTACTGAGGTTATGGCCAGAAGGAAGGCAGTCTTCCAAGACAGGAACTGTAGTTCTGCAGATGCTGCTAGTTCAAAGGGAGGCAGTGTTAGTTTTTCCAACACGAAGTTAAGGTCCCAAGTAGGCACTGGTGGTTTCCTTGGAGGATTGATGTTTTTAATTCCTCTTAGAAACTGCCTTAGGAGAGGATGAGAGAAGACAGGCGGATCAGTGTTGTACTCTGCTGAAATTGCTGAAGCATGAATTTTAATGGAAGAGTAAGACAGGCCATTGTGGAGCATTTCTGCCAAGTATTCCAGGATATGTGCCATGTTCATCACTTTCGCATCTAGGCCCTTTGTGGTGCTCTAAGTGTGAAATATTTTCCATTTTGCTGAGTATGCCTTTCTTGTGGGAGGCTTGCAAGCTTCCACGATGATATCCTTCACTCTCTTGGATAGCTTATCCTGTGGATGAATCAAGGTATTTTCCAGGCTGTTAGTTGCAATGTTTTCAGGTTGGAATGCAGAGTTTTGTAATTGTGCTGTGTCAGGAGAAGTGGCCATTGTAGAAGAGGCCATGGTTTCGTGCGTGACATGATCTTGAGCAAAGGGTACCAGTGCTGTCTTGGCCAGTCCGGAGCTATCAGAATCACTCTTGGATGCTCTGCCCTGATCTTCAGTAAGACCTTGGTCATTAAAGGAAGAGGTGGGAATGCATACACTGTTAGAGTTCTCCAGCTGAAAGAGAGGGCGTCCACTTTCCATGCTTGTGGGTGGTATGTCCTTGAGCAGAACTTCTTCAGCTGAAGATTGTGCGGGGAGGCAAAGAGGTCTATGTCCGGCCTCCCCCATGATTGTGTTATCTGCAGGAAGATGTCTGGGTGCAGCATCCATTCGTGTGCATCCATGATGTTTCTGCTTAAGCTGTCCGCCAGTATATTGTCCTTTCCTGGCACAAATTGGGAATGCAGCTCTATATTGAGTGCCAAGGAAAGTTCCCATAGATTCATTGCCAGTCTGCAAAGAGGGTAGGAATGGGTGCCTCCTTGCTTGTTTATGTACCACAACTGTGGTGTTGTTTGTCCTTATTAGCAGGTGGCCTTGATGTAGAAATAGCTTGAAGGCCTCGATTGCATGTATCACTGCCAGCATTTCCTTTTGGTTTATGTGCATGCGTAGCTCTTTTTGTGACCATAGTCCTTGGATGCACCTTCCCTCCATGTGCGCTCCCCATCCGTGATCTGAAGAGTCCGTTGTAATGGTTTGGCTGGCTATTGGCTTGCTGAAGGGCAGACCCCTGTTTGACTGGCTTGCTTGAGCCCACCACAGAAATTCCCTGTGAAGGCATGGGATGAGTGGTATCAAAGTTTCCAAGCTGTGACTGTGCTAAGTCCATAAACTCCTTAGGTACCCATTGTAGTTTCCTCATATGTAGCCTTGCTTGTGGAATCAGAAGAATGCAAGAAGCCATGTAACCCAGGGCCTGCAGGATTTTCCTTGCAGTCAGCTAAGTTTGTCTTGAGATTTTTGAAGTAATCCGGTAGTTGACTTTGTTTTTCTTCTGTGAGGTAAGCCATTTGGGTGGTTGTGTCTAGATTCGCACCCAGAAAAGTTATTCTTTGGGATGGAACAAGTTTTGACTTGCGAATGTTGACTGTATACCCCAAGGCCTAAAGTAGGTGGATGGCATAATTCAAGTGTTTTACCAAAATTCGTTGGCTGTCCGCTTGTATAAGGCAGTCGTCCAGATATGGGTATATTTGCATCCCCTGAAATCTGCAATGTGCAATTACTGATGCCAGGCATTTCGTGAATACTCTGGGCACAGTAGATAAGCCAAAGGGCAATGCTGAGAATTGATAATGCTCTGAACCTGCAAGAAATCTGAGGTGTCTTCTGCAACTTTGTCTGATAGGGACATGCAGGTATGCCTCCTTGACGTCCAGAGTTACCAGCCAAGACCCCTTGCCCAGCATGGGAAGGAGTTGCTGTAGAGTCAGCATTTTGAATTTTGGCACAATGAGGTAAGTATTCAGTGCGGACAAGTCGAGAATAGGCCTCCATTGCTTTTCTTTTCTTGGAACAAGGAATAGTCTGGAGTAAAATCCTTGGCCTTGTTCTGAGAGAGGAACCTTTTCTATAGCTTTCATTTGCATTAAATTGGAGATTTGTTTCAAAGCCTCTGCCCTTTGATTTGGTGGCAGGTCTGGCATGCCTTTTCTTTTTGGTAATGTGTGGAAATGGAACCTGTATCCTTTGTCTATTATTTGTAGTGTCCATTTGTCCCTTGTAATACTGTGCCAATTTTCTGAGAATAAGGAAAGCTTTCCGCCCAAAGGTGCTTCCAATTGAGCCCTGGTTGGCGGTGTCAAAGTAAAGTCATTGGGTCTGTCCTTGTGCAGCAGTAGTAGGCCCTGCACTACCTCTCTGGTTGGGAGGCTGCCATTGACGTCCTCTGTAGGAGCCTCTAGCTTGCCCCCTACCTCTGGCATGCCTGTTCTTGCCTCTCTGAAATCTCTCTGTGTCCGGAAAGGACCAATTCTTGGAAGGCCAATTTCTGCTGAATCTTGGTGGTTGAACTTGCATAAAATCTTTTACTGTTTGTACAGATTTTGCCTTTTCTTCAAATTTCTTTAAGACCTCCTGAGCAGTGGAACCAAATAACTTTTACTTTTCCAGTGGAGCATCAAGAAGCTTTGCTTTAACATGGTCTGGCAGAGATTGTTCCTTGAGCCAAGCATGCCTACGTATGACTGCACCTGTCATAGCTGACCTACATGAAGCTTCCAATGCATCATACCCACACTGCAAGAAATGGTTGCTAACCTGTTGAGAGTTATGTACCAGATCCTGAAGTGATTTGTGATCTAGGGGTTCAGGTGAAGACAGTTTTTTATGCAATTCATCTAACAAATACTCTTGGTACTGAATCATATGAAATTGACAATTTAAAGCCCTCATAGAAAGGGTAGCAGAAGTATACACTTTTTACCCCATCGCCTAAAGCCCTGGACTCCCTTTCAGAGGGGACTGGATTTTCTGTAGTGGCAGCTGAAACCCGTTTAGGGCCCTGGGAAATAGTTTCTGGATCAGCAGAATGGGCCTTGTAAAGGAAAAGATGCGATTCCGGGACCCTGTAGTACCTATTGGGTTTGGCAGGAGCCGGAGGGAGAGTCAGGGGTTGCGCTAGACTCAGAGTACACATCATCAATGACATTCAAAACATGCCGACTAGCCAAAGGTCTATGCTGAGGTAAATGCAAGAAGGTCCTTAATCTCTTCCTGGAATCAGAAAATTCCTGGCCCTGCCATTGGAAATGCTCTCTCATAGTGTGCAGAGTTTCCCCAAAGGACAGCTCTTCAGGAGGGGAGGCCGAAGGGATAGATTCCTCAGCATCAGAATCCTCGTAGGCCGAAAAAGCCTCCTCCTGGTAGTCCGAGACAGTAGAGCCATCAGAGGCCTCATCTGAGGAGTGGGGATCAGAGGGCTCAACCCTGGGCCTTTTTTCTGTAGGAGGTTGAGAACCCCTGTCCGGATGAGGCTGTGAGCCCCTAATTAATGAAATGAGGTCCACTGCTAGACTAAGGATCTGAGAACCTGTAGTGGGTACCTGAGGGATAACCCTGGGAGGCAAAGATTTTGAGTGTTTAGCAGCTTTACCCTAGAGAATGCCTTTATGGACATGGATGCAGGAGGCCTGGCTGCACCACGTGCTGGTGTAGTTTTGTCTAGAGGAATGGTGTCGGAAGGTTCCAGGACACCAGTATCTAATGGAGATTCAATAACTGATACAATAGGGGCCTCCGGGGCCGAGTTTGTCAGTTGTACGGTTTCGGTGGTCGGAAGTTTCAGCCGAGACAGACACTCGCGGTAGGCCTGGCCGTGGTTTCAGTCGAAACCGCAGCCCGCGTGTCGGTCCTTGTCCTTCCATTTCTTAGTTAAATGTGAAGTTGGAGTCTCCGACGGCATATTGCAAGCAAAACTAGCCCCAAAAAATTCCTCTGCAAACTCCGCCCGATGTCTAAGAGTGCGTCGGTTGAAGGAAGCACAGGCTGAACAGGCTGAGACGTCGTGGACTGGGCCTAGGCAGGGGAGGCAGTAAGAGTGGAAATCCTTATGAGGTATTTGTTTCCCACAAGTTAAGCAATTATTAATTTTATCTGACATCGGCTGAGGCAAGAAAGAGTCCCCAACGGGGTACTTAGCTTTTGAAGTCTTCGGTTTAGCTGAATAACAGGAGCTGGCCGACCGGCACTTGCGAACTGCTTCTGCTTCGGGCACCAGGTGGCAAGAAAGACAGAGGAAGATGGCGTCGGCTGACGCTTTTATACCCCAGGCGCTCTGACGTCGGGGAAGGGGCGACATCAGCCGACGCCAGACCCAGACTTTGGAATCCGGCCGACCGAAGGGCTGCCTGAGGCAGGACAACCCATATGTGATGACTGCAGATGCATCCTTGAAGGACATCAGGAGAGGCTGCAAAAGTACCTCACAAAGAGGATCCTAGGCCTTAAACACTTGTCCTATGTGGAGAGACTCACAAACACCAACTATTCTCTGTCTCATATCGCCTACTTATAGGCGATCTCCGCTTGACTTGCAAAGTCATGTCTGACCCAGCTCTGTTAGAAATTCTACATCTAAAGAAATCCCAATCCCTCCATACCACACGCTCCAGAGACCTCAACCTCATTACCACAATCAACATAACTTACTGCAGGGACAGGTTCATAACCCAGAGAACGCCCATGCTATGGAATAGACTTCCCATACATGTCAAGCAGAGCACTTTGCTAGCCCTCCAAGAGAAATCTTGATGAGTGGATGGGAAATAGAAAATTCACCCCGGGGATGACTCCAGTGGTGCTACTCGACAGAGGCACTGGGAACTAAGGTCGGGTGGCACAATGCCAGGGTAATCCTATGGCTAGGCTTGGAAAGGCCCCAGGGCCATTAGCCTAGTTCACACCTATGAACCTTTAAGAAACCAACTGTATTTTATATGATAGTGCATATCCTGGTGATCCACAAAGCACATCCAATTTTCCTTGTACAGCAGAGGCAAGACTGACTGGACAGTGACCATTCGGAACTTGGAATTCTTGGAGAGATTTAACTCGCTTCAGTCCAGAACTGGATGCAAGTCCCCCATCGTCTATGGCACCAAAAAGAAGCACAAGTAGGTTCCAGATTCTTGTTGCCTTGGGGTGACCTCTTGGACGGCTCTCTTCTGGACGGCTCTCCTCTGAAGAAGCCTGTGCACTTCTTGTTGGGGTAACTCCCTGTGAGGGGTGGCATATCAGGGAAGCACTTCCTGATCTGAGTGACAGGCTGGGAAAAGGGAATGAAACAAGTCCCTGTAAATGTTTAGCACCCAATCTCTTGTAATGTCTGCCCACGCCAAAGGGTACAGTGAAATGACCCCCGACTGCCTCCAGGGCAGGACAGTCGGGCAGCACATCAGGAGCACTGGGAGGACTTCAGAGAAAGGTTGCCTGGAGCCCCGATTTTGCAGACGACCTCTGCCTCTGGGGCAGTGTCTACCATTGAACCCTCTCCCTCAACCTCTAGAAGAGGGCTAGTTCTGAGCGTCTTGAAAGGAAGATTGCAACTTCCAAAACCATAATCTCCTAGTCCCTTGCTGAGTCTTAGAAAAGGATTATTGAGGGGTAGAAAACTATTTTCACAGCCGAAAAGGTCTTGCCCTCCTACTCACTGCGGATGAGTGTTTTCTTAACAGCAGGAACAAAGAGGGTAAATCGAAAGAGGCATTGGTGAAGGACACCTTAAAGGACTCTGCAAATCCACAAAGGAGCAGCCAGAACTAGCGGCAAATAGTAATGGCTGTCACTGGCCACTCAAGAGAGGCCTTCTGCAGCACTGGAAATCAGCTTCATCGAGGAATTTGACAGGGAAGCAAGAGCAGATAAGCTTGAGGGACACCTTGCTTAAGTCCCCAGCAACAACAAATCAGAAAGGAAAGAGGTGAACTCCTTGACCAGATTCCCTCTGGAGATGGGTGAAATGTGCCAAATAATTAAACACCTGCAGACCGAAGGTAGTCGAGGTGAAGACCTGCTTCCTGTGTCTGTCGATTGCCCAGGATTCTCGGTTGGGGGGAATAAACAGACAAATTCTGCCAACTTCTTTTTGGTGGTGGCAGCTACCATCATATCACTGACAGGCACCCCCTTCAACCAAAACTATCAGTAGGCAGACTCAAATTTGTAGGTGCGTTTCAGTACTGGCTCCACGGTATCTGGCGCTTTCCATGCCCTGCTGGCAATGAGTTCTATCAGTTTGTCTACAGGGGGAAAAACCCAGAAGGTAGATGGGTCCTGTCCCAAACACCTTCAGGAACACGGACTCCTCAGAAGATGTGGGTAGGGAAGACAATCTGCCCTTCAACTTGAGAATTTCTAAGACATCCTCGGGTGGAGATTGGGAGACCCGTCCCCTTCGAGGTCCATATCCTCAGTGAGAGACTCCAAGGATTCTGAAGAGAGGGGGAAACCCAAAGGGGTAACTCCCACCTGAAGGCCGGTCTGGGAGAGGAGAAAGTCCTTTCTAATACCTGGAAGGCCAAAGGGCAGGAAAATGCCCCATGCCCGGCACCTCAAGGCCTCCAGACAGTACCGGATCGAAGCTATCGAGAGCTGAAGCACAGAGTGGCTGGGACTGATCCAAAAAACTGGATCAGCGACCTCTCCAAGGTCTTGGGGGCAACTGGCCAGGTCCAGGACCCCGTCTGCTCTAGACTCCCGTGACCTTGGATCTGAAGGCCTCAAAACGGAAGCCTTGGATATGGGAGTGGAATCACAGAACATGGAATCCAAGGTAATTGGATCAGAAAAAGCAGATGCTGGAGTTGGACCGTGGAGCTAGGACCCGACAGCCTGGGCTTCTTGGAGGAAGACTACCCTGAAGCAGCAGGGGGCCTTCCTCTTGTGGTCAGAGGGTCCCAACATGGCCAGAAACTAGGCCAGTGGACCCCCTGGACCAAACCTTTCAAAATTAGCTTGTTCCGATGCTTGACCAAAGCCCTGGGATTGAACGTGGCACAAACGTTGCATTCAACCTCCAGGTGGTCGGACCCCAGACAACAGAGGCACTACTTATGGGAGCTGGACATGGGTATCCTCAGACTGCATGAGGAGCACCTTTTAAAACCTGCTGGCTTGTCTGACATAGTGGGGAAACAACAGCATGCCAAAACCCAAGCGAACACCAAAACCATTAACTGGGGCCAAGCCAAAGTCCAAAAATTGGCCGAGACAATCAACACAAGCAACAGTACAGTAAGAAGAAAACCACTAATCTAGGGGAACTACCACGTTAAGAATTAGTAAACAAGAAAGGAGAGAAATTTGGCACAAAAAGGCTTAACTGCTACAGAAATAACAGAAACGGGAGGGAAGGAAGACTAATAACCTAATACTAAAACTGAGAGCTAAATACAAGCAGAATTTAAGGAAAATATTAATTTAGGAAGGAAAAATAAGGACTTATCCCCCGAAGAGACTCAAGCCATGACAATCACGTTTGAAGCAGAGTGCAGCAGACGAGATCTAAGGAGTTAGAGGGCAGCAAGGAGTTATGGGAGTGGGAGGAGCTCGAGCCTAGGATCCATCTGATAAGTTGCCAGCTCGGATATGATGTCGGATTCTATAATCCAAGAATGAGGAATAGTGACATGGATAACATCAGATCTGACCTCAAATCTAGAAGAAATTGGTAAATCCAGTATTAGACAGGAAGAGATGGCTGACAAATGAGCTTTAACAGAATAATATGCCAGACCAGAGTTGAGCAACTCAGACAGGAAAGTACAATTGTGTAAATTCTTACCATAATGGTACATGTCCTTCTCTTCACTATTGCAGTATTCATTACAATAGGGCTCTACTGCCAAGGGTGGCCTAAAGTCTGGCCAGTATACCAAAGCCTTTAGGTTGTTCTAAGCTATGCTGCATCTCACACGTATGCTCCTCCCATAGCATAGGGCATAAAAGCGATGTCAGACTATACTATTCTCAGAATTGAACGCCCCAGTAGGAATGCCAGTTTAAGGAGTAGAGGTAATCAGTACATCCAGATGAGAAATGGATGGGAGAGGAGGGAGTGAATACTGCAACAGTGAAGAGAAAAGACCTCTACCGTTATGGTGCAATTTTACACAACTGTACTATGTCCTTCCATTTAACTGTTGCCGTGCTCATTACAATAGGGAGAGTGCCAAGGCTTAGGAAGATGAGAGGGAGGAGGAAGGACCAGCAGAGCTCTCTAGGAAGCCATGAAGGATGGCCCTTGTAAACCAGCTCTAGAAATTCCATCTAACTTGTAACGTTTGACAAATATATGCACAGATGACCAGGTAGCTGCCTCAAGAATAGAGTTAATAGCCAAATTCTTGGAAAAAACACCAGAAGCCTACACAGCTCTAGTAGAACGAGCCTTAACAGAAGGAAGGAAGGCTCTTAACATGAAAGGAACAACAAGAAAGAGTTTGCTTGGACACAGCCAATCTAAAGGACCCAATATGAAAGGAAGCAAAGAGCCAATAAGATTTACGAAACGTCTTGGTCTTATGCAAATAAAATCTGAGTTGTCTATTCACATCCAGTGTGTGCAGCACTTCCTCATTGGCAGATTGCAGAAAAGGGAAAAAAGTGGGCAAATGAATAAACTGACTAAGGGATAACTCATTTACCACCTTGTGCATAAAAGGAACATTAATATGAAGTGACAACCCTGTTCTTATGAAACACCAAACAAAAGGAGGACAAGCCATAATGGTTTGAAGCTCAGACACCCATTTGGCAAAATAACGGCTGACAAAAGTACAGGCTTCCAAGAATAATGCTGCAAGGCACATGAAGCAGCAGGCTCAAACAGAGCCTGGGTCAATTTTTCTAACACAAAATGAAGATCCCAGGGAGGAGGAACAGGCTTCCTGGGAGGCCTAAAGTACAGTTTTGTACCTACCATAAATGTAGATGTTCGAGTGCTAATACAGCTGCAGTCATAACAGATGGGGTTCTCCTGCCGTCAGGCGGGTCCTCGGTCGGCCGAATTCCAAAGTCTAGGTCCGGCGTCAGTTGTCATCGCTTCTTCCCTGATGTCAGTGCGACAGGGCTATAAAGGAACCAGCAGACGCCATTTTCTTCAGTTTTTCTTGCCCCAGATGTCAGGTGCCCCCAGAAGGAAGGCAATACATAAATTTGTGTAATAATGCAGTGCAATATAATCAAAATACAGTAGTTGCAAGCAAATACATCATAAATGAATACCCCAATCAGGTTGTATGAGGATGTGTTAGCCTATAGGCCTGTCCCAAGAGGGGAAGGAGGGAGGGAAACCTGGACTGCAGCTGTATTAGCACTCGAACATCTACATTTATAGTAGGTACAAAACTGTACTATGTTCATCGTGCATACAGCTGCAGTCATAACAGATGGGTAGAATCCCAAAGCTAAGAAAGGGGTGGTAGTCACTAGGTGGAACTAGGAGGAGCCAAAATGCCCTGCAAGACTGCAGTGGCAAAGCCTGCTCTAGATTTGGAGTATAATGGTAGGTTGTAGTGCTTGGAGAAGGTATGCACAGAACTCCAAGTGGCCGCTTCCAAAATATCCTTGGTAGGAACTCCTCTGAGGAAGGCTGCAGAGGTGGCTGTGGCCCTGGTGGAATGAGTTGTCTGTGGATGTCCAAGGAATGTAGTAATCTCTCCCTTTTGTTTTGAGGATTAGGATAAAAAGTAGGTAAATGTATGGCCTGATTTAAAGCTACCCTGGATACCACTTTAGGCATAAAGGACGGGTTGGTTCGTAAGGAAACTCTGTCCTGATGGAAAATGATAAAAGGCTGGACAGCCATGAGAGCCTGTAGTTCTGAAACTCTACGAGCTGAGGTGATAGCCAGAAGGAAAGCTGTTTTCCAGGACAAATATTGCAAATCTGATGAGGCAGCTGGCTCAAAGGGAGGCAAGGTCAGTTTTTCCAGAATGAAATTAAGATCCCAAGCAGGTATTGGTTGTTTCCTTGGAGGTCTTAAATTCTTAGCCCCTCTGAGGAACTGTCTTAAGAGACGGTGAGAGAATAAAAATGGATCAGTGTTGTATTCTGCAGAAATGGCTGAGGCATGGATTTTGATGGAGGAGAAAGAAAGTCCACTGCTTAGCAGTTCAAACAAATATTGTAGTATTTGAGGTAAATTCAGTTTTCCAGGATCCTGGCCCTTTTTCTCATTCCAGACACAAACGTTTCTATTTTGCAGAGTAAGCTTTTCTAGTTGATGGCCTTCTGGCCTCTAAAATGACATCCTGCACCTCCTTGGAGAGCAGGGCCTGCTGTGATGCTAAGGAATCTTCCATGCCGCTAGATTGAGTGTTTTTAGCTGGCTGTGAAGAGTTTTGAAGCTGTGCTGAGTTAGAAGAAGAGGCATTAGAGGCAGGGTCCATGGTGGGGAATGCGTCAGGCTCCTCAGGAGTGGGTACCAGTGTTGCCTTGGCCAGTCCGGAGCAATGAGGATCATCTTTGGTCTGTCTGCTCTGGTCTTCAATAGAACTTTGGGCAGCAGAGGAAGAGGTGGGAAGGCATAAACTGTCATTGATGTCCAACTGAAAGAGAGAGCGTCCACTCTCCAGGCCTTTGGATGGAAGATCCTTGAGCAGAATTTTGTCAATTGATGATTTTTGTGGGAGGCAAAGAGATCTATATCTGGCCTTCCCCATTTTTGGATTATTTCTGTAAAAACTTTTGGATGCAATTTCCGTTCGTGTAGATCTGTCATATTCCTGATAAGGTTGTCTGCCAGCGTGTTTTCCTTGCCTGGCAAGTACTGTGCTTGTAGTTCCATTTGTAAGTCCATGGCCATGTTCCAAAGTGACATGTTCAGTCTGCATAGGGGGTAAGAATGTGTTCCTCCCTGTTTGTTTATGTACCACATAACTGTGGTGTTGTCCGTTCTTATCAATAGTTGACCTGGTTGTAGAAGGTCCTCGAAAGCTATAATAGCATTTATTACTGCTAGCATTTCTTTTTGATTGATGTGAAGGTGCTTTTCTTTTTGGGACCATTTGCCCTGAATGCACCGATCTGTCATGTGTGCCCCCCAGAAGTAGCCAGAGGCGTCTGTTGTGATGACTTGATTTGCTTGAGGCTTGCTGAATGGAAGACCTGTGTTTGTTTGACATGCTTGAGCCCACCACAGAAATTCCTTTTGCAGACATGGAATTAGTGGTATTATTGTTTCCAAACTGTGGCTGTGTTGAGACCATATGTTTTTCAGGTACCATTGTAGTTTCCTCATATGCAGCTTTGCACATGGGATTAGTAAGATGCAAGATGCCATGAAATCCAGAGCCTGCAGGATTTTTCTTGCAGTCAGCCTGGTGCAATTTGCTAGTGTTCTGAAGTATTGAATTAGTTGCCCCTGCTTCTCTGGCGTGAGGTAGGCCATCTGGGTGTTTGTGTCCAAATTGGCACCCAGGAAAATTATCTTCCGAGAGGGTATTAGCCTTGATTTCTTTTTGTTGACCGTGTATCCCAGAGAGTTCAATAACATTATTACATAAGCCAGATGTTTCAGAAGAATGTGCTTGCTGTCCGCTTGGATCAGGCAGTCGTCCAGATAGGGGTATATTTGTATCCCTTGAAGTCTGCAGTAGGCAATTACTGATGCCAGGCATTTCGTGAATACTCTGGGCGCAGTAGATAAGCCAAAGGGCAATGCAGAGAATTGATAATGGGTTGAAACTGCAAGAAATCTGGGGTAGCTTCTGCAATTTTGTCTGATTGGGACATGCAGGTATGCCTCCTTGAGGTCCAATGTTACCAGCCAAGACTCCTTGCCCAGCATGGGAAGAAGTTGCTGTAGAGTGAGCATCTTGAATTTTGGTACAAGTAGAAATGTGTTTAGGATGGATAGATCCAAAATAGGTCTCCAATCTTTTCCCTTCCTTGGTACCAGAAATAGCCTGGAATAAAAACCTTGACCTTGTTCGTGTGTAGGTACCTCTTGAATAGCTTTCATGTTTATGAGATCTGTAATTTGCCTTTGTGCCTCTGCCCTTTGATTGTGTGGCAGGTTTGGCATGCCTCTCATTTTTGGAAGGGTGTGAAAATGGAATTTGTAGCCTCTGTTTATAATGTCCAGGATCCATTTGTCCTTTGTGACAATATGCCAATTTTTTGAAAATAATGCCAGCTTTCCTCCTAAGGGGGCTGCCATTTGAGACCTGGTTGGCATGCAAAGGGGGAAGTCATTGGGTTTGCTTTCTGAAAGATTGCGAGTTGTCCTCACCACCTCTTTGTGTAGGAGCTTGCCATTGTCTGCCTCAAAAACGATCCTTGGGATTGTCCTCTGCCCCTCGGGCACCTGTATCTGCCTCTTTGGGGTCTGTCTGTGGCAGGAAAGGACCAGTTTTTGGAAAGCCAATTTCTACTAAAACGTGGGGGTTGAACCTGTAGAAATTCTTTCACAGTTTGCATCGATTTAGCCTTTTCCTCCATTTTCCTTAATACCTCCTCAGCATTAGCACCAAATAGTACATCCTTTTGAAGAGGGGCGTCTAGTAATTTATCTTTGACATGACCAGGCAAGGCTTGTTCCTTGAGCCAGGCATGCCTACGTATGACTGATCCTGTAGCAGCAGCTCTACATGAGGCCTCTAGAGCATCAAAACTACATTGTAAGGTATGCTTACCCACTTGTTCTGCACTATGCATCAAATCCTGCAACTCCTTCAAGTCTGGTTGTTCAGGCTGTGACATTTTACTTTTCAATTGTGATAACAAAAACTGTTGGTATTTTAGCATATGAAACTGACAGTTTAAGGCCCTCATGGATAAGGTAGCAGAGGTATATACCTTTTTTCCCCACCTTTCTAAGGATCTGGAATCTCTCTCGGAAGGCAATGGATTTTTAGCAATGGAGGCCTTAACTCCCTTGGGGCCCTGTGAGATGGTTTCTGGGTCAGCAGCATGGCTTTTGTATAGAAATTGGTGTGAGTCAGGGACCCTGTAGTACATGTCAGGCTTAACTGGAGCTGAAGGTAGAGAGCCTGGGTTAAGGCAGACCTCCGAGTAAACATCATATAGGATGTCCAAGACAGGAGGTATAGCCAGAGGCCTGTGCTGAGGAAGCAAGAGAAATTCCCTGAGCCTTTTCTTGGAATCTGAATAATCCTGGCCTTCCCAGTGGAAGTGTTCCCTTAAGGTATGCAAAGTTTCCCCAAATGAGTAATCCTCAGGGGGGGATACAGAAGGGATGGACTCCTCCGCATCAGAGCCTTCAAAAGGGGAGTAAGAATGTTCCTGATCATCAGAGTGCTCTGAAATAATGGAGCCCTGATCAGAGGGGGAATCTTCCTCCACTCTAGGGTTTTTGTCCGAGGGGCTGAGAACCTCTGATAAGAGTAATTAAATCCTCAGCCATTTTAAGCATCTGTTTTTAGGCATGGGGCCTGGAGATGGGCCCTGTGTAGCTGGTCTCTTAGAGTGCATGGTTGCTTTAGACTTTGTGAAAGCCTTGATGGAGAAAGAGGAGGAAGGTCTGAAGACACCTTGAGTGGAGGTGGACCTGTCCACATTCTGAGTTTCAATGCCAAGAGTGGCTTCGTATCTGTAGTCGGGTGGGCCGAGGAGCCTGCGACTGGCACAGGAGACACCGTCAAGAAATGTCGCCGGTAGTCAGGGTTGCGCAGGCGCCTCGCTGAGAACCGTACCACGTGTAGTCGGCTTTGGCGTGGTGTCGGTAGAGGCCGCGGACCTCGTGTGTCGGTCCTTGTCTCTGAGTTTTTTAGACAAAACCGGAGTCGGAGTATCCGACGACATAGTATAGTTAAATGCTTACCCAAAATAATGCTGGGCTTAACTCGCCAAGCTTAATAGTGCGTTTGTTGAATGTAGCACAAAAGCAACAGACCGAGACGTCATGGTCTGGGCCTAAACAAGGTATACAGAGGGAATGGAAATCCTTATGCGGTATTTGCTTCCCACAAGAAATACAATTATTAAGTTTGTCGGACATCGGTCTGAGGCAAGAAAAGTTTCCCCAACGGGGTACTTAGCTTTTAAGATGACTTCGGTTTCCAAATTTTTTCGTAATCTCAGGAGCTGGCCGACCGCCACTTGCGAACTGCTTCTGCTTCGGGCATCGCACGGCAAGAAAGACTGAAGAAAATGGTGTCGGCTGGTTCCTTTATACCCCTTGTTGCACTGACGTCAGGGAAGAAGCGACGACAACAGACGCCGGACCTAGACTTTGGAATTCGGCCGACCGAGGACCCGCCTGACGGCAGGAGAACCCCATCTGTTATGACTGCAGCTGTATGCACGATGAACATCATGAAGGATGCCTTTAAGGAATTGTTTAGCTTCAAATCTAGAAGCTAAAGGAGGTAATAAAGGCAGACAGAGATGAAAAGTAGTCCTTAACAGAATTAGCCAACAAAGCATTGAGCAGTTCACACAAGAGAGAACCAAAGGAACATCCACAGAAGGTGGATCCAGGTTATGAGAGACACGCCAAACAAAAAAAAAAATTTTCCATTTGGAGAAGTAGGATTTCCTAGTAGTAAGTATCCTGGCCTCCTGCAGGACCGTAAACATGTCCTCAAGAAAAAACATTATATATGTGGAATCAAAATCCTATCACCCACAGGTCAGTTGGAGTGGACAGGCAGGAATGGATGAGAGATCCCTTGTTTTGTGGGAGTAGGTCCACTCATTGAGGTAAGTTGAGATGATTACTCCTGGCTAAATGCAGAAGAGGGAATAAATGCTTACTCCGCCAAAAGGGAGTCACCAACAAGATTTTGGGAGCATCCTACTGAATTTTGAACAGGACGTTGGGAACGAGAAGGAAAGAAAAGTACAGTTTTGTACCTACCATAAATGTAGATGTTAGAGTGCTAATACAGCTGCAGTAATCAATTATGGGTTCTCTGCCGTCAGGCGGGTCCTCGGTCGGCCGAATTCCAAAGTCTTGGTCCGGCGTCGGTTGTAGTCGCTTTCTTTCCTGACGTCAGTGCGACAGGGGTATATAAGACACAGCCGACGCCATATTCTTCAGTCTTTCTTGCCCCAGATGTCAGGTACCCCCAGAAGGAAGGCAATACATAAATTATATATATATATATATATATATATATATATATATATATATATATATATATATATATATATAAATATATATATGTGTGAATTCAAGCAATGCAATGTAATCAAAAAATAGTAGTTGCAAGCAAATACACCATAGAAGGATAACCCAAATTAGGTTGCAAGAGGAGGTGTTAGCCACTAGTCCTTTACCAAGAGGGGAAGGAGGGAGGGAAACCTGTACTGCAGCTGTATTAGCACTCGAACATCTACATTTATGGTAGGTACAAAACTGTACTATGTTCATCGTGCATACAGCTGCAGTAATCACAGATGGGTAGAATCCCAAAGCTACGCATAGGGTGGTAGGCACTAGGTGGAACTGGGATGAGCCAGAATGCCCTGCAACACAGCAGTGGCAAAACCTGCTCTAGTTTTGGAATATAAAGGCAGGTGGTAGTGTTTTGTGAAAGTATGCACAGAACTCCAAGTGGCTGCCTCCAAAATGTCTTTGGTAGGAACTCCTCTGAGGAAGGCTGTAGAGGTAGCTGTGGCCCTGGTGGAGTGGGATCTGATGCCTGTAGGGACAGATTTTCCATGATAGGCATAACAAAACCGTATGCAGTGGCCTATCCATTTTGAAATTGTCTGTTTGGTAACTGGCTTCCCTTGAGCTCCTACAGCATAGGAGACAAAAAGTTGTTCTGATTTCCTGAAAGGCTTTGTTCTGTCCAAATAGTAACGTAGCTGCCTATGGATGTCTAAGGAGTGTAGTAGCCTTTCCCCTTTGTTTTGGGGATTGGGGTAAAAGGTAGGTAAGTGTATGGCTTGATTTAAAGCTACCCTGGATACCACTTTAGGCATAAATGATGGGTTGGTTCGAAGGGATACCCTGTCCTGATGGAAGATGAGAAAGGGCTGCACAGCCATGAGGGCTTGCAGTTCCGAAACCCTACGAGCTGAGGTAACGGCCAGAAGGAAAGCTGTTTTCCAGGACAAATATTGCAAATCTGTTGAGGCAGCTGGTTCAAAGGGAGGTAATGTTAATTTTTCTAAAATGTAATTAAGATCCCAGGCTGGCACTGGTTGTTTCCTTGGTGGTCTTATATTCTTAGCCCCTCTGAGGAACTGTCTTAAGAGTGGGTGAGAGAATAAGGGTGGATCCGTGTTGAATTCTGCAGAAATGGCTGAGGCATGGATTTTTATGGAGGAAAATGAAAATCCACTGTTCAGCAGCTCAGCTAGATACTGTAGTACCCGAGGTAAATTCAGTTTTCTAGGGTCCTGGCCTTTTTTCTCATTCCAAGAGCAAAACTGTTTCCATTTTGCGGAGTAAGCCTTTCTAGTAGCCTCCAAAATGACATCCTGCACCTCTTTGGGGAGTAGGGTCTGTTGAGGTGTTAAGGAATTTTCCATGCAGCAAGATTGAGTGTTTTCAGCTGCCTGTGAAGAGTTTTGCAGCTGTGCTGAGTCAACAGAAGAGGCATTAGAGGTAGGGGCCAGGGAGGAGTATGAGTTAGGCTCCTCAGGAGTGGATACCAGTGTTGTCTCGGCCAGTCTGGAGCAATCAGTATCATCTTTGGTCTGTCTGCTCTTGCTTTCAAGAGCACCTTGGGCAGAAGAGGCAGAGGTGGAAAAGCATAAACTGTCCATGCTGTCCAACTGAATGAAAGGGCGTCCACTCTCCAGGCCTTTGGATGAAAGGTCCTTGAACAAAACTTTTCCAATTGACGATTCCTGTGGGAGGCGAAGAGATCTATGTCTGGCCTCCCCCACGCTTGGATGATCTTTGTAAACACTTGAGGATGCAACTTCCATTCGTGTGGATCTGTCATATTTCTGCTTAGATTGTCTGCCAGCGTGTTTTCCAAACCTGGCAAGTACTGTGCTTGAAGTTCGATGTGCCATTCCAGAGCCAAGTTCCAAAGTGTCATGGCTAGTCTGCACAGGGGGTATGAATGTGTTCCTCCTTGTTTGTTTATGTACCACATTACTGTGGTGTTGTCTGTTCTTATCAATAATTGTCCCGGATGCAGGAGGTCCTTGAAGGCTGTAATTGCATTTATCACTGCTAGCATTTCTTTTTGATTGATGTGAAGGTGCTTTTCTTTTTGGGACCATTTGCCCTGAATGCACCAGTCTGTCATGTGCGCCCCCCAGGCGTAATCTGAGGCGTCTGTTGTGATGACTTGATTTGCTTGAGGCTTGCAGAATGGGAGACCTGTGTTTGTTTGACATGCTTGGGCCCACCATAGAAATTCCTTTTGCAAACATGGAATTATTGGTATTATTGTTTCCAAACTGTGGCTGTGTTGAGACCATAGTTTTTTTTAGGTACCATTGAAATTTCCTCATATGCAACTTTGCACATGGGATTAAAAGAATGCAAGATGCCATGAAGCCCAGAGCCTGCAGGATTTTCCTTGCAGTAAGCCTGGTACAATTTGCTAGTATTTTGAAGTACTGAGTTAGTTGCCCCTGTTTTTCTGGCGTAAGATAGGCCATCTGGGTGTTTGTGTCCAAGTTGGCACCCAGGAAAGTTATTTTCTGAGATGGTGTTAGCCTGGATTTCTCTTTGTTGATTGTGTATCCCAGAGAGTTCAGTAACCGTGTTGCATAAGCCAGATGATTCAGAAGTATGTGCTTGCTGTCCGCTTGGATCAGGCAGTCATCCAAATAAGGGTAAATTTGTATCCCTTGAAGTCTGCAGTAGGCAATTACTGATGCCAGGCATTTCGTGAATACTCTGGGCGCAGTAGATAAGCCAAAGGGCAATGCAGAGAATTGATAGTGGATTGAACCTGCAAGAAATCTGAAGTATCTTCTGCAGCTTTGTCTGATTGGGACATGCAGGTATGCCTCCTTGAGGTCCAATGTTACCAGCCAAAACTCCTTGCCCAGCATGGGAAGAAGTTGCTCTAATGTGAGCATCTTGAATTTTGGTACGAGTAAGAATGCGTTTAGGATGGATAAGTCCAAAATGGGTCTCCAGTCGGTTCCTTTCCTTGGTACCAGAAATAGCCTGGAATAAAAACCTTGGCCTTGTTCGTGAGTAGGTACCTCTTGAATAGCTTTCATGTCTATGAGCTTTGAAATTTGTAGTTGTGCCTCTGCCCTTTGATTGTGTGGCAGGTTTGGCATGCCTCTCATTTTTGGTAGAGTGTGAAAATGAAATCTGTAGCCTCTGTCTATAAAGTACAGTTTTGTACCTACCATAAATGTAGATGTTCGAAGATCCACATTGCTGCAGTCCTTACACTTGGGTAGTCCGCTGTCCTCGGTCGGCCCGAATATCAAAGTATAAGGCTGACGTCGGTCAAGGCGCATTTGACTGACATCAGGACGTCAGGGTACAAATGCGCATGACCGACGTCATATCCTCAGTCTTTTCTTGCCCCAGATGTCAGAAGACCCTAAAAATAAAGGTCAAAAACCAAAAGACAGCAAACCAACAACCAACCATCCTAGCACTAAAAATATGTACAATATATACAATAGACAATATACACCCAATTGACCACCCAACCCACACAACCGCCTCTAACAACAGAGGGAAGGAGGGAGGAAATTGACTGCAGCAATGTGGATCTTGAACATCTACATTTATGGTACGTACAAAACTGTACTATGTTCTTCATCTCACATTGCTGCAGTCCTTACACTTGGGTAGAATCCCAAAGCAGAGGAAAGGGAGGATGGCCAAATCATAGAAGCAGGAGCTGCTAAAATGCCCTGCAAAACAGCAGTGGCAAAACCAGCTCTGGATTTAGAGTAAAGTGGTAGGTGATAATGCCTGGCAAAAGTATGCACTGAACTCCAAGTAGCTGCCTCCAAAATATCCTTAGTTGCCACCCCTCTCCAAAAGGCTGTTGAAGTGGCAGTAGCCCTAGTGGAATGAGGCCTAATCCCAGCTGGAACTTCCTTGCCATGATGGGAATAACAGAAAGCAATGCAAAACCCAATCCACTTAGAAATAGTTTGTTTTGACACAGGCTTGCCCTGAGAACTCAAAGCAAAAGAAACAAATAACTGCTGAGACTGCCTGAACCCTTTAGTTCTGTCCAAATAATAACGCAACTGCCTGTGTACATCTAAAGTGTGCAAAATCTTTTCCCCTTTATTTTGGGGATTTGCATAAAAGGTAGGCAAATGAATAGTTTGGTTTAAAGCCACACTAGAAACCACTTTAGGCATAAAGGAAGGATTAGTACGTGAAGATACCCTATCCTTATGGAAAATTAAGAAAGGCTCAACTGCCATAAGGGCCTGCAACTCAGAAACCCTTCTTGCAGAGGTAATAGCCAACAAAAAAGCAGTCTTCCATGATAAAAACTTTAATTCAGCAGTAGCTGCAGGCTCAAAAGGTTGTAGAGTGAGTTTCTCCAACACAAAATTGAGATCCCAAGCAGGAGTAGGAGCTCTTCGTGGGGGTCTTATATTCTTTGCCCCTCTAAGAAATTGCTTGAACAAAGGATGAGAAAACAATGGTGGGTCGCAATCATAGTGAGCCGAAATTGCTGCAGCATGAACTTTAATAGAAGAGAAGGACAAACCTTTGTTCAGTAACTCAGTAAGATATTGAAGAGCCACACTTAAATTAGGCCCAGAACCATCAAAATCCTTTGCTGCACTCCAAAATAAAAATCTCTTCCATTTGTCTGCGTACACTTTCCTTGTACTAGGCCTTCTGGCTTCCAAAATAACATTCAAAACTTGTTGTGGAAGTGGAGGCCCACAATGGTTCAAAACAGAATATGCCAGGCTGTTAGGTGCAGAGAGTGAAGCTTGACGTTGAGCAAATGACTGTCCTCCTGAGACAACAGGTGTGGAATTGAAGGCAAAGGCCATGGAGGCTTCCGTACCAGGCTCCTCAGTAATGGGTACCAATGCTGTCGAGGCCAATCTGGAGCTATCAAAATCATCCTTGGCTTGTCTTGTCTGGCCTTTAGTAGTACCTTTGGGAGGAGAGGCAGAGGCGGAAAGGCATACACATGAAGATTGCTCCAATTGAAAGAAAGAGCATCCACTTTCCAAGCTGTGGGATGAAACCTTTTTGTGCAAAACTTTGGCAGCTGGTGGTTTAGAGGGGAAGCGAACAGATCTATGTCTGGAGTTCCCCATGACACTGTCAATTTCCGAAATACATGAGGATCCAATTTCCACTCGTGGGGATCCATAATTTGTCTGCTCAACACATCTGCTAAGGAGTTCTGTGCTCCCGGCCGAAACCTTGCCTGAAGATGTAGCTGTAAACTGAGAGCAATCGCCCACAAAATCATTGCTTGCCTGCATAGAGGATAAGAATGTGTTCCGCCTTGCTTGTTGATGTACCACATGACAGTTGTGTTGTCTGTTAGAATCAACATCTGCCCTGGAAGAAGTAAATCCTTGAAGGCTATTAATGCAAACTGGACTGCTAACATCTCTTTCAAGTTGATATGTAGATGTTGTAGTCTGGCAGGCCACTTGTCTTGTATCCACTTTCCATTCAGATGAGCTCCCCAAGCTTTGTCTGAGGCATCTGTCGTTAGAATCTGACTCGCCTCTGGCCGGGTCACAGAGTCCCTTGTTTAGGTGACATTCCTGAGCCCACCACAAAAATTCCTTTTGAATCCTAGGTATTATTTGAATGACAGTGTCCAAATCCTGGCAGTGCTGTGTCCATACATTTTTGAGATACCATTGTAGCTTCCTCATATGCAGTTTGGCATTGGGAAGCACCAGAATACAAGATGCCATGAACCCTAAGGCTTGAAGGACTGTCCTTGCAGTCAGCCCGGACTGATGAGACAACTGATGAAAGTAAAGGGAAAGATTCTTTTGTTTGTCCGGGGTCAAAAAGGCCATCTGGGATGCTGTATTCAGTCTCACACCCAGAAAGCACATGTCTTGAGAGGGTACTAGACTGGACTTTATTTCGCTCACAGAATACCCTAGGCATCTTAGCACTGCTATCACATAACCCAAATGATGAAGAAGCTCGTCCTTTCTTGAGCCAGAATCAGGCAATCGTCCAAATATGGATAAATCTGTATTCCTTTTAACCTGAGGAAAGCTATCACTGGAGCCAGAACCTTCGTGAACACTCTAAGGGCAGTAGATAAGCCAAAGGGCAATGCAGAGAACTGATAATGAGAAGTCCCAGCTCGAAAACGCAGATACTTCCTGCAACTGAGTCTGATAGGAACATGAAGATAAGCCTCCTTGAGATCTAAAGTTACCATCCAATGATCTTTGCCCAGCAGAGGTAAAAGCTGCTGTAACGTCAACATTTTGAACTTGGGAATGTCCAGATAAGTGTTGAGGATAGATAAGTCCAAAATTGGTCACGTGTTCCCTTTCTTTGGTACTAGGAACAGGCGAGAATAAAATCCTAGGCCCACTTCTGGCATAGGGACCGGCTGAATGGCCCCTATTTGGAGTAACAGAGAAATTTGCTTGTGAGCCTCTATTCTTTGTGGAGGAGGAACGTCTGGCATGCCTTTGAAAGGAGGCAAGGTATGGAAATAAAACCGGTAACCGTGGTGTATGATATCCAATACCCATCTGTCTTGGGTAATTAAACTCCAATTTTCTTTGAAAAGTGCCAACCTTCCTCCCAAAGGTGCTGCCAGACGAGAAGGCTCTGGCAGCTGAAAAGGTAGGTCATTGGGTCTGTTTACGAAAGGACTGACCCCTGCCCTCACCTGAAGACTGTGCAGGAGAACTCCCTGTTCTAGGCCTGAAAGAGCCCTGAGCTCTGCCCTGCCACGCCTAGACCTACCCCTAGACTGGGAATCATAAGAAGGATACATCCACCTTAGTAGGCCAATTTCTACTAAACTTTGGAGGCTGAACCTGCAAAAACTTTAACAGTCTGCATAGACTTAGCCTTGTCTTCCATTTTCTTTAAGACTGTCTCAACAGGAGAACCAAACAGCACATCAGATTGTAAAGGAGCATCTAAAATCCGTGATTTAACATGGTCAGATAAATTCTGATCCCTCAGCCAGGCGTGCCTGCGAAGAACTGACCCAGTGGCAGCCACCCTAGACGAGGCCTGTACAGCATCAAAACCACATTGCAAAGAATGCTTACCCACCTGTTCAGAAACATGTACTAAATCTTGCAACTCTTTACAATCAATACCTTCCGCCAGAGCATCAACCTTAGACTTCAATTGTGAAAGGAGATAGTTTTGGTATTTTAACATGTGAAACTGGCAATTCAAAGCTCTCATAGCTAGAGTGGAAGAAGTATAAACTTTCTTTCCCCATCTATCCAAACCCTTGGCCTCTTTGTCTGAGGGAACCGGATTCTTGACAACAGAAGCCTTAACACCTTTAGGCCCCTGACTAACAGTTTCTGGGTCTGCCCTAGGACTCTTGAAAAGATACTTATGAGCTTCAGGCACCCTGTAATATCTATCTGGTTTAACAGGAGCAGGAGGCAAAGAATCAGGATTAAGAGAAGCCTCTGCAAAAACATCTTCCACCACATCTAAAACAGGAGGTATAGCCAAAGGCCTATGCTGGGGCAAAAACAAAAATTCTCTAAGCCTTTTCCTGGAATCAGAGAAGTCCTGACCTTCCCACTTAAAATGCTCCCTCATGGAATGAAGAGTTTCTGAAAAAGAAAAATCCTCAGGAGGAGAAGCAGAAGGAGTAGAATCATCCACATCAGAATCAGAATAAGGAGAATACTCCTGCAAGTCTTCAGCCAAGACTCTGAAACATCTGAAGCCTGCTCAAAACTCCCAGGCTCAGGCTCCACCCTAGGTCTCTTATCAGGAGGGGGCAAAGAACCCCTAATCAATGAAATCAAATCTTCTGCCATTTTAAGCATATGCTTCTTGGGCACAGTTCCAGAAGAACTAGGGGTGACACCAACTGAAGCTGAACCTGGCCTGCCTCTGGGAGAAGCCTTGGAAACAGAAGGAGAGGGCCTAGCCACCCTAGGAAGGGAGGGGAGTATAGTAACCTGAGAAGCTCCTTCAGCCTGACCTGCCTCCTGAGAGGCCACATCTTGCAATAATAAAGTCTCTCCCTGAGAACCCAAAGAAACCTCCGGTGGAGCCACCGCTCCACCGACACCTCTAAAGAACCGGCGTCCGACAGACGGTTCTTCTAGCCTAGGCTTAACTGCTTTGTCCTTGCGCTTCTTGAAGAAGCGGGCCGGAGCATCCGACGGCATTTTATAATTGCACCGCTTCCCAAAGACTAACCTGGCACAATCCAACCTTCTCTTTATAGTGCGTTTATTGAATCTAGCACAAGAGCGACAGCCAACAACGTCGTGCTCAGGCCCTAAGCAAGGAATACACAAAGTATGATAATCTCTATGCGTATCTGTTTCCCACAAGAAATGCAATTATTGACTTTTTCTGACATCCGGTAAATCACTGAGGCAAGAAAAACTAAAATATTCCCAACGGGTACTTTAGCCAACTTTGAACTCGGTCTGAAACTTCAAATCGAAAAATCTCAGAACGCCAACCGGCACTTGCAATGCTGCTTCTGCACCGGACCATGCGGCAAAAAAGACTGGGGATATGACGTCGGTCATGCGCATTTGTACCCTGACGTCCTGATGTCAGTCAAATGCACCTTGACCGACGTCAGCCTTATACTTTGATATTCGGGCCGACCGAGGACAGCGGACTACCCAAGTGTAAGGACTGCAGCAATGTGAGATGAAGAACATCGTCCAGGATCCATTTGTCTGTTGTGACAATATGCCAATTTCTTGTAAATAATGCCAGCTTTCCTCCCAAGGGTGCTGCCAGCTGAGACTTGCTTGGCATGGAAAGGAAGAAGTCATTGGATTTGTTTCCTATATTGCTGTGCACTGTCTTCGCCACCTCTTGGTGTTGGAGTTTGCCATTGTCTGCCTCTATATGATCCTTGTGATTGTCCTCTGCCCCTTGAGCGCCTGTATCTACCTCTTTGGGGCTTGTCCATGGCTGGAAAGGACCAGTTTTTAGAAGGCCAATTTCTGCTAAAACGTGGTGGTTGAACCTGTAGAAAAGCTTTGACAGTTTGCATAGATTTGGCTTTTTCTTCCATTTTCCGTAGTATCTCCTCAGCATTAGTACCAAATAGCACATCCTTTTGTAAAGGAGCATCTAGTAGTTTAGCTTTCACATGATCAGGCAAGATTTGTTCCCTAAGCCATGCATGTCTACGAATAACTGATCCTGTAACAGCAGCTCTACTTGAGGCCTCTAGGGCATCATAGCCACATTGTAAGGTGCGTTTACCCATTTGTTCTGCACTATGCATCATATCCTGCAACTCCTTCAAATCTGGTTGTTCAGGTTGAGACATTTTATTTCTTAATTGTGATAACAGAAACTGCTGATATTTAAGCATATGAAACTGACAATTTAAGGCCCTCATGGCTAGGGTGGCCAAGGTATACACCTTTTTCCCCCACCTTTCCAAGGATCTTGACTCTCTTTCGGAAGGTAGTGGATTCTTAGCAGTAGAGGCCTTCATTCCCTTGGGGCCTTGAGAAATGGTTTCAGGGTCAGCATTATGGCTTTTGTACAGAAATTGGTGAGAGTTAGGAACTCTGTAGTATCTATCAGGCTTGACTGGGGCAGGAGGCAGGGAATCCGGATTAAGGCAAGCCTCCAAATAAACATCATCCAGTATGTCCAAGACAGGAGGTATCGCCAGAGGTCTGTGTTGAGGTAACAGAAGAAATTCCCTAAGTCTTTTCTTGGAATCAGAAAAGTCTTGGCCTTCCCAATGGAAGTGTTCCCTGAAGGTGTGCAAGGTTTCCCCAAAAGAAAAATCCTCAGGAGGAGATACAGAAGGAATGGACTGCTCTGCATCAGAATCTTCAAAAGGGGAGAAAGAGTGTTCCTCTATCTCAGAATGATCTGAAAAAATGGAGCCCTGATCAGAAGAGGGAGAATCTTCCTCCACTCTGGGTCTCTTGTCTGGAGGGGGTTGGGAACCCCTGATAAGAGTAATTAAATCCTCAGCCATTTTAAGCATCTGCTTTTTAGGCATGAGGCCTGGAGATGGGCCCTGTGCAACAGGCCTCTTGGGATGCCTGGCTGATTTGGACTTAGTAAAGGCCTTAATGGAAAAGGAAGATGAGGGTCTAAAGACACCATGGGTGGAAGTGGACCTGTCCACATTAGGAGGCTCAACGATCACAGTGGCTTTGGTGGTTGTAGTCTGAGCATGGGCCGAGGTACCTGCGGTCTCTGTTACAGAAGACCCCGCCAAAGAAATGTAGTCGGTAGTCAGGGACTGCATAGGCATCTCGCTGAGAACCGGACCACGTGTAGCCGGTTTTGGCATGGTGTCGGTGGGGACCGCGGACCTCGCATGTCAGTCCTTGTCCTTGTGTTTTTTGGACAAAACGGTAGTCGGAGTCTCCGACGACATTTTATAATCAAAGGCTTTACCGAAAAAATGTTGGGCGAACTCCGCCCGACGCTTAATAGTGCGCTTATTGAAAGTAGCGCAAAAGCGACAGCCCGAGACGTCGTGGTCTGGGCCTAAACAAGGTATGCAGAGGGAATGGAAATCCTTATGCTGTATTTGCTTCACACAAGAAATACAACTGTTAACTTTTTCTGACATCGGTCTGAGGCAAGAAAAGTTTCCCCAACGGGGTACTTAGCTTTAATGAAGACTTCGGTTTCCAATTTTTCGAAAATTCAGGAGCTGGCCGACCGGCACTTACGAACTGCTTCTGCTTCGGGCACCGCGCGGCAAAAAAGACCGAAGAATATGGCGTCGGCTGTGTCTTATATACCCCTGTCGCACTGACGTCAGGAAAGAAAGCGACTACAACCGACGCCGGACCAAGACTTTGGAATTCGGCCGACCGAGGACCCGCCTGACGGCAGAGAACCCATCTGTGATTACTGCAGCTGTATGCACGATGAACATCATCCCCTTCCAAGAAAAAGATGGGGTTATCCACCTACCAAACCAGAGGACCTGGGACTCTGGCACAAAATAGAGGAAACTATCTGTTCAGAGGGGAGGCAAAGATTCATTTAAAGAGTACTCCACTGGTGGGCAATTTCCAGAAACACATCCCTGTGAAGCATCCATTCACAGAATTGAGTTGAGGAGCTGCTCAGTCTGCCACAATGTTTTAACCTAAGGGAAAGTAAACAGCCTGAAGTGTCACTTGATACTAGGATAGCTAGTTCCCACACTACGAGTGCCAACCAGCACAGAAGATAAGACCTTGCCCCCCCCCCCCCCCGTTTGTGGATAAATCGCATCACAGTGGTATTGTCTGTTAACACCTAGAGAGGTCCTGGGGAGAAGAGAGGATGAAAAGCCTGAACAGCCAGCAGAAGAGCTCTCATCTCTGATAGTGATGTGTTTTCTGTTGACAAGACGAACAGACTCCCTGAACCTTTACGGAGCAGAAAGCTGCTCTTCATCCCATATCCGAAAAGTCCGTGAACAGCTCCTGCCAGGGAAGAGGTAGATGAAAAGAAGCCCTGGATTGAGATTCAACTGCTGAATTCACCCAATGAAGTTCCTATATGAGACATGGAAAAGGAAGAACTAAAAATTTGAGGGATGAGAATGCTGAAGCCAAACTGTCTTTAGAAAGCACTGAGGGTTTTCTCATGTGGAGTTTGGCAAAAGGGAGCATAGGATTGGTGAAAGCCATGAATCCCAGAGCTCTCAGAAATTCTCTGGCTATTATTGAAGCCACATGAAGAAGGGACTGAAGAAAAGAAAAACACAAAAAAAGGAAATAAGAGCTAGGGCCTTGGGAGGAGGAAGGGATGCCAGTATAGGAACAATCTGGATCCTGCACCACAGAAAGACATGATCCTGAGAGGGAGTCAGAAAGGACTTTTTGAAATTTATAGCAAACCTCAGACTCTGCAGAAGGGAAGAATCAAAAAAGAAGTTATGTACTCACCATAACATTCCACGTGAGTTATTTATCTTGCCTTTGTTCTCACTGATGGGTTCGGAGCCAATCCTCGGCTCCGACACGGCCTATAGCAAAAGCTCAAGGTTTGCCAGTAGCCCGAGACCAAGCCCCTTATCCCACAATGCACTGTTGGAATTACCTCAGATCTTGTTTGCTGCAAATATATATATATATATATATATATATATATATATATATATATATATATATATATATATATATATATATATGTATATGTATATATATATATATATATATATATATATATATATATATATATATATACATACACACCTTTTTTTCTCTTTTTCTACAAGGAAGCACTTCCCAAAGGGGAAGTAGTAGCATTGAATAACCAGGATGGTACTAGCCTCTAAGTCAACTGTCAGCCAGGAGGGGGAGAAGGAGGGAGGGAGGGATGTGAGAATAAAGGCGAGATAAACAACTCACATGGAACATTATGGCGAGTACATAACTTCTTTATGTGAAGTTGTTAAATCTCGCCGTTTATTCTCATTGATGGGTAGCATCCCTAGCACCCTCAATCTTGTGTGGCTCATGGAAGTACGTTTTTTAGTACTGTGGAACCAAAGGAAGACCTGTCCCTGGAAGCCTCATCTACTTTGTAATGCGTGGCCGCAGCACAAATATTGAAAGGTAGAAGACGTAGAAACTGCTCTGGTAGAATGAGCCTTAGGTCTGTGTGTCAATGGCACATTTGCATTTGCATAAACAAAGGATATACTATCTGATCACAAATAGGGTTGTTCTAGCCACTGGATTACCTTTTCTGGCCTCCGAAAAGGATACGAAAAGTTGATCTGATTTTCTAATATCCTTGATTCTATCAAGATAAAATCTCAGCTGTCTGTGTACAAGTTTATGCAGCATGTATTCCAATTTGTTAGAGTGGTTGGGAAAAAAGACTGGCAACTCAATGACCTGATTGATAATGGATTCAGAACAGACTTTAGGCAAAAAGGAGGGGTTTGTTCTGAGAGATGCTCTATCAGCATGGAAAATCATGTAAGGAGGTCTGATAGATAATTCTTGAAGTTCTGACACTCGGCGGGCAGAAGTAATGGCTACTAGAAGTATAGTCTTCCAGGACAAATATTTGAGATCACAAGAAGATGCTGGTTCGAAGGGGGGGGGGGGGGAATTAATAGAGACAGCATAAAATTCAAATTCCAGGGAGAATAAGGGATTTTGACAGGAAGTCTCATGTGAAAAACACCTTTAAGAAAAGCCTTAGATAACTTATGGCCCATAACGTTCAAACCATCAAATCCAAGGTGGAAATTTGATATGGTGGCGAACTGTCGTAGCTGTTGCTCCTTCCTTAAAAATATTTGTCAAAAATTCTAAAATGGACAAGTGAGGAGCTCGGAAAGGGACAATTTTCTGTACATTGGCCCAAATTGAGAACCTGTTCTACTTACTACGGTATTGTTTTCTGGTGGCTGGCTTGTGAGAAGACAAAAGGATTTGTCTTACATCATCTGAGAGTGAATGAAGCCTAACAATAAGGGGAAGTGGATTAGCCAAGCAGTCAGCTTTAGGGACTGCAGTGAAGGATGGAGCTCCCCGACGGGTGTGTCAGAAGGTCCGGAACTGGGTCCAGGATACATGGATCCTCCAGCAGATGATGGTGAAGGAAGGGGAACCAAATCTGTCGAGACCATTAGGGGGCTTTGAGGATAACTGTCCTTCCCAGTGATTTTGCTTTCTGTAAAACCTTGGGTATCAATGGAATAGGTGGGAATGCATATAGGAGACCCAGAGGCCAATTGTGTACGAGTGCATCTCTCGGGGAATGTCCTGGAGGTGGTATTAGGGCAAAGTAGCTTCTGCATTTGATATTGATGTGACTGGCAAAGAGGTAGCAGCAAGGCTGGCCCCATTTGCGGAAAATCAAATCTGCAATTCGTTGGTTGAGAGACCACTTGTGAGGCAACAGTATTGCCCTGCTCAGCTTGTCCGCTATCACGTTGGATTTCCCCGGGATGTGCGTTATCAGAAAATGGTGGGGCGACACAGCCCATTGCCATACCCTGAGGGCTTCTCGAGAAAGGGGGTAAAGACTTGGTTCCACCTTGTTTAAGTACCAGACCACTGACATGTTGTCCGTCTGAATTGCAATTGTCCATAGATGGAGAGTCCTGAAAGTACTGCAACGCCAGAAGTACCGCTCTCAACTCCAGAACATTGATATGCAGATGTGACTCTTGATCGTCCATGTGCCTTGGGCAGTCTTTCCCTGAAAATGCCCCCCCCATCAGGGAAGCATTCGTGGTCACAGTGGCTACTGGGGGGGGGGGACAAAGGGTCTTCGGATTGCGACATGGAGACGTCAACCACCACCGAAGGTCTCTCTTGCAAGAATCTGTGATGAGAATCATGTGGTGCATTGGTAGCTTTTGGTAAGACCACTGAGCGAAGAGGAGCCATTGAAGGATTCGCATATGCATCCTTGCGAGTGGTACAGCCAGGATTACTGCCGCCATCAAACCTAGCACCTTCAAGACCTCTGCTGCTGTAGCTTTGTTCTTTGACACCAGTGAGTTGATGTGTTGGCGAAGAAGTGAGACTCTTTCAATTGGAAGACGTAGAGTGGTGGTTGAGGTATCTAACTCTGCTCCTATAAAAATTGTATGCTGCGATGGCAATAAGGCAGACTTTTCGAATTTGATTGTAATGCCTAATTGATGGCGGAGTGTCAGAGTACATTGTGTTGCAGAGTCAACTGATGCCTGGGGGTACCGGTGAGGAGCCAATCAACTAGGTATGGAAACATCTGGAATTCTAGACACCTCAGGTGAGCCGTGACCACTGCCATGCATTTGTTTAACACTCTGGAGGCTGTAGTGAGACCAAAGGGCAGGGCTCGAAACTGGTAATGATTGGCACCCAGCCAGAAACGCAGGTGATCCCTGGAGCGTCTGTTCATCTTTGCGATAGTACGCATCCTTGAGATCTACATCCAATCACCTTTCCCTAGGAAGGGAAGAATGGACTGAAGTGTGACCATTTGGAACTTCTCTTTCTTTATGAATTGGTTGAGTCTGCTGAGGTCCAAGATCGGTCTCCAGTCCCATTTTCTTTGGTACCAAAAAGAATCTTGAGTAAGTTCCAAATCCAACTTGGTCTGCTGGGACTGGTTAGATGACTCTCTCTAGCAATTTTTGGACCTCTACGATAGCTTGTTCCCTGAGACTGGGTGGAACATCTGGGATTCTGTTTACAGGAGTGGGAGGGGAAGAGAACGGTATGAAATATCCTCTGGAAATTATGCTTTGTACCCATGTATCTGACGTTATGTTTAGCCAGGCTTTTGGGTACAAATATAAATGACCACAGACTGCCTCCAGAGCCGGACAACAGGGCCTCCTTTCAGGAGCGCTGGTAGGGCTGACCAGAGAACTGGCCTCTGTTACCCTGTTGCTGCAGACCCCCCTCTGCTGCATGGGTGGCACCTTCCATTATAACCCCCTCCTCTGCCTCTAGAGGGGGTTTCTCCACGTGTGTCCTGAAAGACTCAGTGTTTTTCGGAACCACATTTTTCCACCCTTAGGGCCCTTGGGATAGGGCCGAGTAGGGGTAGAAAAACAGACTCCAACAGCAGACAGGGTCTTGTCTTCCTGCTCACACCTGGTTAAAGTTTCCATTACTTTAGGCCCAAACAGTGATGAGCCATCAAATGGGGTGCTGATAAAAGAAGACTTAAAGGGGTCCGCAAAGGAACAGAGACGCATCCAGGCTCGTCTCCACAGAGCAATGCCTGAAATAGTGGCTCTACTCGAACCATCAGCTGCATAAGATATGAGACGCATGGACGAGTTCACAACAGAGTTTAGGGTAGCGAGCTGCGTTGACTTTGCTGGCAACCCCTGCAGCTACTGTACCCTGGAGAGCATCTCCTAGCTCTTTCAGGAGATCTTTGTAGTCTTGTGAAATGGGTTAAATAGTTCAGCGATTGCAGAGAAAAATTCGCTGAACTAAATGTGCGTTTCCCATATCTACTCATGATCCTAGAATCTCTGTTAGGAGGATGGATAGATACGGATGTTTGACAATTCCTTTTTGGTGGCTGCAGCTACCACCATGGCATCAACAGGCACTCCTTTGGTCAAAAAGGCTTTGTCCACAGGGGCAGAGATGAACTTATTCGGCTTCCGAGGGACAGGTTCCATGGACTCCGGTGACTCCCACGCCTTACGAGAGATCAGCTCTATGAGCTCATCGTAAGGCGAAGACACCCAAGAAGTGGAAGGTTGAGACCCAAAAGCCTTCAAGAGCACTGACTCATCCTCAGTAGGGGTTTTGGACTGCCAGTCTCCCCTCTGACTCAAGATCTCTAATATCTCCGCAAAGGAGATCTCCTCAGAGGGGGATCGAGGTGACCCTTTTGACTCATCCAAGTCAGTGACGTATGTCAAAGACTCCTGTGGGGAGTCCAAGTGCCTCCTCTTGCACAGTCTCTTCCTGGTACCTCCTCAGTGGGGAGATCGGGGAGCCCTGTGGGGCTACTTGAGGCTCAGGGTCTACGCTTAGGGGGACCGGTAGACGTAGAAGCGGACACAGGTGCTTGAGGGGAGAAGGAAGCCCGAACTGATGCAGATGTCTTAAGAGACAGGACTCTCCTTATGGCATTGAAAGCGCCATGGCTCTGACGAGAAGGGGTAGACTGATCAGAGGGACCGTCCGATCCTCCCACACCAAAACCATGGGCTCAGAGCCCAAGGTAGTAGCAGAGCTCATCCGAGAGGAAGTCTCGACACTGACAAATCGGTCTGACTATCCTCCCCGGACCAGACAGGTCGGCATGGAGGACACCAGAGTAGATGTTACCGGTAACACCGGTGTGGGTCTCGGTTCCATAGGTTCGACAACTATCGGTTCGGGCTCCTTTGGCTCCGGGAGTCCAGTACAGCTCTGAGGAGGATTAGTCAAGTCCGGTACAATGGTCTTCGGCTCTGACGAAAGGGTCGGGGCCGACAACAATTTAGCAAGTCCTGGTGCCCGTAGAAGCTTCTGCACTAGCCGATCCATATCCATATCTGAGAGGCTGACCAAAGATTTCGAGGAATGCACCGAAGATGCTGACTGGAGCAGAGGAGATGAGGGAACCTCAGAAACCGGCTCCAAGACTGGGAGCTGGCTCCGTACCAAAGGGACACTCGGTTCAGAGGACTACGGAACTGATGACCCTGTAACCCTCTCTATTCTTTTTGCCTACTTAGTAACTTTAGAATCTCCAGATGATGTAGATGATTTTGAAGAAGTGATAGCACCTTCCTGGCTACCCAAAGCCTCAGAGGAAGTATGCTGCAGCAACCCCCTATCAATAAGTTTTCTCCTCCTCTCTAAGGGAACCCTAGTGGAAAAAGAGTGGCAAATACTACAAGAGTTTTGGAGGTGTTTAGCCCCCAGACAGTAAACACATTGGGCATGCCCGTCAGTGATGGACATTTTCTGTCCACAATCTGGACATTTCTTAAACCCCGATTTGGGAGGAGACTTTTCCCTCTCATCCGACATGCTCAAAGTTTGAAAGAGGCACACCACAGAATTAACTTGTAGAGGTTAAACACAGGGCTAACTAGGCCCACACTAAAAAGGTACTAATAACAAGAAGAGATTGTTAAATCTAAATAGGGCTAACAAAAGGCCCAACACTCTAAGAAAACTAAGCCAACACAGGGCACTACCTACTACAATCTAACCTATGTATAACTACAGTATTTTAACTTGAAACACACACACTAGATAGAGAATAATATATATCAAAAAGGAGAAAGAATTTTTTTAAACTTGCAATTTAAGCAAAATATGGTCGGAGCTGACTGGATCGCAGAAATTTCCTGCCGTGGCAAACTAGATCTGAGGTAATTAAAGCAGTGCATTGTGGGATAAAGGGCTTGGTCTTGAGCTACTGGCAAACCTTGAGCTTTTGCTATAGGCAGTGTCGGAGCCAAGGATTGGCTCCGAACCCATCAGTGAGAATAAATGGTGAGATTTAACAACTTCACATTGAAGATTTTACAACAATGTCTCCGGAGAGGATGCCTGAAACAAGTCGTCCAAGTAGGGAAAGACTTGGATCCCCCTTAACCTGCAAAACCCAATAACAGGAGCTAAGCATTTGGTGAATACCCTCAAAGCAGCAGAAATATTAAAGCAGAGAAAGTACAGTTGTGTACACTTGCCATAAATGTAGATGTTAGAGTGTATTCACTGTTGTAGTCCTAACAAATGGGTTATCCAGCCCTCGGTAGCCCTCAATCGGCCCGAATATCAAAGGTAAGGTGATATGACGAAGGTTGTATAGGATGTCAGTATCCTTGGTACAAAAGGAGGCAGCAGACGTCACTTCCTCAGTCTTTCTTGCCACAAATGTCAGGAGCCCCCAAGAAAACAAGGCTTAGACAAAAAATAAAGAATTCTTGGTAAAATAAAACAAATAAAGCCTGCACCTTAGGAAAGGAGAGCAGGAGAATACCAAATCAGGGGGAAGGAGGGGGGAAACCAAGACTGCAACAGTGAATACACTCGAACATCTGCATTTCTGGTAAGTGTACACAACTGTACTATGTTCGTAGTGTTTCACTGTTGCAGTCCTAACAAATGGGTTGATTACAACAGCCCAGAGAAGAGGAAGGAGGTACCAACACAAGGATTGGAGAGAATGCCCTGCAGAACAGCAGTGGCAAACCCTGCCCTGGACCTAGAAAACAAAGGCAAATTATAATGCTTTGTAAAAGTGTGTACCGAAGACCATGTGGCAGCCTCTAAAATGTCTTTAGTAGGGACACCCCTTAAAAAAGCTGCAGAAGTGGATGCTGCTCTTGTGGAGTGGGTCCTCACTCCTTGAGGAGGAAGCTTGCCATGAAAGGAATAAAGTAATACAGTGTGCAATCCAGTTAGAAATGGTTTGCTTAGAAATAGCTTTGCCCTAAGCTCCAGGAGCAGACCTGACCAACAGCTGAGCTGATTTCCGAAGGTCCTTAGTCCTGTCCAGTTAGACCTTGAGCTGTCTGTGCAAGTCAACAGAATGCAGGATCCTTTCACCACTATTTTGAGGATTAGGAAGGTGTATGGACTGATTAAGAGTCAGGCTAGAAACCACCTTCGGCATAAGAGAGAGATCAGTCCTCAAGGAGACACGATCTGCATGGAAGATGAGAAAAGGCTCCACAGCCATCAAAGCCTGCAGTTCTGAAACTCTCCTTGCTGAAGATATAGCAAGAGGAATGTAATTTTCCAAGAGAGAAAGTTTACATTTGCAGTGGCAGCTGGCTCAGGAGGAAGAGTGAGTTTCTCCAACACAAAATTAAGGTCCCAGGCTGGAGTAGGTGCCCTACTGGGAGGTTTTAAGTTGCTAGCACCTCTGAGAAACATTTTCATTAGGGGATGAGAGAAAATGGGCTGCTCGAAATAACAGTAAGCAGAAATAGCTGAAATATGGATCTAGACAGAGGGAAAAAAGTCCACATTGAAGCAATTCAGCCAAGTATTCCAAGATCAGAGGAAGAGTAGGCTGAGAGGAAGATTCCCCTTTAGCCTGCATCCAATGAGAGAATCCTTCCCATTTGCCAGCATAGGACTTCCTAGTGCTAGGCCTCCTGGCCTCACGAAGTCAGTCAACCACCTGCTGGGAAAGGGAAGTAGCAGCAGACAGATTCATACAATAAGCCATGCTGTCAAATGGAGAGTTTGAAGATGAGGATGCAGAACCCCCCCCCCCCCTTCTTGAACCAAATGATCTGGTTTCAGAGCAAGATGCCATGGAGGAAATTGGGAGAGACTGCGAAGCAGAAGATATCAATGCTGCCTGGGCCAGTCTGGAGCTATGAGAATGGTTCTTGGTCTTTTGTCCCTGATCTTCAACAATACTCTGGGAAGAGGAGGGAAGACAAATTGAATGTAGCATCCATGGGAAAGAGAGAGCATCCACTTTCTAGGTTTTGCTGTGATGCTGTCTGGTGCAAAAAAGAGGTACGTGGTGGTTATCCACGGAGGAGAAAAGATCCACCTGCAGAGTGCCCCAACTGTGAATGATGCTGTAAAAGACTGTTCTGTACAGCAACCACTCGTGAGGATCCAGGGTTTGTCTGCTCAACTGGTCTGCCAAAACACAGAGTCTCCCTGGAAGAAACTGAACTAGAAGATGTAGGCCCAATTATGCTGCTGTGGACCACAGAATCATGCGCTGTCTGCACAGGAGGTAAGAAAGAGTCTCTCCGTTTGTTGATGTACCACATGACTGTGGCATCGTCTGCTCTGACCAGCAGAGCTCCAGGAGAACGATGCTTGAAATCCAGTAAGTCATGCTAAACTGCAATTAATTCCTTCAGGTATGTGTGCAAGTGCATCTGCTGGGCGTTCCAATGTCCCTGTATGCCTCTGCCATCCAGGTGAGCTCCCCGGGCGTAGTCAGATGAGGTCATGGTCAGAACTTGAATTGCAGGAGGTGGGCGGAAAGGCATGTCCTTGTCCTTGTTTTGCAAACAGGCTGTCGCCCACCATAGAAACTCTCTCTGCAGACAAAGCAAAGGAATAATCCCATCCAGGTCATGCGTGTGCTGACACCAACAGTTCTTGAGGTACCATTGCAATTTCCTCATATGCAGCTTTGCATATGGAATCATGAGAATACAAGAGGCCATGAATCCCAGAGCTTGCAGGTATTTCCTTGCAGGAACTGGGACAGGCTTGCCAAGTCCTTGAAGTAAGCTGAAAGAGTTGTCTGCTTCTCCTGGGTGAGATACATCATCTGGGCAGCTGTGTTCAGACTCGCTCCCAGGAATGTTATCTCCTTGGTTGGTACAATTTTTTACATTTGCTCGTTGAGAGGGCAACCAACGGAAGAGAGAAAAGCCTTTATAAATTCCAAATCTTTTAAAAGCTGCTCCCGAGACTTTGCTTGAATCAGACAGTCGTCCAATTAAAGATAAAATCTGAAATTTCTTCTGCCGGCAAAAGACAATGACTGGAGCCAGGCACTTTGTGAAAACTCTGGGAGCAGTAGATAAGCCAAAGGGCAGCACAGAGAATTGATAATGTTGCTTGCCCACTCTGAAATGAAGCAACTGCCTGCAGCTTTCCCTGATAGGGATGTGCAGATAAGCTTCTTTGAGATCCAAAGCTACTAGCCAGGAGTCCTTGTCCAACATTGGTAGCAACCGATGAAGAGTGAGCATAGTGAACCTTGTAATCACCAAGAAAGAGGTCAAAATGGATTGATCTAGGATAGGCTACAAGTGCCTTTTTTTTTTTGGAACTACGAAAAGTCTGGAATAGAAGTCCACGCCTACCTCCTGAGCAAGAACTGATTTTATTGCCTCCAGATGCAACAGAGACAACATTTGCATTACTACTTCTGCATTTTGATTTGGAGGAATGTCTGGGAATCCTATGTGCTCCGAAAAGGTGCAGAAAAAAAACTTGTGTCCTCGGGATACAGTTCTGAGTACCCATTTATCGTCTGTGATGATGGCCCAGACCTATGCAAAAAAGACCAACCTTCCCCCTAAAGGAAACTCCGGGCAAGCAGGGACAGGCAGAAGTTGGACAAAGTCATTGAGATGCAGGCTTAGAACTTCCCGATTAGAAGTGGAAGCATGCCATTGTTTAGTCCTTTGAGGGTAGCCCCATGTCCCCTAGCAGATTTACAACTTCTGTTCCTAGAACGGTTCTGTCTGCAGGTATCAGGAAACAGCCAACTCTTAGAAGGGTAGTTCCTGCTAAAGTGAGGAGGTTGAACTTGCAGGAAGTCTAACTGCTTGCATGGACTTGGCCTTATCCTCCATCTTCTTGAGCACCTCCACCGCCTTTACTGCCAAAAAGGCTGTCCGTGTGTAAAGGTACATCTAAAAGCTTGGCCTTGACAGGCTCTGGAAGGCTCTGTTCCCTGAGCCAAGCATGCCTCCTAATAACAGATCCAGTAGCTGTAGCCCTGCGGGAAGCTTCAAGAAAGTCAAAACCACAGTGTAATGAATGCTCGTTAAAAAGATTGGCCGAATTCAGTAAATCCTGCATATCTTTATTCTCCGCCAAAAGAGGCGCACTTGAAATATTTGACTTAACAGCCTCCAAGGTATGCTGCTAATACTTGAGCATATGAAAAAGGCAATTGGTAAACCTAATAGCAAGAGTGGCAGAGGTATAAACCTTCCTTCCCCACCTGTCAAGATTCCTAGATTCTCTATCAGAAGGAACAGGATTTCTGGTAACAGTGGCCTTAACCCCTTTAGGCCTTTGAGAAATAACCGCTGGGTCAGCCAGAGGATTACGATAAAGAAACAAATAAGAATCAGGAACTCTATAGTACCTGTCAGGTTTCCTGGGAGCAGGAGGAATAGAATTTGGAGTCAAAGAATTTTCCAGAAAAAACATCATCCATCATCTCCAACACAGGGGGAATAGCCAGAGGCTTGTGCAGAGGCAAATCCAAAAATTCTCTGATCCTTTTCTTAGACTGAGGGTAGTCTTGACTTTCCCATTTGAAACGTCTGGGTAACTTTAGGTGGAGGAACCCGCTTGCCACCCTTCTTATTCATACGGGAGGGTTAGACTGTCTACGAACAAAGGCTGGCTTATTGGAGTAATTTCTTTGAAATTTATGCACAGAAGAAAAGAAATGTTTAAGTTTCTGCAAGGCCTTGCCCTTATAACAACTCAGCAGCAGCTTCACTAAGAGTATTCAAAGTATCACCAAAAGAAAAATTTTCTGGAGGAGAAGCAGAAGGAATGGATTCCTCTGCATCAGAATCCTCAAAAGGAGAAAAAACCTGAGAAGCTTCCTCTTCATCAGCAGAAATGCTACTAAGCTCAGAACCTGAATAAGATAAAGCTTCTGGAGAGAAACCCCTGCCTCTTTTGGAAGGAGGAGGCTGTGAGCCCCTAATAAGAGTCAAAATATCATTAGCCATTTTAACCATCTGAGATTGAGGGGAACGAGACAAAAAGTACAGTTTTGTACCTACCATAAATACTCCTGTCCGACAAGGCTGTGGTAGTGGCTGTTGAAGGTGGGTTGTGAGGTCGTGGGGCAGGTGTATGTTGTTTATCAAGTTTCTGTCTGGGTGGTGGCCTTGGAGATGACTCACAGCGTCATCATTGCGTTTTATATCCGTTTTTTTCTGTTGTTTTTTATGAAATTTCTTTTCCTTCCTGCATAGTTCTTGCAGCTGTAAATTTGGGGTCATGCAATTTTTTATAGATTTTGCTTTGGCAAAGTAGTAATTGTGCAGGTTTGTAGACTCCCCCTGGTTTGGCTGTTGGGAGGATTAAAAGGTTGGGAGTGAAACCACAGAGGAGGAGATAATACAGCTTTGCCAGATGCTGGGTCCACCTGGATGTTCCCATTTGTGGAAGTCAAAACTTCATGCTATGTCCTTCATGGATTGTAGGCCAGTAGGAAACCCAATAAGTAAGAATACCCTGAAACCCTACAGAGGAGGATAAGTGCCAGTAGGAAAGCAGTTTTCCATGACAGGTGTTGTAGGTCTGCTGTTGCTGCTGAGTTCAAGTGGTTGAATGTGGATTTTGACGCCTTGAGTTCAATTCCAAGCTGGTAATGGTTCTCTGGTAAGAAACAGGTGAAAGTCCTCTATAAATTCTGTGGGTGGTTTTCCATGGAAAAAAAACAATGCTGATCAACAATTTCTTCTGCTGAAATTGATGATGTTTGTGTTTTGAGGGACTGTTGCATATATTCTGAATGAATTGGTCTTTCTTACTCCTTGGAAATGTGGTTTCCATTTTGACATCTGACATAATTTTCATGGTTCTGATGATTTTTCAAGAATACCTCCTTTTCCTTTCAGAATAGTTCTGCTGAGCCTGCACTGGAAGCAGTTCTCCATGACAGGTGTTGTGGGTCTGCTGTTTTGTTCTGGTTGATGCTGATTTATGTTCTGTTCAAGCACATGTAGTTTTCCTTGGGTTTATGTTTTGTTGTCCTCTGAGGAACTGCCCTGACAGGTGAAGGACAGGGTGGGTGGGTATGTGGAGCATATTGTAGCTGATTTGTGTGGTTCAGTGGGAGGTGGGAGTGTTGTCTTAGATATTCGTGATAGATTTGTGCTAGCTTATGTAGTACCTTTTCATTATCAAAGGAAGGGGTGGGAATACCAAGGAAGCTAGGGGACTTTTCATTGAGAGGGTGAGATTCAGAATATTTTAACTGAGTGGGAATCATGTTGAGGCAAATTTTTGTATGGGTGCCATGAGTTCAGTTGCAGTTTGATTTTGGATGTATGCTGTAAGGTCTTGTAGGTGCATCTGGTGGATCTTTGAGTGTTGCTTCCATATCTTCTGACCAGAAGTGGTTCTGCTTAGCATGTCTGCTAGAGTATTGTCTCTGCCAGAAATGTTTGCTTTAGATTTTTTATGTGTACCTTAGGTGCAGGGTTGTAGCTCCAATGTATAGTCTCTTGAAGGAGGTGAATGTACTTTCCAATATGAGTGGATGAGTCATGTCTGTTTGCAGAATTTTTTGATGACTGGTGATTGAAAAATTGGTTTCAACGACTAGTTCTGTCTGTGGTTTTCCCTGTTTTCTTTGAGATGGTCTTGCAGATGTTTGATCCTCCTTCCATGCGCACTTGCATCGATGTGGTTCTGTAATATGGTTGCTAAGAGTATTGTGGTGATGGTCTGGCTTGGCTTGGTACCGGGGTCTGGCTCCAAGCCTGGGACTTTGACTGGTATGCCTACCCCACCATAGGAACTTTCCTTTAAGCATGGAAGGAATGTTTGTTCTGTTTCTTAATGTGTGACTGTGTGGATTGTAGTTTACTGTAGTGTCTCCACCATAGTAGTTTTGATCATATCTGTCCTTGCCATTTGTCATATATGGCAAATGGGACCAAGACGTCAGTTATTATCGAAGGTTTTGTTGCTGGGTTTTTCAGTTTCTTTTTTTTTTCACAAGAAATTCAGGAAATTGTTTGGTTGTTTGACTGAATGCCATTTGTTGTACTGTGTCCAATTTTGGGTAAGATGTCCTCTTATGTATAGTCAGCAGCCTTGTTTTTTGTGGTATTCCATTGTGTGCTGTCTTTGTTCAAGTAATATTGGTGCCAAGTAAACTGAGATTCTTTTGTTTTTTAGTTTGTCCTACCGTTAGCATTTGTCCCCCAGTTCATGGCAATCGTGTCCTTATATGGGATGGTGAATGCCTGTTTATGATTGACTGTATCATGATGCCTCTGGGTAAATGTAGACTTATGGTGCTCTGTTGTCAACGCTTTAGATGCCTGATCTTTGAAGATCGGTGAGGTATGGGTAGAGATAAGTTCCTGTGATCTAAACAGTACTAGCCTGAGCATTTTAGATGCCTCTGCCAGATCTACTTGCCCCCAAGGGCAATGCTGAGAATTGATAGTGCAGCATTTTGAATTTAAATCTGAGATATCTTAAATTAGATTGGTGAGAAATTGGTCAGGTTCTTGGAACTGGGAAACTTTTTACCAGCATGAACTCGGAATACCCTCCCTCTGTTGTTCTTTTTTTGTTCTTTGGTTAGCAGCTGTACATGTTTGCTAACTCCAGGTAAAGGGCTTCTCCATTAGAGCTTTCTTTTTTGTAGGTTGATGATGGAATAGAACCCCTTTCCTGGAAGTAAGTGGAAGTGGCTTTCCACAATCCTCATATTTTGGTTTGTTCCAGTATCTTGCGTAGTGCCTCTGTTTTTGATTTGGAGGTGATAAGGCATTCTCACCCGGGAGGTGCTGCTTGGGAAGTGGAGGCAGGGTTAGGATCAAGTACTTTTAAAGTCCTGATGTTGTGGCAGTGGCTGTGTCTGTGCCTGAAATAAGGTGTTGCCTCACTGTCCTGGGGTCCTGTTTGCCATTTGGTTTGGATGGTTTTTCTGGTCTTGCTATTTCCTCCTTGGCCATTGGAAATGTGGAGTCAGGTTGTTGCAATTTTGCTGCTCGTCCTCCATGGCTTCCTCCTGGGGTTGGTTTCCTGCAGAAATCTTTATTTTGCCTTTTTTTCCATTTTCTTTCTTCCATTTCTTCATAACCTGCTATGACAAGCTGTCCAAACTCAAAACCTTGAGAGTTGAAACCTGCAAGAAATCTTTGTAGTTAACATGATTTTTTTATTTTCCTCCTTTAGCCATGCATGTCTTAAACTTGTCTTGTCCATGGAGCATCTAGCAACTTAGCTTTAGTGCATCATAGCCACATTTTAGGAATGGTTGCTAAACCTGTATCTGTCATATACCATCTCTAATCTAACATAGCCTCAGTGCAAGATGTTCATCAGTGGTTAGTTTTTAGTTAACTGATCAGCATAAATCTCTAATACCAGTTTCTGAAAAACTGAGAGATAAGCTAGCTGAGAGAGTAGCTGGAGATGTAGCACTTTTTACCCCATCTGTATCCCCTTTTGACGGTTTAAAGCTCATTTAGGCTGTTTAGCGGACCTTTTACCCCGGCTACTGCTGGACGCCTTGGGATATAGTTCTGGGTCTGCAAGCTAGGTTGTAACCCAGTAAACCCTGTCTGGTGGCCTGTAAAATCTGTCTGGTTTGGCAGGGGGGCTGGTAAAGAATCTGGCATCAACACAGAAAGATCAGGGGCTGCCCACCACTAGAGGGTGGAGCAAAGGGCAAGGAAGCTGTGGGCAGTGCAGTGAACAGGAAGGTCTCCTCTTTTCTGGAGTCTGAAAGGTGCTTCTGAAAGCATTTGTTGTTCTAGATTAGAAAAGTTTCCCAAAGGAGGAAATTCTTTGTTCTGGGTGGCGCAGCAGGTTTGGATTCTTCTTCAGCTTCTTCTGGGAAGAGTGGAAAGGAGATTCTTGGCATCAGAATCTTCTGGCTGGTCAGTATATCGGCAGATCAGTCAGATCTGATTCATCAGCAGAATCATCAAGTCTCTCTTCTAAGAGGCTCTCTCTAGGTCTGGTCTCTGGGGGCTCCTCTGGCCCTGTAATTAAAGAACTGAGATCCTCTAATTAAGAAATTAAATCTTCTGCCTGTAGAAGCGTTTGAGAACTAGCCTTGGCGGATGTGGGGGCAGGCACTGCTTGCTTTAGCCTCTTGGCTGCTTTAGCCTGGCTTGGCCTTGCATTAGCAGCTGCTGGGCCGCTTAGGTACGATGATCAAGGGTGAGACATCCAAGGGGATGGTGTCTGATAAGTCCAACCACCGTGGTGTAAAATTAAGGTCAATTCAAGAGTCAGTGTCAGTTCAGTTGTTTCTACAGAATGGACAGCTTTTGATCAGTTTTTTCTTTTTACGAGCCGAACCTCATGATTTTGCTACCATGGGTTCGCGGCGAACAGCGGTTTTTGGTAGATTGTCTTTCTCTTCGTTTTGGTAGATTGGGTAGAGGATCCGATCCACCCGAAAATATAAATCAAAACCCGAAACTGTTCGCCAAACTCCGACCCGGCCTGGCGTTGATCGGTTGAAAAGGCTGGGCGAACAAGAGCACAGGATGCTAGGCTGGGCAGAAACAGGGCAGACAGTAAAGTGGCAATCAGTATGGGTTCCCACAGGTATGATTTAAACAATTTTTAACTTTCTCGGCGCGGGGCCTGCAGAAAAAGAGTCTCCCAAGCGGGGTAAGAGACTAGAAGTCTTTAGTATTAGTTAAGTAAGTATTGGTAACCAGGATCCGAAGAACAGCTTCAACTTGGGCGCTTCTGGCAAGAAAAGAAAGACTGAGGAAAAAAGGAAACTATGATGGCTATGATGAAGACCAACAGAGATGACGTCCCGGGTGGAGTCGCGACACATCAGCGAAGCCGGACCCGGACTTTGGAATCCGGCCGACTGCAGGGCTGCCTGACGACAGGACAACCCACTTGTTATGACTGCAGATGCATCCATGAAGGACATCTGGGGCCCATTTCTTCACAGGCTTGTGATTAGAGGATTTACCTGAAAGTCAGAAGGACTCAAGAGGCTTGGCCACCATAGTACAGGTCGTCGTCGGTATGTGCCTACTTGTCAGAATGAAAAACAGAGGCCTCAGAAACCAGTGCCTGCTTAGCAACAGGTTGAAGGTCGGAAGACAAAATGGAAGCCAGGGGCATGGAGGACTCTGAAATGGTCTCACCAGAGGCCTGTGGAGGTAAATCCTCAGACTGCAGGGGCTGCAAAGGCACCTCACTGGCTACTGCAGGACTGACTACCAACTTAACATCGTCGGTAGATCTGACCCTCTGAAGTCTGTCTTGGTCTCTGTCCTTGCGCTTCTTAGGAATATCCGAAGCCTGAAGACCAGCGGATGCCATACAGACAAACTCAGGCCAAACTCCAAAGTGCTTAGCTAAAAGCTTAACCTGACGACGAATAGTATGCGGATTAAAGGAAGCACAGAGATCACAGTTAGGAACGTCGCGGTCAAGGCCTAAACAAATAATACAGTAAGAATGAAAATCTCTATGGGAAATCGGCTTTCCACAGGCAGACAATTAACTTTTTCTGACATTCGTTAAGACGAGAAAAAGAGGATCCCCAATGGGGTACTTCGCTGTAGATGACTTCAACTTTCGTAGCTGGAAATCGAAAAGATAAAAGGCAGACTGGAACTCGTGTAAAAAAGCTTCTGCTTTGGGCTTCACGGCAAGGAAGACTGAGGAAGTGACATCTGCGGAATCCTTTTGTACCAAGGATACTGACGTCCTATACAACCGATGGCAGACAACGTCATATCCCCTTACCTTTGGTATTCGGGCCGATCGAGGGCTACCCATTTGTTAGGACTGCAATAGCAAAACATGATGAACATCTGAAAATGCCAAGAAGCAACAGAGAAATGTAAAAAACTTCCTGAAAAATGTATGAATCAGGATATGATGATAAGCATCCTTGAGGTCCAGAAACATCACATAAGCCTGAGGAAGCAGAAGAGGGAACAAGGTCTGAAGGGGCAATGCTTGAAGACGGAACCTTTAGAAAGGTGTTTAGATGAGAGGGGTCCAGAATAGGTCTTCAACTGCCTTCTTTCCTGAGCACCAAACACATTCTGGAGTAAAATCCCCTTTCACTTTGGGAAACTGGAACTTCCAGAATAGTTCCAAATCAAGAGATCCTGAAGCAGTCCTGGAAAGGACAACTGCTCCTGAGGGGGCTGAGTAACTGCCATAAAAGGGGGAAAGATTTCCAGACCATGAAATACCTTTGGCAGACAATGGAACCATGGAGTATGGAGTAATTTTTAACCAAATAGGAAGAGAAATGGAAAAATGAACAGAAAGAGAAATGTGGCTGAGTACGGGATAGTCAGACAGCACCTGGCTTGTCAGGAAAAGGAAATTTCTCGGGCACAAACGTCTGGGTAACTTTAGGTGGAGGAACCCGCTTGCCACCCTTCTTACTCATACGGGAGGGTTAGACTGTCTACGAACAAAGGCTGGCTTATTGGAGTAATTTCTTTGAAATTTATGCACAGAAGAAAAGAAATGTTTAAGTTTCTGCAAGGCCTTGCCCTTATAACAACTCAGCAGCAGCTTCACCAAACAAGTGTTTGTTGTCGAGAGCAGCAAACATCAAGTTAGCCTTAATATCAGGCAAAGATTGAAGCCGAAGCCAGGAATATCTCAAAGAGCCAAGAAGTCCCTAACCAGAAGAGCACCAAAGTCTTCCCTTCAGAGTTTGGGAAATCAGAAATTGTGAAATCCCAAGGAAAGAAGAGCCAAAATGTATCTGGACATATGAATCCTATAATGGACAGCCCTAAAAGCTAAGGTAGCAGAGTTATAAACCTGGCCTTTCCATAGTTCTGCTATATTTATCAGAAGGAAGTAACTTAGAAGGCAGAAACTGAGGCAGCTTGTCAAAACCCACAAACACCACAGAAGGGTCAAGCAAGACTATGCTTACATAAATATTTACAGTCCTCCGGCACCATATAAAACCTATTGGGTTTCTTGGGGACAGGGGCTGGGAATCAGGAGCCTCAGATGCAGCAGAAAAGGCATGTAAATAAAGCAACCAAAACACAGGAGGAGCAGCAGAATGTCTAGGAGAGGCCATTTACAGGAGCTCTTAATACCTCTTCTGTACCTCAAACATCTGGGCACAATCTCATTTAAAAAAAAAACTATCATTCTGGAAACTGTCTCCCCAGAAGAAATTTTCCTTAAAGGGAGTGTCATGACTAGTAGATTCCTCTTCCTCAGACCCATAGTCTAACGGAGAGGGAATCTGAGATGAATAAACAAGGGATTCCTCATCTAAATCCACTTACACCTCCTCACAGGAATCCTGTTCCCTGGGACTTTTAAAGGGAGTAGAGGACCAAGAGGGAGCTGAACAGAAACTCCATGGGGAGCTGAACAGAAACTCCATGGGGAGCTGAACAGAAACTCCATGGGGAGGTTTCAAAGCCATCAAAACATTAAAAAACCACAGTGAAATTCTGCCACTTGCTCTGCAGGTCTTTAGGAGCTGGAGAAATATGACCCCACCCCCCCCCCCCCAAGAGGACATTTGCCTTATAAAACTTAAAAGGGCTCAGACCCTAGAAAGCATTCAATAGTAGTTGGGGCTTCCACTCTGATCAAAATCTGAGGAACACCCCTAGGCCCCTCAGAAATAATCAGTTGCAGTTTCCCCTGAATATCCAAAGTGGATGTCTGCAAGGCCTCCAAAGATGGATCAACGCTGGCCTCCAAAATGGTCACAGAAGAATCCAATGGCAGAGCCAGGCAATTATCTGGGCTTTCACTTGCCTTGGGAAAGATGGCAGAGGCTGGACAGAAAAAATCTGGCCTAGATTTCTTGGCCTTCTTCATGGACAGTTGTCCCTCAAAGCGGGAAGTTCCTTCCATCGTGTCTTTAGCTAAAAGATCAAAAGACAACAAAGGAATTCTATTATTAAATGCTCAAGTTCTCTGTCCTTTTTCTCCCTATTTATTATCCCTGCTATGAATAAACACAGCATTTAAAATATCTTAAATCAATTGTTTCTCTCCACTACAACAGTACCTTACTGTACTGTGGTGGTTTATCTTTCAAAAAACTTTTATCCCACCGTGGAAAAGTTTGCTGCAGTCTCCAGTTCATTGATGTCATCAAGGTCACTGAATACAGGTAGCTTTATTGGCCAATTCCCTCCTCAAACTGACATCACCACGACAGTCTTAAAAACCCACTCATGCTGTGATGTCACACCTCCCTGGTCCTTTTCCTACCCATAAAGGAAGTAAAGGCTTGAACAAGAAAACAGTACAGGAGTCAAGTCTCCTACTCTGAGCTGTCAATCACAGCAAGTAACAGCTCAAATTATCCTTAGCACACTGACAGCTAGGGAAGCTAGGTGTGAAGGGGGGGGGGGGTGGGAGAGAGTCAAAGTAGTACAATTCAGGCTTCACAAAAGGCTGCAGTTTAGCTATTCTAAAAAGCAGCAGCAGTAAAAAGTACTTTGAAAGTCTTCTGTGGCATTTACACTGTGTTTTAAGTAATCACTGAAGTGCATGAATGAATACCAGAGACTTGGTATTTCTGCATCAGATGCTGTCGCTCCAGGACTGACATCAGGTTTTCAGGGGTATAAAAACAGGCAGCAGATGCTATTACATCAGTTTTTCTTGCCCCAAATGTCAGGAGCCCCTCCAAATAGGGAGCTATATTATAGTGGGGAAAACACCACCAGTAAAAATTAAATACCAATACCAATAGTAATAGTTAGAGAGAAGACAGAGTGAACCAGAGGGCTGGAGGGAGGGAAACCATAACTGCAACAGTGAATACACTCTAACATCTACATTTATGGTAAGTGTACACAACTGTACTATGTTCTTCGTGTTTCACTGTTGCAGTCATCACACTTGGGTGGATTCCCACAGCTGAGGAAGGGTGGAGGCAGTCAAGAAGAGTTAGGGCTGGCTAGTAGGCCTTGCAAGACTGCTGTAGCAAAACCTGCCTTGGATTTGGAAAAGATAGGCAGGTGGTGATGCTTGGTGAAGGTGTGCACACAACTCCAGGTAGCAGCTTCCAGATGTCCCTGGTAGGGACTCCCCTGAGAAATGCTGTAAAGATAGATGTTGCTCTAGTGGACTATGTTCTGACCTCCTGAGGGGTTAGTTTTCCATGGTGCTTGTAGCAGAAATGGATGCAGTGTGCTACACATTTAGAAATGGCTTGTTTTGAAATGGTCTTGCCCTCTGCCCCTGTTGCAAAGCTGACTAGTAACTGGTCAGACTTTCTGAAGGGCTTAGTTTTATCAAGGTAGAACCTGAGCTGTCTGTGCACGTCCAAGGAGTGCAGGATCCTTTCCCGTTTATTTTGAGGATTAGGGAAGAAGGTAAGCAAATGGATGGATTGGTTGAGAGCCACACTGGATACCACTTTATGCATAAAGGAAGGGTTAGTCCTGAGGGAAACCCTGTCAGCATGGAAAATAATGAAGGTTTCCACAGCCATCAGTGCTTGTAGCTCAGACACTCTTCTAGCTGAAGTGATGGCTAGAAGCAAGGCTGTTTTCCAAGAGAGGAATTTTAACTCTGCTGAAGCAGCAGGTTCAAAGGGAGGAAGCTTGAGCTTTTCCAGTACACAGTTAAGGTCCCAAGCAGGGTTGGGTGCTCTCCTTGGTGGCCTTAAGTTGTTTGCCCCTCTCAGGAACTGTTTGATGAGAGGGAGAGAATAGAGGTGGCTCAGTATTGTAATGAGCCGAAATGGCAGAGGCATGGCTCTTAATGGAGAAGGATAGGTCTCTATGGAGTAGTTTGGCTAGGTAATCTAGGATTAGAGGCAAGGAGGGCAGTGGTGTGTCCTCTCCTTTAGATTGAATCCAGGAACAATACCTTTTCCACTTATCAGCATAGGATTTCCTTGTACTGGGTCTTCTGGCTTCAAGAAGGACGTTCAAGCACCTGTTTGCTTAGGGTTGCTGGTGGAGAATTCAAGGAATAAGCCAGGCTGCAAAATTTAGGTTTGCACTTGTGGATGCAAAATCTGTCCCTCCTGCTGCGAAAGCAGGGGTGGGGTCTGGTGTAGGCAGGAGTGGGTACCAGTGCAGGCGTGGCCAGTCCCATGCAATCAGAATTGTCCTTGGCCTGTATTGTTTTATCTTGAGTAATACTCTTGAGAGGAGGGGCAGAGGAGGAAAGGCATAGAGTGAGAGTTTTTCCCATTGAAAGGATAGGGCATCCACTTTCCAGGCCCTGTTGTGAGGATTCCTGCTGCAGAATTTGCTGAGCTGGTGGTTGTAGGGGGAGGCAAAGAGATCCCCCTCTGGGTCCCCCATTTCTGAATCAGAAGGTTGAAGGCGCTTGGCTCCAATTTCCACTTGTGTGGGTCTAAGAGATTTCTACTTAAGTTGTCTGCCAGTGAGTTTTGTTTGCCTGGCAGGAATTGAGCTTGTAGATGGACTTGGATGTCCAAGGCAGTGCTCCACAGGGCCATGGCTAACCTGCAGAGTGGGTAGGAATGGGTTCCCCCCTGCTTGTTGAGGTACCACATAACTGTGGTGTCTTTTTATTAGCAGTTGTCCTGGAAAGAGTAGGGATCTGAGAGCTGTCAGGGCATTCTGTACAGCTAGCATCTCTTTTTGGTTGATGTGCAGATGAATCTGACTTGGGCTCCAGTGGCCCTGAATACATTTGCCAGCCATGTGAGCCCCTCAGGCATAGACTGATGCGTCTGTGGTTAAGGTCTGGGCAGCGTGGGGTTGAATAAATTGCAGTCCCTTGTTGTGGTTGTATGCTTCTGCCCACCAAAGGAACTCTGTCCTTAGACAGGGTATGATAGGAATGACTGTTTCCAGGTCCTGAGAATGTTAGCACCAAAGACTTTTTAATTACTACTGAAGTTTCCTCATACAATCTTGCATATGGAATTAGCTGTATACATGAGGCCATGAACCCTAAGGCTTGCAGTATTTTTCTTGCAGATAGCCAAGTTCTGGTGGCCATTTGTCTGTAGTCTGTCATAGACTTGCTTTACTGGAGTGAGGAATGCCATATGGGAGGGTGTCCAAGCTTGCTCCTAGGAATACAATCTTTTGACTAGGTACCAGTTTTGATTTATTTTCGCCAATTGTGTACCCAAAGGAATTGAGAAGGTTTTTACAAATGTTAGGTGCTGCAGCAGCAATTCCTGACTGTTCACCTGAATCAAGCAGTCATCCAAGTATGGGTAAATTTGGATATTTCTCTGCCTGCAGTATGCAATGGCTGGAGCCAGGCATTTTGTGAATACTCTGGGTGCAGTAGATAAGCCAAAAGGAAGTGCAGAGAACTGATAATGCATAGATCCTGCCCTGAAACATAGATACTTCTTGCATGACTCCCTTGGTTTGGAGGAAGGTCTGGAAACACACTTGGGGTTGGCAGCGAATGAAATTAAAATTTGTACCCCTGGGATACAATGTTGAGGACCCACCAGTCCTGAGTGATGGACATTCAGTTTTTTTGCATGAAGGTCAAGTTTTCCTCCTAGGGGCACAAGCAATTGGGCAGGGAAGTGGAGTAAAGAAGTCATTGTGACCTTTTACTGTAAGGAGGTGGCTTACCACTCCCTGCTTTAGGGGTGGGGGCACTCCGTTGCTTAGATCTCTGCATACCCTGAGACTGTAGTCTGGGCTGTCTGTTTCCCCTGGGTTTGATTTGAGAAGGGCTGGAGGGGTCTGGAAAGGACCAGTGTTTTGAAGGGCAATGCCAACTGAATCTAGGGGGCTGCACTTGTAAGAATTCTTTAACAGTCTGCATAAATTTAGCTTTTTCTTCCTTTTTAAGAACCCCTTCTGCTTTGGTGCCAAACAGACAGACCTTATTCAAAGGAGCATCAAGTAATTTTGATTTGGCATGGTCTGGCAAGTTCTGCTCCTTCAGCCAAGCAGGTCTTCTCAGTACAGAGCCAGTGACTGCTGCCCTGCAAAAGATGCTTCTAAAGCATCAAAGCCACACTGCAAAGTATGCTTACTGACTTGGCTTGCAGTGCATAAGCTCCTGCAATTCTTTATCTTCTGCAGAGTCTGGAAAAGTTGCCACTTTTTGTTTAATAAGTTCCATAACATGTTGCTACAACGCCAGCATGTGAATCTGGCAATTCAAAGCCCTAATATATTAAGAGTTGCAGAGGTATATACCTTCTTACCCAAACTGTCCAGAGCTCTGGAATCCGAAAGGGTGGGATTTCTTGGATGTAGTAGCCTTGATACCCTTAGGCCCCTGGGAAATGATCTATGGGTTAGCAGTAGGATTCTTGAAAAGAAACTTGTGAGTATCGGGTACTCTGTAGTACCCATCTGGTTTCCTAGGAGCAGGAGGTAAAGTGTCAAGAGTAAGACTGGATTCCATAAAATCATCAACCACAACATCCAGGACAGGGGGTATAGCTAAAGGCCTGTGCTGGGGCAACTCTAAAAATTCTCTGAGTCTCTTTTTGGACTGAGGATCGTCTTGGCATTGCCAATGGAAATGCTCTCAAAGTATGCAAGGTTTCACCAAAAGAAAAATCCTCTGTAGGGGAGGCAGAGGAAATGGATTCCTCTGCATCTGAATCCTCACAGGCAGATAAGGGCATGTCTTCATAATCAGAAATCAGACTCCTGGTTTGTAGAAGCTGAAGGGGACTGGATTCTTTGTGTCTTTGCAGGGGAAGGCGGACTTCCCCTAATCAATGTAATAAGGACTTCAGCCATTCTAAGCATTTGTTTTTGTGGCATGGGATCAGAAGCATGCACTTTGGTCATCTGTTTTCTAGGCGTGGTGCATACTCTGGGCCTAATAAACTCGGTAGTTTTGGTTAGAAATGAAGTCGGTTTGATTAGAGCATCAGTTGAGTGAAGCACGGCCTCAGAAGCCGGTGCCCTAACAGTGGCTCCGAACCCATCCAAGGTAGAAACATCCACAGGTTCCATAGCCGAAGAAGCATCTTGCGACATAACGGACTCTGAATGGGTCTCAGTAGAGGCCTGCGAATCCACTGAAGCAGGCATCAGGGGCTTTAAAGGTGCCTCACTGAATACCGGCAGACTGACGACTAGCTTACAGGAAGCGTCGGCAATTTTGGACCTATGCAGTCTCTCTCTTGCTTTATCCTTACGATTTTTCAGAATGTCGGTAGTCGGATGGCTTACTGAAGCCATTTCAGAATATGGACATCGGGAACGAAAGAATTTAGCGACAAAGAGCCAGACGACGAATGGTCCGGGCGTTACTGCACAAAACCAACAGCGAGGGACGCTGTGGTCTGGGCCTAAACAGGTGACGCAGTAAGAATGAAAATCTCTGTGAGGTATTTGCTTTCCACAGGTAAGACAATTGTTAACTTTTTCTGACATCTGTTAGAGCAAGAAAAAAGGATCCCCAATGGGGTACTCAGCTTTAGAAGACTTCGTGAATTTTCGTTTACGAATTGAATAATCCTGTAGTGGCCGACCGACACTTGCGAACTGCTTCTGCTTCCTCGGCAGGAAAGACTGATGTAATGGCGTCTGCTGCCTGTTTTTATACCCCTGACGAGCGGACGTCAGTCCTGTAGCGACAGCATCTGACATAGAAATACTAACTCTCTGGTATTCAGGCCGACTGAGGGCTACCTGCAGGCAGATATCCCAAGTGTGATGACTGCAACAGTGAAACACGAAGAACATCAAAGGCCTGACAAATTTATCAGGATGTATGGTTGTGGTAAGCGCAGATACAAAATAAGCACTCTTCCTGGCTGTCTTTATGGGGAATCAGTCTCCCAACTGGCATTCACCCTTCTTGGATGACATGAAATCCCACAAGCAACAATGCAAAATAAAAATATCAAAACAACTCCAACAGGGTACTTACCTGAAACATCTTGAACCAGCAATGGAAGGGAAATTCAGACAGATGAAGAGATGGCATTCAGACTGGCTTCAAAGAAGTTCTGAGGATGGTACATCTCAGCATCACCTTTAGGCCCTACACTATGCGAGGAGCATACGTGTATAAAGTATGGCATATTTTAAAGCAACCTAAAGGCTTTGGTATACTAGCCAGATGTCAGGCCACTCTTGGCAGGGAATTCCTACTGTAATGAATACTATAACAGTGAAATGGAAGGACATCACTTTATGACTGTGTTCCACATCTAAGTAAAAATGGCTCTTATCATATTGGTCCTAATGGGTAATCTGATGCCCACAATCACATCACACTTTTCTGGATGGGATGTACTTCAATAAAACGAACCTGAAGAAAAAGGAAAAAGTCGCCAACAGGGTCATTATCTGCCGAAATGCTCAGTAGTCTGCATCTAGGCATACAACGTATAGACAGAAAATAAACCACTGCATTTGGACTGGCAGTAAAGTAGCTCAGAGATGTTTATAGTCATATGTCAGTTTATATACCTTACTTATATAACATGCTTTCTGTTCTTTCCAAACTGGGGGAAGTTCTAGCCGATACAGTGCAATGAAAAAGTATTTGCCCTCTTCCTGATTTCTTGTTTGCATGCTTGTCACACTTAAATGTTTCAGATCAAACATATGTAAATATTGGACAAAGTTAACCCAAGTAAAAACAAAATGCAGTTAAGTAATGATTTTATTTATTAAGGAAAAAAAAAACTATCCAAACCTACATGGCCCTATGTGAAAAAGTAATTTCCCCTAAACCTAATAACTGGTTGTGCCACCCTTAGCAGCAACAACTGCAATCAAACATTTGCAATAACTGGCAATGTGTCTAACATCACTGTTGAGAAATTTTGGCCCACTCCTCTTTGCAGAATTGTTTTAATTCAGCTATACTGGATGGTTTCAGAGCATGAACCACCTTTTTAAGGTCATGCACAGCATCTCAATTGGATTCAAGTCTGGACATTGAATAGGCCACTCCAAAACCTTCACTGTGTTTATTTTAAGCCATTCAGAGGTTGGCCTCATCAACTGTTGGATCATTGTCCTGCTGCAGAACCCAAGTGGGCTTCAGCTTGAAGTCACGAAGTGACGGCTGGACATTCCCCTTCAGGATTTTTTGGTAGAGAGCAGAAAGTACAGTTGAGTACACTTACCATAAATGTCGATGTTAGAGTGTATTTATTGTTGCAGTCATTACATTTGGGTTATCTGCTTGCAGGTAGCCCTGAGTCGGCCTGATTAACAAAGTCTTGGGTCCTGCATCAGTTGCTGTCCCTTCTTCCATGACATCACGGGTATAAAACATGCAGCCGACACCATTACATCAGTTTTTCTTGCCCCAGATGTCAGGAGCCCCCCTAATGGGAAGCAATTAAATATAGAAGTACAAAAATATACCTCCAACAAAAAAGCAAATACACCAAAAAGGATTTTAAGCATAGTAAAGGAAAGTAGAGGTACAGCCAAAAGAAGTTAGGGGGCTGGGGGAGGTTAACCAGGACTGCAACAGTGAATACGCTCAAACATCTACATTTATGGTAAGTGCACACAACTGTACTATGTTCTTCGTGTTTCACTGTTGCAGTCATTACATTTGGGTAGATTCCCAAAGCTATGGTTGGGAGGAGGAATTTAGATAGCATTAGGGCCAGCTATAAGGCCCTGCAAGACTGCAGTGGCAAAGCCATCTCTGGATTTAGAGAAAATTGGAAAATGATAATGCTTGGTGAAAGTATGCACAGAACTCCAGGTAGCAGCTTCTAGGATGTCCCTGGTAGGGACGCCACTGAGAAAGGCTGTAGAGGTAGATGCAGCCCTGGTGGATAGGTTTTCCATGGTGCTTATAGCGGAAATTAATGCAATGGCTTATCCATTTAGAAATGGTCTGCTTTGAAATAGCCTTCCCCTCTGCTTCTGAAGCAAATGCCACCAGCAGTTGTTCAGATTTCATTTGAGGTTTAGTCCTGTCAAAGTAGAATCTAAGTTGTCTGTGCACTTCTAAGGAATGCAGTATCCGTACCCCTTTATTCTGTGGATTGGGAAAGAAGGTTGGCAAATGAATGGACCGAGTAAGAGCCACACTGGATACCACCTTGGGCATGAAGGATAGATTGGTTCTGAGGGACACCCTGTCCGCATGAAAGATGATGAAAGGCTCCACTGCCATAAGGGCCTGTAATTCAGATACCCTTCTAGCTGAAGTGATTGCTAAAAGGAAAGCTGTTTTCCAAGAAATAAATTTTAAGTCTGCAGTAGCAGCTGGCTCGAAAGGAGGTAAAGTGAGTTTCTCCAAGACAAAGTTAAGGTCCCAGGCTGGGGGGTTGGAGTTCTCCTGGGTGGTCTCAAATTTTCGGCCCCTCTGAGGATCTACTTGAACAGTGGATGAGAGAAGAGGGGAGTTCTTTGTTATAATGAGCTGAAAAGGCTAAGGCGTGGATTTTAATGGAGGAAAAAGACAGGCCCTTGTGAAGCATCTCAGGTAAGTATTGTAAAATCTGAGGTAAATTGGGCGCTGCTGTGCTCATCCCTTGAGACTGGTTCCAGGAACATAATCTTTTCCATTTTTCAGCATAAGATCTTCTAGTACTACGCCTCCTTGCCTCTAAAATGGTATCCATCACAGGTTTGCTGAGGGAGGGTAAAGGAGAGATTAAGTAATTAGCCAGGCTGCAAGATTCAGAGTTAGAAGCTGAGAATGAAGAATCTCGTTCTCCTGCTGAGACAGCAGGGAAGGAGCCTGTGGCAGATGCCATGGAGATAACTGTGACACACTGCGCAGGAGGGGGTACCAATGTTGTCGCGGCCAGTCTGGAGCAACTGTTTGATTTTTAGTAGTACTTTAGAGACCAGAGGCAGAGGAAGGAAGGCATAGACTGATGAGGTTTTTCCAGCTACAGAACAGAGCATGCACTTTCCAGGCTTGTTTGTGGGGAGTCCTTGTGCAAAATTTGTCCAATTGGTAGTTCTGGGGAGAGGCAAACAGGTCTATATCTGGGCTCCCCCATTTGCTTGTCAACATGTTGAAAAATCTTGGTTCCAAGTTCAACTCGTGTGGGTCCATGAGGTTTCTGCTTAGTCTGCCAGTGTATTTAATTTTCCTGGCAGGAATTGATTATAGGCTCATAGGTTCGTACTAGGCTATCTGCCCTAGGACATTTATAAGCCTAGCCAGAGTGTATGTGGCTTACACCACCCCTTAGGATGAGAATACTATGCCCTTTTAGGGTTTAGTTTACTATGCCTCTGTCTAGTAGTGACACAGAGATGACCCCCAGGGTAAACTTACGATCTCCCATCCACTCGTCGAGATTTCTCTTGAATAGAGTCAGTGAGGGGCTCTGCCTAACATGGACTGGGATTCTGTTCCAGAGTGTAGGGAGCCTCTGGGTTATGAATCTGTCCCTCCAGCACATTCTATTTATTTCTGTGTTGAGGTTTAAGTCACTTGTTCTCATGGCTCTGATGGATTTGGATTTTCTGAGGTGGAGCATGTCCATTAATTCAGGATTGGACATGGCCTTGTACGTCAGGCACAGATCACCTCTGAGTAGGTGCACTTGGCAGCTCAAGGCTGTGTTCCACAATGCCATGGCTAGTCTGCAGAGGGGGTAAGAATATGTACCCCCCCCTGCTTGTTTATATACCACATAACAGTGGTGTTGCCCGTCTTTACCATTAGTTGTCCTGGAAGAATGTGGTCCTTTGAAGGCCGTCAGAGCATTCTGTACAGCTAACATTTCTTTTTGATTGATATGCAGGTGCATTTGACTTGGGTTCCATTTGCCCTGAATGCACTTCCCTGCCAGGTGAGCCCCCCATGCATAGTCTGATGCATCTGCTGTTAGGGTTTAGGTGGCAGGGGATGGAATTAAAGTTAATCCATTGTTTTGGTGGCAGGCCTCTACCCACCAAAGGAACTCTAGGCATAGGCAAGGTATGATAGGAATCATTGTTTCTAGGTCTTGAGTATGTTGACATCATAGGCTTTTTAGTAGTTTCCTCATATGCAGTCTTGCATATGGAATTAGAAGAATGCAGGAGGCCATGAACCCCAAGGTTTGAAGTATTTGTCTTGCAGATAGCAGGGCTTTTGTGGCCACTTCTTTTAAGTAGGTTATCAAATTAATTTGTTTCTCTGGCATGAGGTAAGCCATCTGGGAAGTTGTATTCAAGCTTGTCCCAGGAATATAGTTTGTTGACAGGGTACCAGGTGTGATTTATTTTCATTTATGGTGTACACCAGACAAGTTAGAGTCCTTTGTACAAAGGCCAGATGATTCACAAGTACGTTCTGGCTTTCTGCTTGAATTAGACAATCGTCCAGGTATGGGTATATTTAAATATTTCTTTGCCTGCAAAATGTAATAACTGGAGCTAGGAACTTTGTGAATACCCTGGGCACAGTAGATAAGCCAAAGGGCAGTGCAGAGAACTGATAGTGCATGTCACCTGCTTTGAGGCATCGGTATCTTCTGCAAGATTCCCTGATTGGGATGTGCAGGTATGCTTCTTTTAACTAGTGTTGTCAACCAGGCATCTTTGCCTAGCATAGGAAGTAATTGGTGAAGAGTCAGCATCTTGAATTTTGGAATCTCCAAAAAGGTGTTTAGAACAGGCATGTCCAGGATAGGATGCCATGAATTGCCTTTTCTGGGTACACGGAAAAGTCTTGAGTAGAAACATTGTCCCTTTTCCTCTTCTGGTACCAGTTGAGTAGCCCCCATGCTTAAGAAAGTAATTGTTTTTGGGCCTCTGCCCACTGATTTGGGGGTAGGTCTAGCCACCCGCTTGGTGTTGGCAATGTATGGAAGTGAAATCTGTATCCCTGGGACATTATATTGAAAACTCATTTGTCCCAATTCTTTGCATGAAGAGCAACCCCCCCCCCCTCCTCAAAGGGGCAGTCAGTTGAGAAGTGCTTGGAAATTTTAAAAAGGAAGTCATTGAGATAGTTTACCATTGGGGGGGGGGGTCTTATTCCCAGATTTGGAAGTGGAGACCCCCCACTGCTTAGGCCTGCGTCTCCCCCTGGGACTGAAACCTGGGTTTTCTGCTGTGTCTGGGTTTGGCTTGATAAGACCTGAAGGGGCTGAAAAGGACCAATTCTTAGAGGGCCAGTGGCTACTGAATCTAGGAGGCTGAACTTGTAAAAAAATCTTTAACAGTTGGCATAGATTTAGCTTTATCTTTCATCTTCTTAAGAACTTCCTCAGCCTTGTTGCCAAACAGACGGTCCTGATTTAAAGGAGCATCCAACAATGTAGCTTTAACATGATCAGGCAAAGACTGCTCCTTAAGCCAAGCATGCCTTCTGAGCACAGACCCAGTAACAGCAGGAGGCCTCTAATGAATCAAAACCACATTGCAAAGTATGTTTTCCAACTTGTTCAGCAGAATGCATTAAATCATGTAATTCTTTATTTTCCACACAGTCAGGAATCAACATCATTTTCTGTTTAAGCAGTCCAATAACATGTTGCTGATACTTTAACATATGAAACTGGCAGTTTAAAGCCCTAATAGCCAAGGTTGCAGAAGGGTAAACCTTCTTACCCCATCTGTCCAGCGCCCTGGAGTCTATCAGAAGGGGTAGGATTTTTAACAGTAGAAGCCTTAATGCCGTTGGGCCCCTGTGAAATAGTCTCTGGATCTGCAACAGGATTTTTAAACAGGAACTTGTGGGACTCAGGGACCCTGTAGTATCGGTCAGGTTTTCTGGGAGCAGGAGGCAGGGAATCAGGGGCCAAACTAGATTCTGAAAAAGCATCAACAATGTCTAGCACAGGAGGAATAGCTAAAGCCTATGCTGAGGTAGGAGTAGGAAATCCCTAAGCCTCTTTTTTGAATCAGAAAAATCCTGGCTTCACAGTGGAAATGCTCCTTTAAAGTAAGGTTTCCCCAAAAGAAAAATCCTCAGGAGGGAAAGCAGAGGGAATGGATTCCTCTGCATCAGAATCTTCATAAGTAGATAAGGGCAAATCCAAATAAAGATTCATAATCAACTTCAGTCCTAGGCCTCTTAGAAGGGGGGGGGGGGCTGGCTACCCCTGATTAGAGTTATTAGATCTTCAGCCATTCTGATTATTTGTTTTTTAGGCATAGAGGCCTGAGCATGTGGCCTGAGTATCATTTTTTTAGGCATGGATCCAGATTTAGGCCTAAGTAAAGAAGGAGGTGTCTGTTAAATATGGCAAGTCCATAGGCCTGAAAACACCCTCAGAAGCCGATGCCTGCACAGCGGCTCTGGACCCATCCAAGGTAGAGACATCCGTGGGTTCCATAGTTGAAGCATCTCGTGGCATACTGGAATGGGTTTCAGTAGAGGCCTGAAAATCAGAAGTAGTGGGTATCAGGGGCTGCAAAAGCACATGAGTACCGGTGAACTGGCTTAGGAGAAGCATCGTCGGCAGTTTTGGACCTCAGCGGCCTGTCTTTATCTGGTAATCGGATGGCTAACTGACATTTCTGGATAAATAAAACAGAGAACCGAAATATTTAGAGGCAAAAATATACAGTCGACGGATAGTGCGCTGATTAAATAAAGCACAAAATCGACAGCAAGGTACATCGTAGTCAAGGCCTAGGCAAGGAATACAGTACAAATGAAAATCTTTGAGGTATTTGCTTTCCACAAGAAATGAAATTATTAACTTTTACTAGCATTGGTAAGGAGCAAGAAAAAGTTTCCCCAACGGGGTACTTAAGCTTTAGTTGAAGACTTTGTTTCTGAAACTCAAAAACGAAAATTTCAGGAGTCGGCCGACCGGCACTTGCTTCTGCTTCGGGCACCGCACAGCAAGAAAGACTGATGTAATGGCTTCGGCTGCATGTTTTATAGCCCTGACAACCTGACGTCATGGAAGAAGTGACAGCAACTGACGCAGGACCCAATACTTTGTTAATCAGGCCGACTGAGGGCAACCTGCAAGCAAATTACCCAAATGTAATGACTGTAATAGTGAAACACGAAGAACTTCGAAAGTATTTGGCTACAAAAATAGCCAGACGAATAGTTTGGGCGTTGAACAAGGCACAAAACCGACAGCGAGGGACGTCGTGGTCTGGGCCCAAACAGGTGACGCAGTAAGAATGAAAATCTCTATGACGTATTTGCTTTCCACAGGCAAGACAATTATTTTTTTCTGACATCAGTTAGAGCAAGAAAAAAGGATCCCCAACAGGGTACTTATCTTTTTTTGAAGACTTTGGGTTTGAAACTCTAAAATGAAAATTTCAGGAGTCAGCCGACCGGCACTTGCGAACTGCTTCTGCTTCGGGCACTGCACGGCAAGAGACACTTATGTAATGGCGTCGGCTGCACATCTTATACCCCTGACGTCATGGAAGAAGCAACAGCATCTGACGCAGAAATCCGAAGACTCTGGTATTCAGGCTGGCTGAGGACTACCTGCAGGCAGATAACCCAAATGTGATGACTGCAACAGTGAAACACTAAGATCATCATCAGATATGGAACTCGACATAGTGATTAACATAAAACCTAGCAGTATTAATCTGTATTTGTAAAGGGAAAATAATTCTGGATTTATCACTCATTTAAGAATAAAAAGAAAAATCATAACACAAATAAAATCACTGTCTAAAAGACAGGCTGAATAATTAATGGAGAGTGCACTTATGATAACAGATCAGCCAGGGGTGTTGCATGAGCAGAGCCAAGTGTCAGATAATGTTTGAGTAGTTTTTCTAAACTGGTGCGTGTAGTTCTAATATTATGGGGGAAGGAGTTCAGGTTTTTCAGACATAGTAAGAGTATAAGGAGTTTCCTGCAGTGTTCAGTTTTACAGACTTGCAGTAAAGATTTATTTGATAATCATAGTATTTGCATGTCCTCCTCGCGGTCAAGTAACGTTTAAAGACATGCAGGTAGGTGCGTACATGAATGGGTGTGCCTCCTTTGAAAGTTAGGCATCGGGCTGGCAACTTGGCACCATAAAATCCAATCATTAGTGGACTGGAGTTCCACTGTGGTGACCCCTAACCAGGAAAAGCTGAAAGAAGAGTGTTTTGAGTGTTAGGGTAAGGTTGTAAGCATTGGAGACCTGGCGTTTTTTTCATGGTTATAGAGTAATTTGTGGGCCATGATTAATTGGTTGTATGCAAGAAAGAGGAGATAAAAAAAAACCTCCTGGCTTGAATTGAGTGCTAGACAGTAATGTGACCTGTACAATGATACAGCAGCAAATTTAGCTTTTTTTTTTTTTTTTTTTGTGAAGTTGATAAGAATGGGTGAAGTGTATAACAGAGTTGCTACTAGGTGGGTTCTGGCTATGGCAGCTCTGGAGTCTTAAAACTTTTTGGTTTCTGTAAAGGATACCCATTTTTTGTGGACTTTAACTGTTTGTGATATATGCAAGTCAAATCTTCGATTGTCTACAATGACTTCTAGTAGTTTGGTGGATGTTTCAGGTGTAATTGTGTTATTAGCTGTGATGTGGAACTGTGTGGGGGAAATCTAGTGGTCTGCTAGGTTGAAAGATCAAGAAGTTATGTACTCACCATAACGTTCGATGTATGTAGCCCATCTCGCCTCACATTCTTACCTGTGGGTTTGGAGCCAAACCTCGGCTCCGACTCTGCCCTACTCTAGCTCGAAGTCTTCAATTGGCTCGTGGCTAAGAGTTATCCCATGTTGCAATGCGCCTATCCGCAGATCTTGTTTGCTGCGAGCTCACATACATATACACACAAACACACAGAGGAAGAAACAACTCAACACATCAAGGAGGAGTGCTGAAAACAGACACTCGACCTCTAGGTCCTCCAGGAAGGGGTTGGTGGGTTAGTAAGAATGTGAGGCAAGATGGACTACATACATCGAACATTATGGTGAGTACATAACGTCTTGATGTTATGTAGTCCAATCTCGCCTACATTCTTACCCGTGGGACAGTGCCCCTAGCACCTAGACCTTGGGCGGCTCACTGAAAAATACTCCTGAGCACTGTGGAACCAAATGAGGATCTGTCCCTTGATACCAGATCCAATTTGTAGTAACTAATAAAGGTGTGAGGAGATGCCCAAGTAGCTGCAGCACAAATATCATCCATAGACATCCTAGCCTGAAAGTCAGTAGAAGTAGACACCGAACGTGTAGAATGAGCCTTTACTTTAAAGGGCAATTCCTTGCCATTTGAAGTATAGATGAAAGAAATGCAGCTAGAAATCCATCTGGACAGAGTTACTTTAGAAACTTAAGTCCCTAGTCTATTGTCTGAAAACGAGACAAAGTTGATCAGATTTCCTAAAGTCTTTTGTTCTATGTAAATAGAAACGCAATTGTCTGTAGATATCTAGCTGATGAAACTTAAATTCTGCCTTGTTAGAGAATTCAGGGAAAAACACAGGCAACTCTATGGACTGGTTGAGGTTGACCACTGAAGCAACCTTAGGCATAAAGGAAGGATTAGGTCTTAGCGAAACCCCATCCTTGTGAAATAACAAGTAAGGGGACTGAACCGATAAAGCTTGGTGTTCAGAGACCCGCCTAGCCAAAGTGATGGCTATCAAAAAGACGGTCTTCCAAGACAAAAATTTAATGTCACAGGTTGCTGCCACGGGCTCAAAAGGAGGCGAGGGTAAGCTGTTGTAACACAAAATTAAGGTCCCATGGCATTACAGGATCAAAGATTGGAGATCGAAGTAGCATAGTCCCTTTCAGAAAAGCCCTACAAAGTCTGTGCGCCATTAGATTGGGCTCATTAGCAACATGAAAAGTTGAAATGGCTGCCAACTGCACTTTAATAGTTGCCGCAGCTGATCCCTGGCTAAACAGTCGAGATAGAAACTCTAAAACTGATGAGATGGGAGCTGTATAGGGATCAATCTGCCTTTCATGAGCCCAAATGGAGAATCTCTTCCACTTACTGGAATACATCTGCCTAGTAGAAGGCTTGGGGGAGGAAGACAGAATATGAACCACCTCCGGTGAAAAATCATGAAGCCTGACTAGGGACTGAATTGGAGCAGCCATGCTGTCAACCTGAGGGCCTGAATGGAGGGGTGCAACTGCCCTAACATAAAAGTCAACAGATCTGGCTCTGGGTCTAGAATCCACGGATCGTCCATTAGATAAGGGCGAAGAAAAGGAAACCAGATCTGACAAGGCCAGTGAGGTGCAATCGGTATCATTTTGCTTCCCAAGGACTGTGCTTTCTGAATAACCTTTGTTATAAGGGGAATTAGGGGGAAGGCATAGAGAAGACCTGAGGGCCAATCGTGAACTAGAACGTCCCTGGGTGCCTCCCCTTTCGGGGGAATAAGGGTGAAGTAGCTGCTACATTTGGGATTGAGGGGGATGGCAAATAGATCGCAGCAAGACTGACACTATCTGCGGAAAATCCATTCCGCCACTTGTTCATTCAGGGACAACTCGTGAGGCATCAGAATAGCTCTGCTCAGCCTGTCGGCAATCACGTTGGACTTCCCCGGTATGTGTACTGCCACTAGAAAGCGCCAGGAAGATACTGCCCACTGCCGCACTCGAAGTGCCTCTCTGCAAAGGGATACGACCTGGTTCCTCCCTATTTGTTCAGATACCAGACCACTGACATGTTTTCTGGGTGGATTGCAATTGTCCCAGGAGGAAGAAAGCTTTGAAGTGCTTGCAATGCTAATAGCACCGCTCTCATCTCTAAGACACTGATATGATATGCAAATGGATCTCATGTTCCTACCACGTGCCTTGGATTGTCCTGCCGAGATAATGCCCCCCCACCCGATCTGGGAGGCATCCGTGGTCACAGTGGCAATCGGAGAAAAAAGAACGAAAGGCATACCCACGTTGAGATTGCTGGTCTGAAGCCACCAGCGCAGATCCTGCTTGCACCTGTTGGTTATTACAATAAGATGGGAGAGCCAGAGATGCTGAAGAGACCATTAGGCAAAAAGTAGCCATTGAAGAAGCCTCATGTGTAGCATTGCAAGAGGAACTAGCATAATTGTGGCAGCCATGGTCCCTAACAACTTGAGGACCACTTTTGCCTTGACCTTCTTCAGTGGTGGTAAAGCGTATACCTGCTGCTGTAAAACCTGAATTTTCTCTTCTGGCAGGAAAACCCTCATGAGCACCGTGTCTAATTCGGCGCCAATAAAGGTAACACGCTGCGAGGGCAATAATGCAGACTTTTCCCAATTCAAGGTAATTTCCAGACTTTGGCACAGTGCAGTAGTGGCATCCCTGGTCTGTAGTAGTAGATGCCTGGTGGTGGCAGACAGGAGCCAATCGTCCAGGTACGGAAACACTTGGAATCCCAGACGTCTCAAGTGAGCTGTTACCACTGCCATGCATTTGAACACCCTGGAGACTGTGGTGAGAAGGGCAGGGCGCGAAACTGAAAATGACTGGCTCCCAGCTGGAAGCATAGGTGACTTCTGGATTTCTCTACATGAAGGATCAAACGGCTGAGATCCAAAATGGGTCTCAGGTCCCCTGTTCCTTTCGTTACCAAAAAGAATCTGGAGTAAGTCCCTAATCCTACTTGGTCTGAGGGGATGGGTTGGATGGCTCCTTTTAACAGCAACTTTTGAACTTATAAGGTTGCGGAATCCCATTGACTGGGTGGGACACATCTGTGATTCTTTTGTTTGGCGGGGGACATGAAAAAAGGGGAATATGATAACCTCTGGAGATCATCTCTAATACCCACTCGTCTTGGATGATGTCTTGCCAGGCTTCTGGGTATAGAGAAATGAGACACCCGAATGGCTCCAGAGATGCAAAGTCGGGCCTCCTCCCAGGAGCGCTGGTAGGGAGAACCATGTAAGGAATTGAAGTCCCCCTGGTTACGCGGTCCTCCTCTGCCTCTAGCGCGGCATCTACCTGAATTTCCACCCCCTCCTCTGCCTCTAATGGGGGAAATCACTCTGTGCATTATGAAAACACCTCTGCGATTTTCTGAACCACATTTTCCCACTTTTCTGGCCCTTGGGATAAGGTCTAGAAGGCATGGTAAAGCGGACTCTCACGGCAGACAGGGGTTTTCCTTCCTGCTCGCACCCAGTGAGTGTCCCTCACCTTAGTTCCAAATAAGGATGAACTGTCAAAGGGCGCGTTGGTGAAGGGAGACTTGAAAGCCTCCACGAAGTTGCACAGGCGCATCCAGGAGCGTCTCCGGAACCCGCAGCTCTGCTCGCTCCATTGGCTGCATAAGAGATCAGCCTCATGGAGGAGTTGGTAATAGAATTTAGGGTAGACATCTGAGCACTGACTTTGAGCCACACCATCAGAAACGTTACCCTGTAGAGAATCTCCCAACTCCTTTAGATCTCTCTGGAGCCGTGTAAAATGCGATAAATAGTTCAGCAACCGCAATGTAAAGGCCGCTGAAGAGAACACACACTTCCCATACCTGTCCATAGCCTTGGATTCTTTGTTAGGGGGATGGACGGTAGATGAAGTTTCTGCAAGTTCCTTCCTGGTGGCTGCTGCCACCACCATGGCATCTACTGGAACGCCTTTTGTAAGAAATTCTTTATTAGGAGGAGTGGACAAAAACTTGTTGGATCTCCTAGGGACCAGTTCCCACAGTGTCTGTTGTTTCCCACACCTTTCAGCAAACGAGGTCCAGGAGCTCATCAAACGGGGGAGAAACCCAAGAGGCGGATGGTTGGGACCCAAAGGCCTTCAGGAACACCGACTCCTCCTCAGAAGGGGCTTTAGATAGCCAGTTGCCTCACTGTCTCAGTATTTCCAAGATACTTGAAAAAGAGATATCGTCAGAAGACGACTTAGGGAACCCATCTGACTCTGAGGTTGGTGTCAGACGTCAGAGACATCTTGGGAGTCAATGTGCTTCCTCTTGCACACACTCTTTCTGGGTGGCTCCTCAGGTAAAAAATCTGGGGAGGCCTCAGAAAGCTGGGGACCACTCATGGAGGTATCCTGAGGCCTTAGGTCTCCGGTGTCCCTAAATAGAAGGTGATCTGATACTGATATCGGTGCTGGAGAAGGAAGAGTGTCAGTGCCATAAGAAGCAGCTGATAACCTGGCCAGCACACTCCTCATGACCTCGAAAGCTGACCCCCCCCCCCCAGTTCCAGTCAACTAACCACAGAAGACACCCTCGGAACAGAGGAGATAAGGTCCGAAGCCAATGCCGGGTCCACGCTCACCTGAGCCGAAGCACAGAGAGGAAGGCTTGGAGCCAAAGATCGACCTGATACCTCCCTCTCTGCTCCGACCAGCGAACTGTGAATCCTGGACCCTGTGGACGGTGCCGATGGGGTCAGAGCGGAAATCGGAGCAGAGAAGCCAGAAGGGGCTACTGGAACTGACCTCGAGGCATCAGACAGACCAGACAGCTCTGGCTCCGAAGAAAGGTCCGGAGGAGGAACAGCCAAAGATGAAGGGAGGACAGGCTCCGGTGCAGAGTGGGCCACAGCCGAAAGCAATTTAACCAGCACCGATGATTGGAGCAGTTTCCTCACCACTCTATCGACATAGTCATCGGAAAGTGTCCTAGAGGACATGGTAGGGGATCTGGATCTCCCTATAGAAGGAAACCTATGAGTCAGAGAAACTGGCTGAACAACTGGAGACCGGCTCCGAACTGACAAATCTGTCACCGGCTCCAATAAACCAGGAGCCGATGTCGACATCATCGATGCACTGAAGAAGCAACTGTAGTTCTAATGATTTTCTCTGGCAGCTCCAAGGAGACTGAGCCGGAAAGCATTTCTTAGAAGACTTTTTTGTCCATCATTTTTCTGGTTTGGAAGGAGAAGACCTGGAACTGGAAGACCTCTCCAAATCCTCTTCAAAGGAAGGTTTCAGCAATCCGCTTAATATTAGCTTGTTCTTCCTCTCTTGCAGCACGCGAGGGCTGAAAGCATGACAGAACAAGCAGGATTCCTGTAAATGAATAGCCCCCAAGCAATACACGCACAGAGTGCCCATCCATCAGACACATCTTGTTGTTACACTTGACACACTTTTTAAAGCCTGAAGGCCTGTGCTATTTAGAATCCTTAGACATGTTAAAGGCAAGAACACACACACAGGGAAAAATGGTAGGGGCACCTTCACCACAGAAAACAACAAAGCGCGGGAAACTAGAGCCTCTAACTTAAATGGCCAGGAGACCGCGAGATAACCACAGGGAGGACTAGGTCCTCCAAGTTAAATGGGCCTAGCCTAGGAAAATAAGGGAAACAGTCACACAACAAAGAACCCGCTAACAGAAGGGATCAACCTGCTACACAATAAGAAACAAAAAACAGGGGAGGACTAGGTCCTCTAACTGAAATGGGCCTAGCCTGTAAACACCAAGGGAAACGGGATACCAAGAAAGTTCAACTGAACCGTCAGAAGCAAAACACACACAATAGCTATGAAAATAGCTTTTGGAACTACTAAGTTGAAAAATAATTAGAAAAATTGCACTTGGCCACGGCCAAGAGCGAGACCACGTCAGAGCTGTACGAGCAGCAAATGAGATCTGGGGATAGGTACATTGCAGCATGGGATACCTCTTAGCCATGAGCCAACTGAAGACTTCAAGCTAGAGTATGGCAGAGTCAGAGCAGAGGTTCGGCTCCGGACCCACGGGTAAGAATGTAGGCAAGATTGGACTACATAACATCATAAGTTTGGTTTTTTAGGGGTTTAGAATAAGTTGGGACTTAGCCAGCCATGTTTCAATTTCTGTAAAGGCCTGTTGTGTTTGAAGTTGTTACATGGTAGGGGCTTGTACATATTAATGTTGAATCATCTGCATACTGGATAATTGTGGCAAGTGAGGTGGCCGAGTTGAGGTTACTAGTGAAAATACTGAAGAGAAGAGGCCAAGTATGAATCTCTCTGGGACCCCAAGGGTAACGGGGAGAAGTGTGGAGAGATCATACTGCCATTTTTAAGTGCCTGCTGATGACCTAAGTAACTATGAAACCATGAGACACATGAAGGGTGTATCTTTAGGTATGAGAGAGCCGTTAAAAGTTTTCTGTGAGAGACTTTGTCAAAGGCATTAGACATATCCAAGAAAAACTGATGAGACTGTTTCCCTCATTCCTGTACTGGTTTATTGTTGGTAAAGCCAAGTAGAGCAGTGGTTGTACTATGGGAAGGTCTAAACCCATGTTGGGAGATGGCAAGTTACTGTATGTGAGCTCTCTCATAAGTTGGGAATATACATTTTTCCAGGAGTTTTAAAAATGGGGACAGGATAGCTATGGAGCAATAGTTCAGTTGATTTATCACCTTTATGTAGGGGAATGATGCAAGAAATTTTCCAGATGGTAGGGTTGTAGTTTTCAGAACTCAAGCAGTTAATCAGTATTGATATGGGATAAGATATAGCCTCAGCTGCAATTTTTAGGAACTCTGCTGGTAAGTTATCAGCTGCAGTTGTAGCTGGTTTAAATTTCTTTTAGCAGTTTTCCTATGGTATTGGTGGGGATGGGTTGAAGTGAGAAGGAAGTATTATTCTTACTTAGATTGTTAGTTGTTTGTGGGTTATCTCTGGTTAGTGCAAGAATGCTTTCTGTAAATTATTTGTTTAACTGTTCAGCTGTGTTTTCCGAGTTATTTGTTAAGGTGGAGGAGGCATTTGTGGTTTGTTCAGGACTGAGTAAGTTTTTGATTGTAGCCCAGAATTTTTGTGGGTTATTTTGATACTTAATTTGCATGTTAGTATAACAGTTTTTTGTCTAGCTTGATTTGATGTTTAACTTTGTTCCAGAGTTAAGTTATATGATCAGGTAGAGTTTTGCTAGTATACCAGGAGATACAGGTCTGTCCCATTGCTTAAGGTGGATTTTTGTTTCAGTAGTAAGCCATGGGGTAGAACTTGCTTTGACACAAACTGTTCTAGTGGGTGCAATACTGTTGAATATATTGAGGAAAGCATTATTAAAATGCTCAACTGTTGCATCTAAGGGTAAATTTTCAGTGGGCTCCAGTTGCAGTGTTTTAGACTGTACATTAGTTCCAGTGGTTTAAAATGTTTCTTATTACAGATCTGACTATATACAGTGTGCTTAGTAGGGTTAATGTGCTGCTTGATATGTAGGTATGTGATCCCTGATGTTGTCTAATAAACAGCAAACATTCTGATAATGGGAGAGGTTGTTAGAGGCCAGTCGAGAATGGAGTGCTTGTTAGATTTTTTTGTCTATTCTGGTAGGGAACTGGATAATTTGTGAGAAGCCAGAGAGATTAATGTGGTTGCTAGAGTTACAAGTAAACCAATCAAGTATTAAGATCACCCATGACAATAGTTTTTTGGGTGATGTTATTAGAGATGCATTGAAGGATGTGTTCAACGGTGGAAATATTATTGCCTGGTGGGATGTAAATGGCTACTATAGTTATAAGAATTCATTTGTAATTTGGCAAGGAGTAGGTCGGCAATAGTAAGGGCAGACACTGGCTTTGTGAAAAGCAATGCCAGAGTGGTTGAAAGAAGCTGATGAAGGACTGAGGACTTTGGGTTGTCAGAGTTGCCTGCTGAAAGTCATGGCAGAAAGGAAGTCAGTAGTAAGAGGCCTCTCTACGTGAGGACTGGAGGGGGAAATGCCTGAGGAACAGGAACCCTGCTCCATGACTATGAGCCAAAACTTGTCTTTTAATTTTCTAAACATAGGAAAAGGTAACTACACGTACTTTTGAGAGGGGTAAAGGCAAACACACTGAACCATACAGTATATCATATTCTTCCCCTAAGCAAAAAGTACAGTTTTGTACCTACCATAAATGTAGATGTTCGAAGATCCACATTGCTGCAGTCCTTACATATGGGTAGTCCGCTGTCCTCGGTCGGCCCGAATACCAAAGTATTAGGCTGACGTCGGTCAAGGCGCTTAAAACTGACATCAGGACGTCAGGGTACAAAAGCGCATGACCGACGTCATTTCCTCAGTCTTTTCTTGCCCTAGATGTCAGAAGGCCCTAACAAGAAAGGCCAAAGCCAAAACCAGCAAAACTAACCAACCACCCGTGCACTAACCATATTTACAATATGTACAACACAAACCACACCACCACCTTCAACAACAGAGGGAAGGAGGGAGGGTATTGGACTGCAGCAATGTGGATCTTGAACATCTACATTTATGGTAGGTACAAAACTGTACTATGTTCTTCATCTCACATTGCTGCAGTCCTTACATATGGGTAGAATCCCAAAGCAGAGGTAAGGGAGGATGGCAAACTATAAAGCATTAGGAGCTGCCAAAATGCCCTGTAAAACTGCAGTGGCAAATCCAGCCCTAGATTTAGAGTAAAGTGGAAGGTGGTAATGCTTAGAGAAAGTATGCACTGAACTCCAAGTAGCTGCTTCCAAAATATCTTTAGTAGCCACCCCTTAAAAGCTGTAGAAGTGGCAGTAGCCCTAGTGGAATGAGGCCTAATCCCAGCTGGAATCTCCTTACCATGATGGGAATAACAGAAAGCAATACAAAAACAATCCACTTAGAAATAGTTTGTTTTGAAACAGGTTTGCCCTGAGAACCCAAAGCAAAAGAAACAAACAACTGCTGAGACTGCCTGAACCCTTTAGTTCTGCTCAAATAATATCGCAACTGTCTGTGTATATCCAAAGTGTGCAAAATCCTTTCCCCTTTATTTTGGGGGTTTGCATAAAAGTAGGCAAATGAATAGTTTGGTTTAAAGCCACACTAGAAACCACTTTAGGCATAAAAGAAGGGTTAGTACGCAAAGACACCCTATCCTTGTGGAAAATTAAGAAAGGCTCAACTGCCATAAGGGCCTGTAATTCAGAAACCCTTCTCGCAGAGGTAATGGCCAACAAAAAGCAGTCTTCCATGATAAATATTTCAACTCTGCAGATGCTGCAGGCTCAAAAGGTTGTAGAGTGAGTTTCTCCAACACAAAATTGAGATCCCAAGCAGGAGTAGGAGCTCTACGTGGGGGTCTTATATTCTTTGCCCCTCTAAGGAATTGCTTAAACAAAGGCTGAGAAAATAATGGTGGGTCACAGTCATAGTGAGCAGAAATTGCTGCAGCATGAACCTTTATAGAGGAGAAGGACAAACCTTTGTCCAATAACTCAGTAAGGTATTGAAGCTAACACTTAAATTAGGTTTAGAAACATCAAAGTCCTTTGCTGTACTCCAAAATAAAAATCTCCTCCATTTATCTGCGTAAACTTTCCTTGTACTAGGCCTTCTGGCCTCCAAAATAACATTCAAAACTTGTTGTGGAAGCGGAGACCCTCCAGGGTTTAAAACAGAATATGCCAGGCTGTCAGATGTAGAGAATGAAGTTTGACATTGAGTAAATGACTGTTCTCCTGAGACAGCAGGTGAGGAATCGAAGGCAAAGGCCATGGAGGCTCCAGTACCAGACTTCTCAGTAATGGGTACCAGTGCTGTCGAGGCCAATCTGGAGCTATTAAAATCATGTTTGGCTTGTCCTGTCTGACCTTCAGGAGTACCTTTGGGAGGAGAGGCAGAGGTGGAAAGGCATACACGTGAAGATTGCTGGCAATGAGATCTGAAGAAGCTAGCTAAGAGTAATGTATTATGGGGGCAAGAGGAGGACCCTGAGCTAGAGAAAAATCTTGTTGCTAAGACACCTTTAGTAACCAGTCCATCCATTTCCAGTGTACAGACATAGTCAATGTAATGTTTATACATAACAGTTTATAAGCTATTATACCTACACAATGCCAACAAAGTTAGTTGCATAAAGCTCACTGATTTCACCAGCTTGCTCTAAAAGAAAATAAAACCATGCTAGCCCAGAACATCTTCTGAAGTAAATTAATAAAAAAATATTAAGTAATAAATAAGGCCTTAGCTTATTTCAAACTTTCCAATTTCAGTGCAGTATAATCTAGTGATTTAAGTGGCGTCAACATTGAAGTTTTATCACAAAGAATTAGTTTACTAGAGGCAAAAAGAAGTTATGTACTCACCATAATGTTCCATCTGAGTAGATACTTCATTTGTCTGCAACCTGTGGGTGTCGGATCCGACCTCGGATCCGATCCGGCAGCTTTCCAAGCTCCAAGATCCGAGCTCCTCCCCTACCCATAATCCCCTACTACCAACCACATTACCTCAGATCGTTTTTTTTTGCCTCACCAACTCGAGACAAAAACCAACTCCGAATGATCAGAAAATTCCCGAGGTTCGGGGGATGGCAGGGGGGGGGTCAGTTGCAGACAAATTAAGTATCTACTCAGATGGAACGTTATGGCGAGTACATAACTTCTTTATCTGAAGTAGTTACTTCATTTGATTTGCAACCTGTGGGACGGAGTCCCCAGCTAACCTATAAGAACCTGGGTGGTCCTTACGGAAGGATATTCCGAAGCACCGCAGAGCCAAAAGAAGCCCTACTCCTGGATATCATATCCAGTTTGTAATGAGAAATGAACGTACAAGATGAGGACCAGGTAGCTGCTGAACAAATATCGTCTACTGGAACCCTAGACCAAAAAGCTGTTGAGGTAGCTACAGATCTTGTGGAATGAGCAGGGACGCCAACCGGAGCTGGCTTCCCAGATGAAGTGTACCCCAGCATAATGCATTGACAGATCCAATTTGCTACAGTCACTTTAGTAATTGCCTTACCCATGGCTGACTTTGCATAAGAAACAAACAACTGGTCCGACTTGCGAAACTCTCTAGTCCTGTGCAGGTAAAAACGCAGTTGTCTGTGTACATCCAATTTGTGCAACGTGTACTCGCCTTTGTTGTGAAAATTTGGGAAAAATACAGGAAGATTTATTGATTGATTAATGTTTGATTCTGTAGCCACCTTAGGCAAGAAAGACGGATTAGTCCTGAGGGACACTATCTTTGTGAAAGATAAGGTACGGAGGTTTGATACACAGAGCTTGTAATTCCGAAACCCTCTTAGCTGAAGAAATAGCCACTAAGAAAGCCGTTTTCCATGATAAGAACTTCAACGGAACCGAGGCCGTCGGCTCAAAAGGTGGTCTTGTTAAGGCTTGTAAGACCAGAGTGAGATTCCAAGGGGGAACCACAGTCTTGACAGGTGGTAAGAAAAACACCTCTTAAGAAGGTTTTGCACAACTTTGTAGATGCTAAGGAGCCTATGCCGTCCCCCACGTGAAAATGGGAAATGGCCGCCAACTGCACCTTGACTATGGAGGCACTTGCTCCCTGTCTAAAAAGCAGGGAAAGGAAGTCCAGAATAGTCGGAATAGGGACAGTAAATGGGTCCAATTCTTTATCTCTGGCCCAGATGGAAAAACGTTTCCATTTACTGTTGTAAAGTTTTCTGGTAGATGGTTTATGAGCCGCCACCAGAATGGCCTTAACGGGGGACGAGATACCGGGAGTCCTAGCCATTAATGGAACTGGATCAACCAAGCAGCAAGTTTGAGATTGACCAGGTTTGGGGTATGGCATCTCGCTGGGTGCGAGATTAGGTCTGGACTGGGATCCAGAATCCATGGGGGAGCCACACAGTGAGACCGCAGAAAGGGGAACCAGATCTGTCGAGGCCAGAACGGGGCTATGAGGATAACTCTGCACCCCAACCGACAGGCTTTCTGGATGAATTTCATCATAAGTGGGAGGGGGGGGATAAGTATAAAGGAGTCCGGGAGGCCAAGCATGGACTAGAGCATCTCTGGGGGTCTCCCCCTGGGGGGAACTATCGCAAAGTACTCGCTGCATTTTGTGTTTAAAGGAGAAGCGAAAAGGTCGCAGCGAGACTGACCCCATTTGTGGAAGATCTGCTTCGCAACAGACTGATTCAGAGACCACTCGTATGGAGTGAGGAACACTCGACTTAGCTTGTCCGCTAATATGTTGGACCGTCCTGGAATGTGCGTTGCTATCAGAAAGCGGTTAGTGGAAATCACCCATTCCCACACACTCATGGCTTCTCGACACAGGGGATAAGATCTGGTCCCTCCTTGTTTGTTTATATACCAGACTACTGACATGTTGTCCGTCTGGATTGCAATAGTTCCTAGGGGAAGAAGGTCGTGGAGAGCTTGCAACGCCAAAAGCACTGCCCTCATCTCTAGGACGTTGATATGCAATGCGGTCTCTGGGGAAGTCCACGTGCCTTGAACGGATCTGCCTGAACAATGCCCCCCCCCCACCCGAGGCAAGAAGCGTCCGTGGTCAACGTGGCTTTGATCGGGGGAATCACAAAGGGCCTCCGTTCTCCGAGTTCCTGTGCCTGTAACTACCACAGCAGGGAGTCCCTGCACACCCTGCTCAGGGGTATTGGCATGCATAATTGGTGGATCGACAAGGACCATTGGACTTGAAGGGTCCATTGTAATATGCGCATTCGCAGACGGGCATGAAGAGAGAGGCCGATCGCTGCTGACAGACCCCAGCGCCCTCAGGACTAACTCCGCTGGAGGAGCAGGGCTCCGAAGAAGGGCTAACACCTGAAACGACAAGCTGTTTAGCCTGACTGACGTTAGAACAACTCTGGAGATTCGTGCATCTAACCTGGCCTCTATGAATTCTAGGGCTTGAGTGGGGCACAGGCAGGATTTCTGCTCGTTCACTGAGATGCCTAGGTTGTGGGCCAGAGACAGAGCATAATCTCTCGCCACACAGAGCTGATGCCTGTTGGTCGCGGTGAGGAGCCAGTCGTCTAGGTAAGGAAATACCTGAATGCCCTGGAGTCTCAGGCGGGCTGCAACCACTGCCATGACATTGGTGAACACTCTGGGGGCTGAGGTGAGGCCGAATGGAAGAACCCTGAATTGATAATGACTGGCTCCGAGCCGGAAGCGGAGGAACCTGATGGATCGTTTGTCCATTAATATGTGGTAATACGCATCCTTGAGGTCTAACGAGCACATCCAGTCGTTCTCCCTCAGAAGGGGGAGAATAGATTGGAGAGTGACCATCCGGAACTTTTCCTTGGGTATGAAGAGGTTCAGGGTGGAAAGGTCTAAGATGGGTCTGAGGTCCCCCGTTTTCTTTGGCACAAAAAAGAACCTGGAGTAATAACCCAATCCGGACTGGTCTGGGGGGACAGGCTGGATGGCTCATTTTCTTAGCAGCTTTGAAATCTCCAAAGCCGCTGCCTCCCTCTGATCAGGTGGGACATCGGGGAGACGTCTGGGTTTGGGGGGAAGGTTTATGAATGGAATGGAGTAACCTCTGGATATAATCTGGAGCACCCATCGATCTGTTGTAAGGGACTCCCAGTTTGACAGGTGCTCCGACAATCGCCCCCCAAGTGCCTCCAGAGAGGGACAGTCGGGCAAGCCCTCAGGGCTGTTGCGCGGGTCTGTCTGAGAAAGGTTCTCTAGACCCGAAATTACGGACCCTCTCTGCCTCTGGGCCAGCGTCCACCTTGTCCTCCTCTGCCTCTAGAGGACGAGTGGTCCTCAGCAGGATGGGATTGCTGAGACTTACGGAACCACAGCTTCTTTTGTCCCCTCTGATTCCTGGAGAAGGATCTTTGGGGATTAGAGAAGCGGACTCCGACGGCAGACAGCGTCTTCCCGTCCTTCTCGCTTTGGACCAGCGTGTCGTGAGCAGCTTTGCCAAACAAGGCAGAACCATCAAAAGGGGCGTTCGCGAAGGACGCCTTGAAGGGGTCCGAGAAGTCGCAAAGACGGAGACAGGAGAGACGTCGCAAGACAACCCCGGCTCCACTAGCTCTAGCGGCTCCCTCCGTTGTATGGGAGAGAAGCCGCATAGACATATTGGAGATGGATTTTAGAGTGGCCATTCGAGTCTCAAAAACCTTTTTGTCTGGGACTGACATGGACTCCGGGGGGGCTGCAGTGTATTCTTTAATCAAGTCTCGCTGTAGCCTAATGATATGTGCCATATAGTTCAGCGCCCTTATGGAAAAGGTCGCTGAAGCAAACATCCGCTTCCCAATTCGGTCAAGCGCTCGAGATTCCTTATCTGGCGGGTGAACCGAAGAAGTCTCCTGTGCAAGTTCTTTCTTGGTGGCCGCCGCCACCAACATAGCATCAACGGGGGTTACTTTGGCCCAAGACGGTCTATCTGTGGGTGGGCTGAGGACTTTATCGGGGCGCCTAAGGATTGGCTCCACGGTGTTGGGCTCCTTCCAAGCCCTGGTGGTCAAGTCTACCAGGGGTTCGGCCGGAGGGGACACCCAGGAGGTAGATGGGCCTGCCTCAAAGGCCTCCAGGAACACAAACTCATCAAGGGAGGACTTTTGGGCTGACCCCCCCCCCGATACGCAACATTTCCATGATGTCTCCAAAGGAGACATCTTCAGGGGGTGACCTGGGGGAACCCTCCGTATCATCTAAGTCTGTGTCTGTGGTAACGGACTCGGGGGAGTCCAGGTGCCTCCTTTTGCACCGATGTTTGAGGGACCTCCTCGGTGGGACTGTCCGAAGAGGGCTCGTCCACGGGTTGTTGTTCCTCCACGGGAACCAGCTGGAGGGCTTGGGCAGGCTGTCCAGATGGACGGGTGATGGAAGACAGACCCTCGTACAGTGGGGGTACGGGTGGATCCGAAGCCCGGGTCGGGGATCTGGAGGACCTCGGCAGTACCCTCTCCACTACCTCAAAAGCCGAAGGTGAGCCACTCTTGCCAGCCTCTGAGAGCAATCTCCTCGGATCCGAGGAAGGGATCGGGGTCGGAGCCGATGCAGTCGGTGCCGAGGCAGAGGTGTGCTCCGACACCAACAGCGCCGAAGACACAGCAACTCCCTCGGATCAGACGCTTAGCCCTCGGCCCTGAGAGCTCGGGTCCGACGAGCTTGAAGGTATAGTCGGCGTCAAAGAAACCACCGCTATCGGCGCCGACAATTCCCCGGGTCCGAAAGGGCTTGGATCCGATGACTCCGAGACCCGAAAACGAGTCGGAGAAGGAGTGATCGGGACAAATATGGGGGCTGCACTCCCCCCCGGGGGGGGGGGCGGGAGGCAGGAGCATCCCCATCTGCATTTGGGTCTGGAAAAACCAACACATCATCCGATCCATATCCGCTTCGGAGATGCTTCGGGTTGACCTAGATGAAGTAGTAGAGGCGGACCTGGAGGGCCGCCTCGAACATCTCAAGGGAGACCTATCCTCCTCCTCCGGTGAAAAACAGGGCGAACAGCGCCGAGAGGAGGGGGATCCGAAGACCCTCGAGGGAGACTTAAGTAGTTCGCTGGCGGAGCCGAAGGATGAAATTCGGCCCGCCTTTTGTGGGACTTATGTCCTTCCTTATCCTTGTGCCTCTTCTCTTTAAGGGAAGAGGCACTAGTTTCCCCAGAGCTCAAACCCGATGAGGGAGGTTGAGTCCCATGTAGAGCTAAGGGAATAGGCGGCGCCGAAGCTGACGAAGCAGCTGAAGCTCGAACGGGAGAGGAAGAAGAAGCCAACTCCTGGGGGAGCTTTCCCGCCAGGATCAGCTTATTCTTCCTATCCCTAAGTGCCGGGGGGTTAAAGGCCGCGCAGATCTGGCAGGCCTCTGACAAGTGTGTTTCCCCCAGGCACAACACGCACTGAGTGTGGCCATCAGCTGGAGAAAGCTTGTGGCCACACTCAGTACATTTTGAAAAAATGGCCTTAGGCCCTTCCGACATCATTCACACACACACACCCAAACACTAGGAGGGGGAGAGGAGTGAAGAAAAGCTAATAATTAATTTAACAGAAAAGGGATCAAAACTAGCACAAGAAGCAGAAAAAGGGAACTAACACACACACGACAACTTTGATTAGAAAAGTTGGTTTAAAACCAGCAATGATCTCACCCAGCCAGGAGCTCTTCACAAGGAAGTTTCTTCAGCCGTGGCAAAAAACGATCTGAGGTAATGTGGTTGGTAGTACGTGATTATGGGTAGGGGGGAGGAGCTCGGATCTTGGAGCTTGGAAAGCTGCCGGATCGGATCCGAGGTCGGATCAGACACCCACAGGTTGCAAATCAAATGAAGTAACTACTTCAGATCACTTGTTTTACTGACTGGAACCATTTTGATAATCTATTTAATACTGGCAAGACCTTCTATGTATTTCTCCAAAATTAAGGCTAAATATCCAAAACATTAAAAATCAACCTGTCTGCTTAATTTGAGTAATATATTATTTAAACTTGGATCAATGTGCCAACTGATTTTTTCTAATTTGGTCATTTTTTTTCTGTATAAAATGTTAAACTGACAAATTCAGGATAAGTATGAATTGTTTTTGAGACAGATAATGTCTGACACTGCAGTCCTTGGGTGGATCATAATGTCTCATTCGGGTTTTTCATATCCATACATCTCAACCTCTTTGTGAAGAAATCTGGATAAAGCCTGACAAAATGAGGGGAGACAAAGGTCCAAAAATAAGGACAGATTTTAATTACTATTCTTATAAACTTAGAAAGTTGATATAGTAACAGGGTTGATATTAAACTACATTTTCTTAAGGATTTGAATCTAAAATTCAAATGTATGCTATTAGTGACTTTAGTCCCGAGATAAATCCAGTCATTTGCCAGAAAAAAAAACTTTTATGAGGAACAGACCAAAAATATGAGGCAAAAATCTGGACATTTTGTGAAAATCTGGACAGTTGAGAGGTTTGAATTCATACCTGTACAAGTTATTTATGTTTTCATGCATACTTAACGTTTTTCAATAACCTTAACAAAAATTTGCTTTAAAAGGATAAAATTGATATAATAAATATCCAACAAAGAATACTTTGCAAGGAAAGATGCTGTATGCAGAACAGTATCTAACTAGAAGATTACAGCAGTTAAGTGAAGAATAATTCAAGTACCAATAAAAGGAATGATGGCATGGACAGAAAAAAATGGGAAAATAAAGTTATGCACTCACCGTAACGTTCCATCTTTGTTGTCCATTTTCATTCTTCCTCAACTGACTGGTTCGGATCCAACTTGGCCGTTGCTAAAGCTTGTGGCAGCCAAAAACTCTCAAGCTTCACCCTTACCAATAAATAATGCACCAAGTACCTCAGATCCTATTGACTTTAGTAAAAAGGAAATATCTGTAGTCAAATGGGAAGAATACTACATATAGAGCTCAATATAAAGTATAGTCATGTTCTGCAACTACTCGTTCTTCCAGAAGTTTACACTGGATCGGGGTTGGTGGGTGGCGAGTTCAGGAAATGAAAATTCACCTGATGTCAATTTTCATTCTATCCTCAGCTGATGGGACAGAGTCCCCAGCTACCTAAATTCCAGGATGGACTCAAGGATATTCCTGAGCACCACTGAACCAAATGATGCTCTACCTCTGGAGGCCAGATCCGATTTATGAGTAATATAAGTATGGGGAGTAGTCCAAGATGCATCATTCTGGATTGAAATATTGAAGAGGTGGCTAAGAATCTAGTTGAATGGGCCCATAACAGTTTTGGTAGAGTAATGTCCAATTTGTTACAAACAAATGAAATACAATCAATCAGTTAGCCACTTAGATAATGTTACTTTTGCAACTGGTTTTCCCAAGTTCACTTCTGCGAATGAAACAATTGGTCAGTTTTTCAGATGTCTTTTGTTCTATGTAGGTAAAAACAATTGTCTGTGGACATCCGATAAATGCAACATGTATTATACTTTGTTAGCAAAATTAGGAAAGAATACTGGTAAATTAATGGACTGACTGACATTAGATTCTCACATCTTAGGAAGGAAGGCTGCGTTAGTCCATAATGTAACCAATATCCTTGTGAAAATATGTGTCTGCAGTGGTAATAACTACCAAAAAAATTGTCTTCCAAGAAAGGTATTTAAGGTCATGTGGTGCTGCTGTTTCGAAGGGGGACTGAGTAAGCACTTGCAGTACCAGATTCAAGTCCAGTGGGGGAGTAGGATCTTTAAACAGGGGTCTGAGAAGAGTGCCTTTTAAGAAGGCTTTGCTCAATTTATGAGCTGAGACAGAAGAAGCATCGAAACCAATGTGAAAATTTGATACTGCTAACTTAAGTTTAATCGTAGATCCATTAGCTCCTCCTTTAAAAAGGATGTATCAAAAATTAAAGAAAGCTACGTATCTGGGCTAAAAAAGGCTCTTAATTTGATGAGCCAAGTAAACAAACCTCTTCCACTTGTTGGACTAGAGTTTCTTGGTAGGAGGTTTATGGAAAGATAAAGTATTTAACAGACAGGTGTTGGGAGCATAGGTTGTCTAGCTATTGAAGGAAATGGAAAAGCCAGGCAGTCAGCCTGAGGTTGGTTATGTCTGGATGAATCATGTCTATCGGGTAAGACAGGAGGTCTGGAGTCAGATCCAGAATCCAAGGTTGTTGAAGCAAGTGAGGCCAAATGTAGGGGCACCAAATCTGTCGAGGCCAGAAGGTTGAGGATGATTCTGCTCTTCAACATGGCAGTTTTCTGGAGGTATTTTGGAATTAATGGAATGGGTGGGTAAGTCTAGAGTAGACAGGGGCCAATCGTGAATTAGAGCATCCCTCTGGGATTCCCCCCACGGTGGAAGTAGGGCAAAGTAGCTGCTGCATTTGTTGTTTAGGGGAAGCAAATAGATCACAGCAAGGATGGCCCCACTGATGGAAAATCAGTTCCATGATATTCTTGTTGAGGGACTATTCGTGAGGTAGAAGAATGTAACTGCTCAGTTTGACTGCTATCATTCTGGATTGCTCCAGAATGTGCATTGCTATGAGAAAGCAGTTGGATGACATTGCCATTCCACACTCAGAGCTTCTTGATGCAAGGGGTAGGATCTGGTCTCTCCTAGTTTGATGGACCAAATTACTGAAATGTCCATTTGAATTGTAACCGTCTGTAAGGGGAGAGCATCCTGGAAGGCCTGCGACTCAAAGCACTGCTCTCATCTTTAGGACACTGATATGCAAGTTGGCCTCTTCGAAGGACCAAGTGCCTTGGACTGTTTTCCCTAGAAAATGCCCAACTGGGAAGAGTCCATGGTCACTATGGCCTTGGGCTGAGGGGGGAATAAATGGAAGATCTTGTAGAACCTGATCTTATCGAATCCACTAATGGAGATCTCCCTTGCATGTCTGAGTGATTCGTATCTGATAAGACATGGGTTTGTAAAGTACTGACCATTGTGTGGCTAGTATCCACTGAAGTATTATGTAAAATCTGGCAAAAGATACTAATGTTATCGCCATTGATCCCAGAGCTTGAAGGGCCAGGCAGGCTTAAAACTTGGTACTGCAGATCATCTTTCTGATGTGTGATTTTTATGGTCTGAACTCTTGAGGGTGGTAGTGAAGCTATGGTCGACCGTGTTCCTATGAATTCTAGCATACAAGTTGGGACTTTTCCTAGTTTATGATTATCTCCAGAAGACGGAAAGTCTGGAGAACCTGGTCTCTTGCCTTTATCAATTGATGCAGTGACTTAACTAGCAGCGAGTGGGTCCCAGCCAGAAGCATAAATACCTTCTAGATAATCTGTTCATCATTATATGATGGACCTACAGGATGCGTACTACTGACCACATCCAATCGTCCTTGCCCAAAAAAGAGAGAATGGACTGAATCATGACCATGCAAAACTTGGTTTGAACGGACTTAAAGATGCTGAGATCCAAAACTAGTCTCCAGTTTCCCATTTTCTTTGGCACTAAAAAGAACTGAGTAAGTTCCAGATTCTATCTGGTCTAGTGGGACCTCTTGGGTGACTTTTCTAGCAGCTTTTGAATTTGAAATGCTGTTTGTTCCCTCTGATTAGGTTGATCAGGGATTTTTCTAATTCTGAGGAAGGGAAAAGGGAATCGTATAATATCTGGAAATAATCCTCTGCACCCAAGCATCTTTTGTTAAATCTAGTCAGGCTCTCTCTGTTGCAGGGATAAACATTCTCTGACTGCCTCCAGAGATGGGCAATCGGGCCTCCTTTTAGGAGTACTGGTAGGGTCGGTCAACAAAGAATTCTCTGGACCCCTTGTTTTGCTTGCCATCTCTGCTGTGTGGGGTGCTGTCATACATCAGAGCTCTCTTCTCTGCCTCTGGGGGAATCTCCTCCACGTATGTCCTGGAATGGACCCTGAGACTTCTAGAACCACATTTTTCGATTGTCCCGAGTCCTGGAAAAGGAACTTTGAGGGGTCAAAAAATGCATGCCCACTGCAGACAGAGTCTATCCATCCTTTACACACCTGGATAGAGTGTCCTTCACCTTGAGGTCAAACACATACAGTCAAAGGGAGCATAGACTAACAAAGACCTGAAGAGCTCTGCAAAATCACAAATGCATCCAGGTATGCCTCTTAACAGAAATGCCTGAACCCACTGCCCTTGAGGTCCCTTCGGATACACGTGAAATCAACTTAAGGGAAGAACTGGAAATGGATTGCACGGTAGCCAACAGAGAAGCCACAGATAATTGAAGTTGGTCAGAAATGGCTACTGAGAAGGTATTTGATAACTCCTTATTCAAATTCCTCTGAAATTTTGTAAAGTGCGCCAAATACAAACACGCTTCCCAAATCAGTCCATCACCCAAGACTCCCTGTTGGGGGGGGGGGGGTTGACAGTGGAACTCACCTAGGCAAGTTTCTTTTTGGTGACTGCCGCTACAACCATGGTATCAACAGGCACCCCCTTTCTCCCAAAACTGCTTATATACAGGTGGTGCCATATTCTTATCTAATCTCAGAAGAATAGGCTCAATGGTGTCAGGTTCCTTCCACTCCCACCAAGACATCAACTCAATGAGCTTGTCGGCAGGCGGAGTCACCCAGGAGGTAGATGGGCTAGTACCTAAGGCTTCCAGCAATAAGGATTCCTCAGATGAAGGGCTGCTGGGTTGTCCAGCCACCTCTCTGCTTAAGGATTTCTAGGATGTCTCCAAATGAGGCATCTTCAGGAGGTGACCATGGGGACCCTTCACCTTCATCAAAGTCCTTATCTGCTGTGATTAACTCCTCTCGTGAGTCCAGGTGCTTCCTCTTGCACATACTTTTCTTAGTGTCCTCCTCCATGGGATGTTCTGGATAAGTATCAGAAGAAATCAAGATTCCCTGAGGGGAAGCCTTGGGTCTTGGTAGTGGCTGTCCCTGTGAAAAGACTGGGGGAGAACGCTGAGATGTCAGGGTTAAAGATTTAGGATCTGAGGGGATTGGTTCTGTCCATTCCACTGAGGCAGAGAAAACTCTTTACAGCCTCAAAAGCAGATCACCCTGAAGAAAGGGAAGACCTTGGATCTGAAAAGGCAAGCTTTTGGAACGCAGCCCTTCCCTGCTCCCAGGGAAAAATGCCAGAGGTGGAAGCCAGAGACTAGCTACTCAATGCCGAGGCTCTGAGGCACAGAAGGACTATGAAAGAATCTGAGTCGACTCAAACACTTTGGATCGCACAGGGAAGCTTTGGCTCCGACAGCTCTCCAGATCCAACGGGATTGGAGCCTCAGAATAAGCTTTGGATCAGAGGATAAGAATAGTACAGTTTTGTACCTACCATAAATGTAGATGTCCGATAGGTATGCATCTGCAGTCATAACATATGGGTTGTCCTGCCTCAGGCAGCCCTTCGGTCGGTCGGATTCCAAAGTCTGGGTCTGGCCTCGACTGATGTCGCACTTTCCCCGACGTCAGAGCTTCTGGGGTATAAAGGCATCAGCCGACGCCATTTTCCTCAGTTTTTCTTGCCCCAGATGCCAGGTGCCCTCTAGGAAGGCTAAATTTGGATAAATGCAGAAAAGTTCCAAACATTTGCAAATTATATACATGTATAAACAAACAAATACACCATAATAGATTCCCCCAGCTAGCTGAAAGAGGGGTAAGCACCCTAGGAATACCACAGAGGGGAAGGAGGGTGGGTAATCCTGACTGCAGATGTATACCTATCGGACATCTACATTTATGGTAGGTACAAAACTGTACTATGTCCTTCAAGGATGCATCTGCAGTCATAACATATGGGTAGAATACCATAGCTAATCTGGGGGAGGGGGAACTAAGAGAAGGATGGTGTAGTTAAGATCCCCTGCAGAACTGCAGTTGCAAACCCTGCTCGGGATCTGAAATATAAAGGTAGATTGTAATGCTTGGCAAATGTATGCACGGAGCTCCAAGTAGCAGCTTCTAAAATGTCCTTGGTAGCCACCCCCCATAGGAAAGCTGTAGTGGTGGCTGTGGCCCTTGTGGAGTGAGGCCTGATATTTTCAGGAACTGCCTTTCCATGAAAGGAGTAACAAAAGCGAATGCAATTTCCTATACATTTTGAAATGGTCTGTTTGGAAATTGCTCTTCCTTGCACCCCTGTTGCATATGCTACAAAAAGTTGGTCAGTTTTTCTGCTAGTTTTTGTTCTGTCCAAACAGTAGCGTAGTTGTCTGTGTATATCCAAGGTGTGCAAAAGGTTTTCCCCTTTGTTCTGTGGGTTAGGGAAGAACGTTGGCAAGTGAATAGCTTGGTTCAAGGATACCCTAGATACCACCTTTGGCATGAAAGTAGGATTGGTTCTTAGTGACACACTATCCTGGTGAAAAATAAGAAAAGGTTGCACTGCCATTAATGCCTGTAACTCAGATACTCTTCTTGCTGACGTGATTGCCAGAAGGAAAGCAGTTTTCCAAGATAGGAACTGTAGGTCTGCTGATGCTGCTGGTTCAAAGGGAGGCAGAGTCAGTTTTTCCAGCACAAAATTGAGATCCCATGCAGGTAGAGGGGGTCTTCTTGGAGGTTTAACATTTTTGATCCCTCTCAAAAATTGCCTGAGAAGAAGGTGTGAGAAAATAGGTTGATCCATGTTGTATTCTGCTGAAATTGCTGAAGCATGAATCTTAATGGAAGAATAAGACAGGCCATTGTGGGACAATTCTGCTAAGTATTCAAGAATGTGTGCTAGGTTTGCCACTGTGACATCTGTGCCCTTTGATGTGCTCCAAATAAGATATCTCTTCCATTTAGCTGAGTACGTCTTCCTTGTGGAAGGTCTGCGAGCCTCCAGGATAATGTCCTTCACCCTCTGATATAAAACAGTTTGGTTCGGTTTTAAGGAATTTTCCAGGCAGTTAGCAGTAATGTTTTCAAGTTGGGATGCAGGGTATTGAAATTGTTCTGCGTTAGAAGAAGAGGCCATTGAGGAAGTGGCCATGAGTTTGCCTGAGACATGCTTCTCAATAGTGGGTACCAGTGTTGTCTTGGCCAGTCCGGAGCTATTAGTATCACTTTTGGCTGTTCCTCCCTGATCTTCAGTAGAACCTTGTACATCAATGGGAGAGGTGGAAAGGCATAGACTGTTAGGGCATTCCAGCTGAAAGACAGTCAGTCCACCCTCCATGCTTGTGGGTGGTACGTCCTTGAGCAGAATGTCTTCAGTTGGTGGTTGAGTGGGGAGGCGAACAGATCTATCTCTAGCATTCCCCATGTCTTTGTTATAAGTTTGAAGATGTCTGGGTGCAGCATCCATTCGTGTGCATCCATGGTAGTTCTGCTTAAGCTGTCCGCTAGTGTATTTTCTTTTCTTGGTACGAATTTGGCCTGCAGCTGGATATTGAGATTCAGGCATAGGTTCCACAGATTTATAGCCATCCGGCATAGAGGGTAGGAATGTGTGCCCCCTTGTTTATGTACCACATGACCATGGTGTTGTCTGTCCTTATTAACAGATGTCCTTGTTGGAGGAAGGGTCTGAATGCCTCGATTGCATGCCTCACTGCCAGCATTTCCTTTTGGTTTATGTGCATGCTTAGCTGCCCTTGAGGCCATAGGCCTTGGATACGTTTGTCCTCCATGTGTGCTCCCCATCCTCGGTCTGAGGCGTCCATGGTGATGGTTTGCCTTGTTTTTGGTTTGTTGAAAGGCAACCCTTTGTTGGACTGGCAGGCCTGAGCCCACCATAGGAATTCCTTTTGAAGGCATGGAATGATTGGTGGTATGGTTTCTAAACTGTGACTGTGTTGAGACCATACATTCCTCAGGTACCATTATAATTTCCTCATATGCAACCTGGCATGTGGAATTAAAATTATGCAGGATGCCATGTAACCCAGGGCCTGCAGGACTTTCCTTGCAGTAAGCTGAGTTTGTCTTGTCAGCATCATGAAGTAATCTGGAAGTTGCTTTTGTTTTTCTTCTGTGAGAAAAGCCATCTGGGTGATTGTGTCCAGATCCGCACCCAAAAAGGTTATCCTTTGGGATGGTACCAGTCTTGACTTTTGGATGTTGACTGTGTATCCCAAGGTCTGTAGCAGGTGTATGGCATAGGCCAAGTCCTTTAACAATTTTTTCTTGTTGTCCGCTTGTATTAGGCAGTCATCCAGGTATGGATAAATTTGAATTCCCTGAAGTCTGCAGTGTGCAATTACTGATGCCAGGCATTTCGTGAATACTCTGGGCGCAGTAGATAAGCCAAAGGGCAATGCTGAGAATTGATAATGCTCTGATCCTACAAGAAATCTGAGGTGCCTTCTGCAATCAGGTCGGATAGGGACGTGCAGGTATGCCTCCTTGAGATCTAGAGTCACCAGCCAAGACTCCTTGCCCAACATGGGAAGAAGTTGCTGTAGGGTCAGCATTTTGAATTTTGGCACAATGAGATAAGTGTTCAGTGCGGACAGGTCGAGTATAGGCCTCCATTGGTTTTCTTTTCTTGGCACAAGGAATAGTCCAGAGTAAAATCCTTGGCCTTGTTCTGTAGATGGTACCCCTTTCTATAGCTTTCATCTGAAGTAATTTGCTGATTTGTCTTAAAGCCTCTGCCTTCTGGTTTGGTGGAAGGTTTGGCATTCCGCCTCTTTTTGGCAAAGTATGGAAATGAAACCTGTATCCCTTTGTCTATTATTTGCAATGTCCATGTATCCTTTGTAATGCAATGCCAGTTTTTCGAGAATAAAGCCAGCTTTCCGCCCAAGGGTGCTTCCAGTTGATCCCTGGTAGGCGGAGTAGTGGTAGTAGTTGTAGCTGTTGCACTACTCCTCTGGATGGCAGGCTGCCACTGACGGCCTCTGTAGGGGCCCTTGGATTGACCTCTGCCTCTAGGGCGTCTGTTTCTGCCTCTCTGTGGTCTGGAGGAATCTGGAAAGGACCAATTCTTTGTAGGCCAGTTTCTACTGAACCTCGGAGGTTGAACTTGCAAGGAAATCTTTAACTGTTTGCACAAATTTTGATTTTTCTTCAACCTTCTTTAGAATCTCCTGTGCAGGGGAGCCAAATAAATGCTGTTTCTCCATTGGAGCATCGAGGAGTTTAGCCTTGACCTGGTCTGGCAAAGATTGCTCCTTCAGCCAGGCATGCCTACGAATTACTGCCCCAGTCATAGCTGATCTAAATGAAGCCTCCAGTGCATCATAGCCACATTTGAAGAAATGATTACTGACCTGTTGTGAGTTGTGTACCAAATCCTGAAGGGATTTACGGTCTAAGGGGTCAGGTGAAGAAAGTTTCTTATTTAGCTGACCTAACAAAACTTCTTGGTACTGAATCATATGGAATTGACAGTTTAATGCCCTGGCAGAAAGAGTAGCAGATGTGTAAACCTTTTTTCCCCATCTCTCTAATGCTCTAGACTCTCTTTCAGAGGGTAGGGGATTTTTGGCAATAGCGGCTGCAACCCCTTTAGGGTCCTGAGAAATAGTTTCTGTGTCTGCAGGATGGGCTTTATACAGGTGGAAGTGAGAATCCGGGACCCTGTAATATCTGTCAGGTTTGGCGGGGGCCGGAGGAAGAGAATCAGGTGCAGCACTGACATCATTGTACACATCATCAATTACAGTTAGAACCGGAGGTATAGCTAAGGTCTTATGCTGGGGCAAATGTAGAAAGGTCCTTAATCTTTTTCTAGAATCTGAGAAATCCTGACCCTGCCATTGAAAGTGTTCTCTCATGGAGTGTAAAGTCTCCCCAAAAAAAAATTCTTCAGGAGGGGAGGCTGAAGGGATAGATTCTAATGCATCTGAATCCTCATAAGGCGAGTAGGCCCCTTCCTGATGGTCTGACAAATCAGATCCATCCGTGGAGTAATCTGAGGAGTGAGGTTCACAGGGGTCAGTCCTGGGCCTTTTGTCTGGAAGAGGTTGGGAGGCCCTGTCTGGGTGAGGTTGGGAACCCCTAATTAAGGAGATAAGGTCCTCAGCAAGACTGAGGATCTGAGAACTAGAGGAAGGCCTCTGGGATGTAGATTTGGCAGGCATAGCTTTTGAACGTTTGGCAGCTCTAGCCCTGGAGAAGGCCTTAATAGACATAGAAGCTGGGGGCCTAGCTGCCCCACGTGCAGGAGTAGAAATGTCCAAAGGTATGGTGTCGGACAAATCCTGAACACTAGCTTCGGTAGGGAGTTCTGAAGCAGACTCAGCCGGAGCCTCTCTGGCCTCGGTGGTCGGAGGTATGGTTTCGGTAGTAGGAATAGCCGTGGACTCTGTTTCAGCCGAAACCGAGACACTCGCGGTAGGCCTAGCCGTGGTTTCAGCCGAAACCGCAGGCCGCGAGTGTCGGTCCTTTACCTTGCGTTTTTTGACCATATGTGTAGTCGGAGTCTCAGACGGCATTTTATAAGCAAAATCGATACCAAAAAACTCCTCTGCAAACTCCGACCGACGTCTAAGAGTCCGTCGGTTGAAGGAGGCACAGGCTAAACAAGCTGATACGTCGTGGTCTGGGCCTAAGCAAGGAAGGCAGTAAGAGTGGAAATCCTTATGAGGTATTTGTTTCCCACAGGTTAAACAATTATTAACTTTGTCTGAGGCAAGAAAGAGTCCCCAACGGGGTACTTAGCTTTTTTCGAAGTCTTCGGTAGCTGAAATCTCTGGATCTGACTGACCGGCATTTGCGAACAGCTTCTGCTTCGGGCACCGCGCGGCAAGAAAGACGGAGGAAAATGGCGTCTGCTGATGCCTTTATACCCCAGAAGCTCTGACGTCGGGGAAAGTGCGACATCAGCCGAGGCCAGACCCAGACTTTGGAATCCGGCCGACCGAAGGGCTGCCTGAGGCAGGACAACCCATATGTTATGACTGCAGATGCATCCTTGAAGGACATCCTCAGATCCACATGGCTAGGATCCAGGGAGACTCAGACCACTGAAGGAGTCAGAAGAGGAACTTGTAGTGGGGGTGCAGCAGTGAACAGACCACCTGACCTTGAATGGTAGGCGCCAAAGGGACGCTCCTCTGACCCTGCACAGACAGTATTTCTCACCACTCTTTCCATATCATCTTCTGTAAGATGCCCGAAGAACAGACAAAACTGAAGGAGATTTGGGTCTATCCAAAAAAGGGAAGGTACCCTAGAGGGTGGTACTGGATCCACCGAAGGGGGAATACCTGGTCCTTGGCATCACAATAAAGGTAGAAGGATTACCTACAGCTGGATCCGATGAGGAAGGACTTGGATCCGAAGTAGTGGGATCGGACAATTTTTGTTTCTTTGGATCAGAAGTCTGATCAGATGATTTCAGCTTTTTTTTGGATCAGAGGGTGAAGTCTGATCTCTCTTTGATCTGTCTAGAAGACTCCAAAGCCGAAAATGAAAAGGAAGGCTTTGGAGATGCTGACTTTGGCTTTAATTTGGGAGATTTTTCTCCCGATATAGCTTCACCAAACGAGCAGGGTTAGAGTCCTTTGAGAATCAAGTTTTGCACTCAACCAGTGCCCTAGGGTTGAACCCATGGCATATCGAGCAGTCCTCCTGCAAAAGAGCCCCTAAGCAATAAACGTGAGAGCGTCCGATGATAAAAGCTTATGCCCACACTTTATAAAGCCTGCAGGCCCTTTTTCTGACATATTTCAAAATAACAGATTAAAAGGAAGAAAAAATTCTATTACTAGATTTAAAGTTTTTTTCTTTCTTTTTTTATGGCAGGACAGTTAAGAAAGAAAAGGAAGAAAAAGAAATACTACCAACAACTGTAAAGTAGAAATGGACAGGAACTAGGCCAGAGTAAAAATACTAACAGTATTTACGTATTATGTAAAGTAAAGTAAAGGCAAGGGAAAAGGTAATAGCCAATAAAGCTGAAGGAAAATAGAAATTTTAACTTGTATCGAAAATGCTCAAGAGTAACTAACAGACCATATCTTTCACTGAAAGTGGCAAACGAGATGTGAGGTACTTGGGATGGTGCATTATGGGTATGGGAGAAGCTTGAGGATCAGAGAGATCAAATCCGAACAAGTCAGTTGAGGATGGGATGAAAACTGACATCAGATCATTAGTTAAAGGTAAGACACTACCTAGTGTAGATTAAGACAGTTCTAAAAAAATATAGAATACATAAAACTGGTAGCGGATGACTATATCAGCTGTGCTGAACAAATGGTAACAGAAAAAAGTAGTTGGCAGAAGCACGAAGATCAAGTTAAATTATGCTGGAAATGGAAAGCTATGGAGTCTAGACAGAGACCTAGCACAGTAGTTAAAAGATCTTGAACAGAATGATGCAGAAGATGATGGACACTGCTACAGAATGAAAACTTGTGGCAGTAGGATAAGAGATACAAAAAAAATATTTAATGCTTACAAAGGAAGCAGTATGTAGTGCACTCAAATCAAATGAGGGGGTTATTCTATATGTGAATAAAATTTTACGCACACATTTATTTACATTTTTATTACAAAAAATTCATACAGAAATCTCAATGTAGCGAACAAATTAACAGAAACGCACAGTGAAGGATACCTTTAAAATAACATACACATGATGTCCAAAACATTCTCAAATAAGATGTAAATTCACATACCAAGGTGCATTTCTTAAGAAAAACACCTCTAATACAAACTTGACATATACAAAATGAGAAGCATTTTACAAACATCCTAAATACATGTAACTAACAGCAAATTCTAAATCTGGAATAACAGAACATAGAAAACAAAAGTGCACAACTTCATTTTAAAATACTACCACAAATGTATCACAAAATAAATATAAAACAGAATGCCAAACAGATGTGGGGGCATCTCCATGATCCAACTGTAAAAAGGTGGGATACTTATTCACTAAAGTCATACTTTATTTGTCTTCATCCAGTCCCAGACCATCCAGCTGTTTTGAGAACAGAAAAGTCCAAAGGAACATATTAACAAATAGATGAGAAAATAAGCAGCATTTTATATAAATACATCAAAAGGCAAAGTCAACTCAGTTTAACATGCCAAGATTTCTTCACTATTCTTTTTTTTTCATGCTCATCCATGATTTAACACATCTGTGATAACCATTTTTTATATTTCCATTTTCTGGTTACAGTGCTTTTTGCTACCGTTTTAAATTTCTCTTGTTACAGTGCTTTTCTTTACTATCATTAAGTACAAAAGTACACGCTCATCCTCCAAATCCAATGTCTTAACACAAACACAAGCAATGTGGCAAGTATCAGAGTTTTGCCATGAACCTGTCCACCAAAAGGTGAATCAAAAGTTTATACGAATGTAATCTCTGACAAAACCAAAACATATGCTCCCAAGTTCCATGTACAAACATATCAACAACCTGGGCAAACAGATAAAATCAAGAGAACAGTAATCTCAACAGAACGGGAGTCTAAAATATGTGAATATCCTACGCTTCCTAAACTTGGTAACATACCTCAAAAATGACATGCATGTCCAAGAGTCATTTACCCCTCTCTCTCTACTGCACAATTCTTCCTCAATCAGCAACCTTATTTCTCAACTCCCTTAATGCTTTATATAACCTACAGAACGTTAACTGCACACTCAATTTTTTATTTAATTTGGCACTAAGTAGGCAAAGCACCCTCAATGTAAATATGTAAGAAAAAAAACTTTCCTTCCACACCCTTTAAAATTCCTCTCCTGGTATACCCTATAACCAATGAGCAAGTTAACCCATGGTTTTACCTCCTGCAACACAGATATGTCATCTTATCATTAGCACTTGCTTCAAAACATGACGTTGTTCCGTTCTTTTCCATATTGTTAAATTCCCTTAAATCTTGCAAACTTTGACTTATTAGTCCACGCTGTCTTTTTCACTTGGTACTATACTGATAAATTTCGAAGCCGCGATGGTACAGCGGTAGGGTTGTTGCCTCACAGCAAGAGGTTCTGTTCGATTCATGGCTGGAGTGCCTTCTGTGTGGAGTCTGCATGTCCTCCCTGCGGTCGAGTGGCCTCCGAAAGACATGCGTGAATGGGCATCGGGCTGGCAACTCGGCACCATAAAAAAATCTACTGCCAATCATTAGCGGACCGGAGATCCGCTGTGGCGACCCCTAATCGGGAAAAGCCAAAAAGACAAACAAGACCAACTATACTGATAAATTTCAAAGTCAGTATCTGCATCAAGTTGAAGTACAACTAAAGGTTTGGGGCACTTGGTTCACCATCTTTGCCCAGGAATTTATGAGCTTATTAACATCTCATAGAAAATCACAATAAAGGCATGCCCACCAGAAGACAGACACTAACACAGTAATAAAAGGGAGTACATTAATAACAAGGCTGATACTCTTAACACGTCTTTCATTTCCTAGCCCTAAAATCAACTTTCAATTCAACATGTCTTGTCAGTAGACTCCTGCATGTACTACTTAACCGAATTCCTATATACTTAAGGAGCCTAACGCAAGCAAATTAACATTTAGGTCACAGACTTCAGACTAGGTCAATCCACTACCACCATTTTTTTCTCAGACTGAAAAAAAGTGTTCTCCAAATGTACAAATTTGCATAAATTCAGTTTAATTTGTACGGTAAATCAAAATGTCATCAGTAAAGAATGACCCACTGACCTCCTCTGGACTTGTCTTGCCCCCCCCCCCCCCCCCAACCAGTGGCTATAATGATTGCATGGAAGCCTCTGTATGAATGCATCAATTGGATGCATCTGACAGGGTAGAGAAAATTGGTATCTATCAAAAGGAAATAATTCAGAAATTATACACAAGTATCAGGCAAATAATTATGTTGAGAACACTTTGCAGAAATTGAACTAATCCAGTAACCTTCTGCCAAAATGATTTCTCCAGGTTTGTTTCTTCTTGACTCATGAAAAAAAATCTGTTGGAATAAAGCTTTTCAAGGATCAAAAGGAAACAAGCCTACAGAAATTATTTTGACAAAAGATAACCAATTACTTAACTTCTACAAACTGCTCTCAACTGAGTTATTTGCCTGCTAATTGTGTACTGCCTCTGAATAAGCTTCCTTTTGAGAGTCAATACCCCTGCATTCCACGCTCCCAAATGCATTCAGCCATTTGCCACATTAATATAGAGGCTTACAGGCAATGATTATGGCCAGAGACTGGGTAAGTTCAGTCCTGCAAAGCCAATAACGGTAGCAGTTTGGCATGTGCTCGGAAGGGCATAGGCAAGATCTTACATTATATGGGAGATGACAATTTCAGCCACCATAGGGAAAGCTGAGCCATAAGGGGAAAAAAATAACTGATGGCTGCTTGAATTATGGCCTCTGCAATCAGCTCTCAAAGGGAGCAAAAGGCTAGGAATAGTTCTAGCCCTCTGAGAAATGAATGAGACAACAGACTGCAAGGAGGGCTGATGGCCAGGAGGCAATAGGGACAAAAAACACCCTCCTGAGCCCAGTTACCATTACCTATCACAACAGACATTTTATGCCTGCAAATTTCTCTCCCCAACTGGCAAGTGTCCCCTTCCTCCACCCTCCCATCAAGTCGATCCTGTTCAAATTATCTCTACTGCAGTAGCCTTAGCTATATATGTTATGTCATATACTGCATAGAATGGCTGGCCAGCTTCCACAGCTTAACTGCACTATCCACACAGCCAAACCATTAACAACCTGAGCAGAGCCAAGCTCTTCAAACGTTTTCTTGCCAACTGAAAAAGATGGAGGCTACTGCCTTGAAAGGTGTCAATGATAGAGAAGTAAAAAAACTGAAGTCCTCATCCTGGCATCAAAAATTATACAAAAATAAGGAGTATGGGGGAGGCAAAGGGGGAAGAGCTACTGCAGAAGTGACCAACTGAACATCCACTGTTCTGGTAAGTTTACCTACACAAAGTGTATTATGTTAATCAGCTGATACAGGTACCCTGGCTTGTAACGACTGGGAAGAGGATCCAGGAGCATCTGGAGAATAGTCCTTGCAAAACCTGCTCTACACCTGAAAAAGGTTTGCAGTATTCACACAGGACAAAGCTGCTGCTTTGAGAATACTTCTAGAATTGATCAATTTCTAAAAATCCACAAATGTAGCCAAGATCCTGGCAGAGTATGCCTTGATCCTGCCTTGAACTGACTTGCTGTGTTGGGTACAACAAAAGGAAACGGCAGGTGAAAAACATTTGATGACAATTTGCTTTGACATATGTTTCCTTTTTTTCTTAACTTCATAAGAAATGAATAACTGATCAGTGTTTCTGAAGGCTTAAACTCTTGTCAAGTTAACATCCAAATTATATGTGAATTTACAGTATGAAAAATCCTCTCCTTTTTTAGATTCTGGAAGTAAGATGGATACCTTAAGTTCAAAGTAAGCTCAGATACCAGTTTAAGCGTAAAAGGAGGATTAGTGATCAAGGAAATTTTCTTTCTGGAAATTGAGATAAGTTGACCTATCATGAAACCTTCTTGCAGAGATCAGAGCAATTAAACTGTTTGCTATGTTACGAACCTCATGTCAGCCTGATGAGTAGGTTCAAATTCTACAAGAATTAACTTTTCCAATAGAAAGTTAAGATCCCAATGAAGTGTCACTTGTTTTCTAGGTGGCCTGGTATGCAGCACCCCTTTCAAAATTTTGACATGGGAATGCATTCAAAAGGGAGGAACCATGTGCAGAAATACTGAAATGGTTGACAAACGCTAATATAGGGGTAAGAGGCTTGAGGACAACTGTTAACAATACTGCAGAACCAAACACTATCCTTAAAAGGGTCCTGGCTTGTCTTGGGAATAACTTGAAAATCATTTCTATTTAGTAATATAGGATTCCCTAGTAGCAGATTTCTTTGCCTCCACTGACCCCGGTTTTATGTCCTCAGAAAATAGGTGCCTAAAAGTTATTAAAAAAAAAATCGCCCAGGCAGTTAGATGAAGTTGAGACACTCCACTTTGAAACAACCAACCTCTAACTTGTGTGAGTACGTCAAGTCCGTTAGGAAAAGCTTGCGGTAAATGCTCTTGGACAGTTTAAAAAGGAGAATCACTGCTGTCTGGTACAGAAGGGAGTCACCACAGTAATCTTTGGGGAGTCGTCCTGAATCTTCAGAATAACTCTGGATATCACTGGAAAGGTATGCCGTCCAAGGCAATTTGTAAGTTGTTTGTTGTAAATGGAAATGAAAATATCTGCCCGAGGTGTTCCCCGGAGCATGATCAAATCTTGATTCAATTTCCACTCGTAGGGGGTCTGTCCTGTTCCTGCTCAGTCTGTCACAATATTTTGCTCTGAAGGGATGTAAACTGTCTGTAAAATAAGGTTGTGCCAAATTGCTATATTCCAGGCTTCCATAGCTAGTCTGCACAGAAACGTTGAAATCTGGACACCCTTGTTTATGTACCACATCAGTGTTGTATCTGTAATCTCAAGTAACAGCCCAGGGGACCACAGATGACAGCATTGTGAGCAATTACGGACATCATCTCTTGCTTGTTTTAGTCCGTCCTTTTTGTTCCAAAGATCCTGCCCTTTTAAATGCACAAAAACTGCTCCCTAAGCAAAGTCTGAGATGTCCATATTTACAGACTGTACTGGAGCAGAAAGGGAAAATGTGAGCTGCGGATTCAAATAAAACTGATGTCTCCACTAAAACAGTTCCTTTTTTATAAATCCCAAAACTGGAAGCTGGAACATCAGGCAATGTCGATGTCAGGGCCATACAGATTTCAGCTACAACTGAATCTCTCTCATGTGGAGTCTGGCTAAAGGAATCATGGAAGCTATGAATCCAGGTATCCAGAGTAATTCTCTTGCTGAAGTATTGGACTCTGTGGAAAAACTCAGGAACAGATTTAGTTTTTCATGTTGAAGAAAAACTCATTCAACCGAGGTACTAGGAGACACCCTAGGAAAACAATTCTTTGAGGAAAAGCCACTCAAGACTTTTGAATGCTCTCTTGGAACCCTAGTCTGTGAAGGAGACCTAAGTGGTAGATTCTTGGAAAGAGACTCTGCAAATATAAGAAAGTCATCTAAATAAGGAAAAATGTGAGTACCTTGGCTATCACTAGGACTAGCATCCTTGGTACAGTGGATAACCCAAAAAAGTAATGCAAAGAAATGAAAGTGTAATCCAGACATAGAAAACCTTTAACATCTGAAATCTGAGACTAAGAAAAGTGAAAACCATCCCTTAAATCTAGGCTAAGAAACTGAAAGGGTGAATTAAAAGTAACACGTCAGGAAGAGATAGCATTTTGAACTTTGGGACTTTTAAAAACTACTTCAGAAAGTAAAGATCTAAGACTAGTCTACAAGAAGCTTCCTTCTTTGGCACCAGAAAGTACAGTTGTGTACACTTACCATAAATGTAGATGTTAGAGTGTATTCACTGTTGCAGTCATTACATTTGGGTTATCTGCTTGCAGGTAGCCCTCAGTCGGGCTGAAGTGTTGGGTCCTGCGTCAGTTGCTGTCCCTTCTTCCATGATGTCAGGTCGTCAGGGGTATAAAACATGCAGTCGATGCCATTACATCAGTTTTTCTTTCCCCAGATGTCAGGTGCCCCCCTAATGGGAAGCAATTAAATATACAAGTACAATTATATACCTCCAACAAAAAAGCAAATACACCAAAAAGGCTTTTAAGTATGGTAAAGGAAAGTAGAGGTATAGCCAAAAGTTGTTAGGGGGCTGGAGGGAGGGTAACCAGGGCTGGAACAGTGAATACACTCAAACATCTACATTTATGGTAAGTGCACACAACTGTACTATGTTCTTTGTGTTTCACTGCTGCAGTCATTACAGTTGGGTAGATTCCCAAAGCTATGGTTAGGAGGAATTTAGATAGCATAAGGGCCAGCTATAAGGCCATGCAAGACTGCAGTGGCAAAGCCAGCTCTGGATTTAGAGAAAATTGGCAAATGATAATGCTTGGGGAAAGCATGTACAGAACTCCAGTTAGTAGCTTCTAGGATGTCCCTGGTAGGGAAGCCTCTGAGAAAGGCTGTAGAGGTAGATGCAGACATAGTAGAGTGAGGGCTGATCCTCTGGGGGATAGATTTTCCATGGTGCTTATAACAGAAATAAATGCAATGGCCTATCCATTTAGAAATGGTTTGTTTTGAACTAGCCTTCCCCTCTGCCCCTGCAGCAAATGCCACCAGCGGTTGCTCAGATTTCCTTTGAGGTTTACTCCTGTCCAAGTAGAATCTAAGTTGTCTGTGCACATCTAAGGAAAGCAGTATCTGTTCCCCTTTGTTCTGTGGATTGGGAAAGAAGGTAGGCAAATGAATGGACTGATTAACAGCCACACTGGATACCACCTTGGGCATGAAGGATGGATTGGTTCTGAGGGACACCCTGTCCACATGAAAGATGATGAAAGGCTCCACTGACATAAGGGCCTGTAATTCAGATACCCTTCTAGCTGAAGTGATTACTAAAAGGAAAGCTGTTTTCCAACAATGAAAATTTTAGTCTGCAGAAGCAGCTGGCTCAAAAGAAGGTAAAGTGAGTTTCTCCAAAGTTAAGGTCCCAGGCTGGGGTTGGAGCTCTCCTGTGTGGTCTCAAATTTTTGTCCCCTCTGAGGAACTGCTTGAGCAGTGGATGAGAGAAGAGGGGGGGGGGGTTCTGTGTTATAATCAGCTGAAATGGCTGAGGAGTGGATTTTAACGGAGGAAAAAGACAGGCCCTTGTGAAGCATCTCAGTTACGTATTGTAAAATCTGAGGTAAATTGGGTGCTGCTGTGCTCATCCCTTGAGATTGGTTCCAGGCACAGAATCTTTTCCATTTTTCAGCAAAAGATTTTCTAGTACTAGGCCTCCTTGCCTCTAAAATGATATCCATCACAGGTTTACTGAGGGATGGTAAAGGAGAGATTATGTAATTAGCCAGGCTGCAAGGTTCAGTGTTAGAAGCTGAGGGTGCAGAACCTGGTTCTCCTGCTGAGACAACAGGGAGGGAGAGTCTGAGGCAGATGCCATGGGGATAACCATGACACACTGTGCAGGAGGGGGTACACCAGTGTTGGCACCGCCAGTCTGGAGCAATCAAAATCATCCTTGGTTTGTCCCGTTTGATTTTTAGTAGTACCTTGGAGAGCACAGGCAGTAGGGGGCAGGCATAGACTGATAGCTTTTTCCAGCTGAAGGATAGAGCATCCACTTTCCAGGCTTGTTTGTGGGGATTCCTTGTGCAAAAGTTGTCCAATTGGCAGTTCTGGGGAGAGGCAAAAAGGTCTATATCTGGACTCCCCCATTTGCTTGTCCACATGTTGAAAATCCTTGGTTCCAGCTTCCACTCGTGTGGGTCCATGAGGTTTCTGCTTAGTCTGCCTGACAGTGTATTTAATTTTCCTGGCAGGAATTGAACTTGTAGGGGCACTTGGTAGCTCAAGGCTGTGTTCCACAATGCCATGGCTAGTCTGCAGAGAAGGGTAAGAATGTGTAACCCCCTGCTTATTTATGTACCACATAACAGTGGTGTTGTCGGTCTTTACCATTAGTTGTCCTGGAAGAATGTGGTCCTAGAGGGCTGTCAGAGCATTCTGTGCAGCTAAGATTTCTTTTTTTATTGATATGCAGGTGCATTTGACTTGGGTTCCATTTGCCCTGAATACACATCCCTGCCAGGTGAGCCCCACATGCATAATCTGATGTGTCTGTTAGGGTTTGGGCGTCAGGGGGTGGTGTGAAAGGTAGCTCCTTGTTTTGGTGGCAAGCCTCTGCCCACCAAAGGAACTCTAGGCATAGGCAAGGTATAACAGGAATCATTGCTTCTAGATCCTGTGAATGTTGACACCATAGGCTTTTTAGATACCACTGTAGCTTCCTCATATGCAGTCCTGCATATGGAATTAGAATGATGCAGGAGGCCATGAACCCCAAGGCTTGCAGTATTTGTCTTGCAGATAGCAGGGTTTTTGTGACCACTTGTTTGAAGTAGGTTGTCAAATGAATTTGTTTCTCTGGCTTGAGGTAAGCCATTTGGGAAGTTGTATTCAAGCTTGCTCCCAGGAATATAATTTGACAGGGTACCCGGTGTGATTTCTTTTTGTTTATGGTGTACCCCAGACAAGTTAGAACCCTTTGAAGAAAGGCCAGATTATTTAAAAGTATGTCCTGGCTTTCTGCCTGAATTAGACAATCGTCCAGGTATGGGTATATTTGAAAATTTCTTTGCCTGCAAAAAGCAATAACTGGAGCTAGGCACTTTGTGAATACCCTGGGAGCAGTAGATAAGCCAAGGGGCAGTGCAGAGAACTGATAGTGCGTGTAGCCTGCTTTGAAACGTAGGTATCTTCTGCAAGATTCTCCGATTGGAATGTGCAGGTATGCTTCTTTTAAATCTAGTGTTGCCAACCAGGGATCTTTGCCTAGCATAGGAAGTAATTGGTGAAGAGTCAGCATTTTGAATTTTGGAATCTTCAAAAAGGTGTTTAGAGTAGACCGGTCCAGGATAGGGTGCCATGAATTGTCGTTTCTGGGTACCAGGAAAAGTCTTTAGTAGAAACCTTGTCCCTTTTCCTGTTCTGGTACCAGTTGAATAGCCCCCATGCTTAAGAGAGCAAGTACTTGTTTTTGGGTCTCTGCCCACTGATTTGGGGGTAGATCCGGCCACCCGCTTGGTGTTGGCAACATGTGGAAGTGAAATCTCTATCCCTGGGACACTATATTTAAAACCCATTTGTCCTGGGTAATGAGTTCTCAATTCTCTGCATGAAGAGCAATCCTTCCCCCCAAAGGGGCAGTCAGTTGATAAGTGCTTGGAAATTTTAAAATGAAGTCATTGAGACAGTTTACCATAGGGGGGAGTCTTACTCCCAGATTTGGAAGTGGAGACCCCCCCCCCCCCACTGCTTAGTCCTGTGCATCCCCTGGGACTGAAACCTGGGGTTTTTGCTGTGTCCGGGTTTGGCTTGAGAAGACCTGGAAGGGGCTGGAAAGGACCAATTCTTAGACGGCCAGTGTCTACTAAATCTAGGAGGCTGAACTTGTAAGAAAGTTAACAGTTTGCATAGATTTAGCTTTTTAGAACTTCTTCAGCCTTGTTGCCAAACAGGCGGTCCTGATTTAGGGGAGCATCCAACAATTTAGCTTTAACATGATCAAAGATTGCTCCTTAAGCCAAGCATGCCTTCTGAGCACAGATCCAGTAACAGCAGCCCTGCAATGAGGCCTCAATGAATCAAAACCACACTGCAAAGTATGTTTTCCAACTTGTTCAGCAGAATGCATTAAATCCTGTAATTCTCATTTTCCACACAGTCAGAAATCAACAATTTCCTGTTTAAGCAGTCCAATAACATGTTGCTGATGCTTTAACATATAAAACTGGGAGTTTAAAGGCCTAATGGCCAAGGTTGCAGAAGTGTAAACCTTCTTACCTCATCTATCCAGCGCCCTGGAGTCTCTATCAGAAGGGGTAGGATTTTTAGCAGTAGAAGCCTTAATGCCCTTGGGACCCCTGTGAAATAGTCTCTGGATCTGCAATAGGATTTTTAAAAGGGAACTTGTGGGACTCAGGGACCCTGTAGTATCTATCAGGTTTTTGGGGAGCAGGAGGCATGGAATCAGGGGCCAAACTAGATTCCGAAAAAGCATCAATGTCTAGTACAGGAAGAATAGTTAAAGTCCTATGCTGAGGTAGGAGAAGGAAATCCCTAAGCCTCTTTTTTGAATCAGAAAAATCCTAGCTTTCCCCGTGGAAATGCTCCCTTAGAGTATGTAAGGTTTCCCCAAAAGAAAAATCCTCAGGAGGGGAAGCCGAGGGAATGGAGTCCTCTGCATCATAATCTTCATAAGTAGATAAGGGCAAATCCAGATCATCAGAATTGCGTACACTTACCATAAATGTAGATGTTAGAGTGTATTCACTGTTGCAGTCATTACATTTGGGTAATCTGCCGGCAGGTTGCCCTCAGTCAGCCTGAATATCAAAGTCTTGGGTCCTGCATCAGTTGCCATCTCCTCTTCCATGACGTCAGGTTGTCAGGGATATAAAACATGCAAGCAGATGCCATTTTATTCAGTTTTTCTTGCCCCAGATGTCAGGTGCCCCGCAAATAGGGAGCAAATGTATGTATATATAAACAATATATATATATATAAACAATATATATATATATATATATATATATATATATATATCTATATCTATATATATATATGTACTTTAGCAACACAAACTTTACCTTCATCTAAAAGCAAACAAAGGCTTTAGAATATAGTGAAGGAAAGAGAATTTCTAGAAGTAAAAAGGGGGATGGAGGGTGGGTAACCCGGACTGCAACAGTGAATACACTCTAACATCTACATTTATGGTAAGTGTACACGACTGTACTATGTTCTCTGTGTTTCACGGCTGCAGTCATTACATTTGGGTAGAATCCCAAAGCTATGGATGAGAGGGAGGATGGAACTAAACAGCACTAGGGGCGGCTATAAGGCCCTGCAGAACTGCAGTGGCAAAGCCTGCCCCAGACTTAAAGAAGAGAGGCAAATGATAATGCTTTGTAAAAGTATATACAGAGCTCCAAGTAGCAGCTTCTAAAATGCCTTTGGTTGGAACTCCTCTGAGAAAGGCTGCTGTGGTAGAAGCAGCCCTGGTGGAATGTGACCTGATTCCCCTGGGCACTGGTTTACCACGATGCAAGTAGCAGAAACGAATGCAGTGGCTTATCCACTTAGAAATAGTCTGCTTTGATACAGCCTTTCCCTGCGATCCTGCAGCAAATACCACCAATAGTTGCTCAGTTTTTCTTAGAGATTTGGTCCTCTAAGTAGAATCTTAGTTGTATGTGTACGTCCAATAAATGCAGAATCCGCTCCCCCTTGTTCTGTGGATTTGGGCAAAATGTTGGCAGGTGAATAGTTTGGTTAAGAGCCATGCTGGATACCACCTTACGCATAAATGAAGGATTGGTCCTGAGGGACAACCTGTCCGGGTAAAATGTAATAAAAGGCTCCACAGCCATGAGGGCCTGTAGTTCTGAAACCCTTCCTGCTGAAGTGATTGCCAAAAGGAAAGCTGTTTTCCAAGATAAAAACTTTATATCTGCAGTAGCTGCTGGTTCAAAAGGAGGTAGGGTGAGTTTTTCCAGCACAAAATTGAGGTCCCATGCAGGAGTTGGTTATCTTCTGGGAGGCCTTAAATTTTTGGTCCCTCAGATACTGTTTTAGCAGAGGATGAGAAAAGATGGGAGGCTCCGTGCTGCAATGAGCTGAGATGGCAGAGGCATGGATTTTTACTGAAGAAAAAGATAGGCCCTAGTCAAGCATTTCAGTCAAGTATTGTAAAATCTGAGGAATACTTGGTTTTATGTCAGTTCCTTGTGCTTGGTTCGAAGCACAGAATCTCTTGCATTTATCAGCATAAGATTTGCTAGTACTAGGTCTTCTGGCTTCCAAAATGACATCCATTACAGATTTACTGAGAGGTGTTGTTTGAATAATTACATGATCAGCCATGCTGCCAGGTTCAAAGTTTGGAGCTGAGTGTGCAGAATTTGATTGCTCTGCTGAGACAATAAATGAGGTATTTGAGGCAAGTACCAAGCAGGGAGTTGAGACATATTCCTTAGAATTGGGCACCAGTGCTGGCGAGGTCAGTCCGAGGCAATTAGGATCTTTTTTGTTTTTTCCTGTCTGACCTTTAGCAAGAACTTGGGGAGGAGAGACAGAGGAGGAAAGGCAAAGACTGATGGGTTTTTCCAACTGAAGGCTAGGACATCCACTTTCCATGCTTGTCTGTGATAAGTCCTTGTGCAGAATTTGTCCAGTTGGCAATTTTGGGGAAGAGGCAGATAGATCTATATCTGGGCTCCCCCATTTCTGTGTTATCATGCTGAAGACTTGTGGATCCAGTTCCACTCGTGAGGGTCCATAAGATTTCTGCTTAGGTCGTCTGCCAGACTATTTTGTTTTCCTGGCAGGAATTGAGCTTCAAGATGTACTTGGTAAGTCAAGACTGTGTCCCACAATGCCATGGCTAGTCTGCAAAGGGGATAGGAATGTGTACCCCCCTGCTTGTTTATGTACCACACAACTGTGGTGTTGTCAGTCTATCAGTAGCGGTCCTGGATGAAGAAAGTCCCTGAAGGCTGTCAGGGCATTCTGAACAGCTAGCATCTCTTTCTGATTGATATGTAGATGCATTTGTTTTGGGCTCCATATGCCCTGAATGCATCTCCCTGCCAGGTGGGCCCCCCAAGCATAGTCTGATGCATCTGTAGTTAGGGTTTGGGTGGCAGGGGGTAGAGTGAATGACAGTCCCTTGTTCTGGTGACATGTCTCTGCCCACCAAAGAAACTCCTGTCGTAGGCAGGGAATGAGAGGAGTCATCGTTTCCAGATTGTGACAATGCTGACTCCATAAACTTTTTAGGTAACACTGAAGTTTCCTCATATGCAGTCTTGCATATGGAATTAGTAGAATGCAGGATGCCATGAACCCCAAAGCCTGCAAAATTTGTCTTGCAGATAACTGGGTTTTTGTTGCCATGTGTTTGAAGTATATAGTCAGTTGCCTTTGTTTGTCTAGCATAAGGTAAGGAACCTGGGCAGTTGTATTCAAGCTTGCACCCAGGAATGTAATTTTTTGAGAGGGTACCAGTTGTGATTTTTCATTTGTGTACCCTAGGCATGTTAGAAGCCTTTTTACAAATGCCAGATGTTGAAGAATGTCCTTGTTTTCTGCTTGAATGAGACAGTCCAAGAAAGGATAGATTTATATGCTTTTTTGTCTGCAAAAATGCAATTACTGGTGCCAGGCACTTTGTAAAGACCCTGGGCGCAGTAGATAAGCCAAAGGGCAGTGCAGAGAATTGATAATGCATAAAATCTGCCTTGAAGCGGAGGTATCTTCTGCATGATTCCCTTATTGGGATATGCAGGTACACCTCTTAAGTCTAGAGTCACTAACCAAGCGTTCTTGCCCAGCATCGGCAGTAGCTGTTGCAAAGTCAGCATTTTGAATTTTGGGATGTCCAAGAACGTGTTCAAAAGCGTCTTGAATAAAACCCTTGTCCTTTTTCCCTTTCTGGTTGAATGGCCCCCATATCCATGAGGGACGTCACTTGTTTCTGAGCCTCAGCCCATTAATTTTGTGGCAGATCTGGCCAACCATTTGGAATTGGCAAAGTATGGAAATGAAATCTGTACCCCTGGGATACTACTTTTAATACCCACTTGTCCTGGGTAATTAACTGCCAATTTTGAGCATAAAGTGCTAATTTTCCCCCCAATAAGGCTGCCAAAAGGTAAGTGCTTGGTAATGGTAGAGGGAAGTCATTGAGACTGCTTACTGTAGGGGTGTGCTTCGTTTCCTCCAGATTTGGAGGTAGAGGTACCCCATTGCTTTGACCTGTAAGAACCCTGTGATTGGTATCTAGAGCATTTAGAGCACCAGGATTTGCCCTGTGAGGCTCTGTTAGACACAGGAAAGGACCAATTTTAGTAGGCCAGTGCCTACTGAATCTAGGTGGCTGCACTTGTAATAGATCTTTTACAGTTTGCATAGATTTAGCTTAGTCTTCCATTTTCTTTAAAACCTCTTCTGCCTTATTACCAAACAAAGTATCATGCTGAAAAGGTGCATCCAACGATTTAGCCTTAACATGATCAGGCAGATTTGGCTCCTTGAGCCAGGCATGCCTTCTAATCACAGGTCCAGTAACTGCGGCCCTGCAAGAGGCCTCCAAGGAATCAAATCCACATTGCAAAGTATGCTTTCCAACCTGTTCTGCTGCATGCAATAAATCCTGTAATTATTTTCCACACAATCAGAAATCAACATCATTTTCTGTTTCAATAAGCCCATAACATGCTGTTGATATTTAAGCATCTGAAACTGGCAGTTTAAGGCCCTAATTGCCAAGGTTGCAGACGTATATACCTTCTTTCCCCATCTATTCAGCGCCCTGGAATCTCTATCAGAGGGGGTAGGATTTTTGGCTGTAGAGGCCTTTACACCTTTGGGACCCTGTGAGATAGTTTCAGGATCAGCAGCAGGATTTTTGAATAAAAATTTGCGGGAGTCAGGAACCCTGTAATATCTGTCTGGCTTACTAGGAGCCGGAGGTAGGGAATCAGGAGCCATGCTCGATTCCGAAAACACATCAACAATGTCTAATACAGGAGGTATGGCCAAAGGCCTATGCTGAGGAAGAAGAAGAAAATCCCTAAGCATCTTTTTTGATTCAGAAAAATCCTGACTCTCCCAATGAAAATGTTCCCTTAAATTATGCAAGGTTTCTCCAAAAGAATAATCCTCAGAGCAGATGGAATGGACTCTTCTGCATCTGAATCCTCAGAGTGGTATTCCTGATCAGAAGAGGAATCAGAAGAAATAGAAACGTGATCTGAAGATTCATAATCAGTGTCTTGCCTAGGCCTCTTAGCAGGGAGGGGTTGGGAACCCCTGATAAAGGTAATTACGTCCTCAGCCATTTTAATCTGTTTTTTAGGCATAGGGGCCTGAGCACGTGGCACATGCGTCAGTTTTTTTAGACGTAGTTGTTTTTGTCTTTGTTTTTGAAGCTGGCGTTGGTTTTATATAGAAATGTTGAGGCCTGAAAACACCCTCAGAAGCCAGTGCCTGCTCAGCGGCTCCAGACCCAGAGGGAGAGACATCTGCGGGTACAATACTCTGAGAATCTCGCAGCATACCGGACTTCGCATGGGTCTCAGTAGAGGCCTGCGACTCAAAAGTAGCGGGTATCAGGGGCTGCGAAAGCGCCTCACTAAGAACCAACAACTGGCTTAGGAGAAGTTTCATCTGTTTTGGACCTTGACTGTCTCTTTTTCCTTTGCATTTTTTTATGAACTCCGGTAGTCGGATTGCTATCCAATGACATTTCAGGGTAATTAAATCTGGATCCAAAATATTTTAAAGCAAAAATATATTGATGCTTAATAGTGCATTGGTTAAATCTAGCACAAAACCGACAGCAAGGCACGTTATGATCAGGGCCTAGGCAAGGAATACAGTACAAATGAAAATCCTTATGAGGTTATTTGCTTCCCACAAGTAATGCAATTATTAACTTTTACTGACATCGGTAAGGGGCAAGAAAGTTTCCCCAACGGGGTACTTGGGATTTAATTGAAGACTTCGGTACTGAAACTCGAATGCGAAAATTTCAGGAGTCGGCCGACCGGCACTTGCGAACTGCTTCCGCTTCGGGCACCGCGCAGCAAGAAAGACTGAATAAAATGGCGTCGGCTGCATGTTTTATACCCCTGACGACCTGATGTCATGGAAGAGGAGACAGCAACTGATGCAGGACCCCCTCCCTCTTGGAACCCCTTGCCATTTTTTTTTTTTTTTTTTTTAAAGTCTGCTTGTCAGACGCATACTGTCTGTCAGCTTATTTTGCTTTTCATAAAAGGGTTCTGAGGCAGGAATAAAATCTTTAACAAACCTGGAAAAGGAATGGTGAAAAATCTGAGTAAACCCATGAATCAGTTTCCCTTTCTCATCACACATTTTCAGGACCTCAACAGCAGATGGCTGAAAAGCCTATATAAAGGAGAATTCAGAATTTCAGCTTTAATATTAAAAGGTTGTGCCCTACCATAAACTTGGCATCTATGCTGTCTTCTTTCATTCCTCCTCATGATAGTGTCTCACATCAGTCATTCGGGTTCGGCTCGGCCACATTCCACAGACTTTGTTGCGACTCTCAAGCTCCTCCCCTCCTACCCATAATGTTTTAAATCCACCCAAATCCCTCAGATCAAGTTTGCTGCTTTCATACATACATCACCATACAGCAAGGAACACCAGAAGAGGCTCAGACATGGGACATGGGATTCCCTTCATAATCCAGGTTCATCTAGAACAAAAGCCGCAAGGGGGTGGTTGGGTGGGGATGTGAGGAGGAATAAAAGAAAACACAGTTGCTAAGTTATTGTAATACATAACCATTTAATCTGATGTTGTCTTCATTCCTCCTCATGAAAGGATCAAAATCCCCAGATATGTAGATCCTGGGTGGTCCTCCTGGAAGGATATGCCGGAGCACCATCGAACCAAAGGAGGCCCTGCTCCTGTATAGGATATCCAACTAGCAGTGCGATACAAAGGTACGATTGCTGGACCATGTCGCTGCTGTGCAAATTTTAATGGAGGTTGTAGAACAGAAAGCAGAAAAAGGACAGTATAGTTGTGTACACGTACCATAAATGTAGATGTTCCGAGTGTATTCACTGTTGCAATCATCACATTTGGGTTATCTCTGCCAGGGTAGCCCTCGGCCAGCCTGAATACCAGAGGCTCAGTATTTCTGTATTGGTTGCTGTTGCTTCAGGACTGACGTCAGGTTGTCAGTAGTATAAAGTAAGACAGCCGATGCCATTACATCAGTTTGTCTTGCCCTGTCAGCAGCCCACAAGTAGGAACCAAGTTATGGTGGAAGAACCCCATCAGTAGAAATGTCCCTTGCAAGGAGAGAGAGAGAAGAGGGAGATGTGCAGGGAGGGAAACCAGGACTGCAACAGTGAACACGCTTGAACATCTACATTTATGCTAAGTGTACACAACTGAACTATGTTCTTAGTGTTTCACTGTTGCAGTCATAACATTTGGGTTGATTCCCAAAGCTGAGGAAAAGGGTGGAGGCAGTCAAGGAGACTAGGGGCTGGCTTGGATGCCTTGCAAGACTGCAGTGGCAAAGCCTGCCTTGGATTTGGAGAAGACAGGCAGGTGGCAATGCTTGGTGAAAGTGTGAAGAGATGTCCAGGTGGCAGCCTCCAGAATGTCCCTGGTGGGGACTCCTCAGAGGAAAGCTGCAGAGGTGGTGGCTGCTCTGGTGGAGTGAGTCCTGACTCCCCTTAGGTAGATTCCTTCCATGTTGCTTGTAACAGAAATGGATGCAGTCTGCTAACCATTTAGAAATTGTTTGGAGATGGCTTTACCTTCTGCCCCTGCAGCAAAGCTAACCAGCAATTTATTAGACTTTCTGAATTTAGTCCTGTCTGAGCTATCTGTGCACATCTGTAGAGTGCAGAATCCTTTTCCCCTTGTTCTGTGGGTTAGGGAAAAAGGTGAGCAAATTAATGGATTGGTTGAGAGCTACACTGGACACCACTTTAGGCATGAAGGATGGGTTAGTCCTGAGGGAAACCCTGTCAGCATGGAAGGTGAAGGGCTCCGCAGCCATGAGTGCTTGTAGCTCGGAGACCCTTCTGGCTGAAGTGATGGCCAGAAGAAAAGCGGTCTTCCAGGAGAGAAATTTTAACTCTGCTGAAGACGCTGGTTCAAAGGGGGGCAGGGTGAGCTTTTCCAACACAAAGTTAATGTCCCAAGCTGGGGTAGGTGCTCTTCTGGGAGGCCTCAAGTTGCTAGCCCCTCTTAGGAATTGTTTGATTAGAGGGTGTTAGAAAAAGGGGCTGCTCAATGGGGAAATGAGCAAAAATAGCAGAGGCATGAATTTTAAGAGGAAAAAGAGACCACTATGTAGCAGGTCAGCTAGGTAAATCCAGGATGAGAGGGAGGGTTGTGTCATATTGGCTCCCTTAGCCTGAATTCAGGTGCAGAACCTTTTCCATTTGTCAGCATAAGACTTTCTAGTGCTAGGGCCTCTGGCCTCACATGTAACATCTAGAACCTGTTTACTGAGGTTGGCAGATTGCTCACTGGTTAGGGAATAAGCCAAGCTGCCAAATTGAGGGTTTGCAATTGGGGATGCATGAATTCTCCTTCCCTCTGGGTCAGGAGGGTTGGGGTCTGAGTGAGATGCCATGGTGGCAGTGGGGACAGGCTGCGCAACAGTGGAGCAATAAGAACTGTCCTTGGTTTTTCCTCCTTTATTTTGAACAGTATCCTGGTAATGAGAGGTAGCGGAGGAAAGGCATTGGCCGATAGACTGACCCAGGGAAAGGACAGGGCATCCACTTTCCAAGCCATGCAGTTATGCTCCTTGGTGCAGAACTTGCTGAGCTGATAGTTGTTGTGGGAGGCAAAGAGGTCGACCTTCGGGATGCCCCATTTCTGAGTTATTAGGGTGAAGATTCTTCTGTCTAGCAGTCACTCATGTGGGTCCAGAAGATTTCTGCCAGAGAGTTTAGAGACCCTGGTAAGAATTGTGCTAACAAGGTGTAGTTGCATGGCAGAGGCTGTGTGTCAAAGGGTCATGGCCAGCCTGCATAAAGGATAGGAGCGAGTCCCTCCCTGCTTGTTGATATACCACATCACAGTGGTGTCTGTTTTGATCAGGAGAGCTCCTGGGGAGAGAAGGGGCCTGAAAGCTGTCAATGCGTGTTGGACAGCTAACATCTCTTTTTGGTTGATGTACAGATGGATTTGTTGTGGACTCCATTGACCCTGTATGCACCTGCTGTCCAGGTGTGCACACCAGACAGTCTGATGCGTCTGTGGTGAGGGTTAGTGAGAAAGGTAGTCCCTTGTTGTGGGAGCATGCTGCTGCCCACCAAAGAAAATCTTTCCTGAGGCAAGGTATCATGGGGAGAAGAGTTTCCAGGTCTTGAGTGTTGACACCAAAGGCTTTTTAGGCACCATTGAAGTTTCCTCATATGGAATGAGTAGAATGCAAGATGCCATGAACACCAGAGCTTGCAGGATTTTCCTTGTAGATAACTGGGGTCTGGTGGCTAGTTGAGAGAAGTAGGCTGTCAGGTAAGTTTGCTTTTCTGGTGTAAGGAATGCCATCTGGGATGCTGTGTCCAGACTTGCTCCCAGGAATATGATCCTTTGGGTGGGTACCAGTTTGGATTTATTTTCATTGATATTGTACTCTAGGGAGGTCAGTAGGGACTTTACAAAGGCCAGGTGCTTGAGCAGCTTTTCCTGTCTGCCTGAATTAGGCAGTCATCTAAATATGGGTAAATCTGGATATTCCTTTGTCTGCAAAAAGGCAATGGCTGGAGCCAGACATTTTGTGAAAACTCTGGGAGCGGTAGATAAGCCAAAGGGAAGTGCAGAGATCCTGCCCTGAAATGTAGGTATTTCCTGCATGATTCCCTGATAGGAATGTGGAGGTAGGCCTCTTTTAGGTCTAGGGTGGCTAGCCAAGCATCCTTGGAGAGCATGGGTAGCAGTTGCTGGAGGGTGAGCATTTTGAATTTTGGTATCAAGAAGGTGTTTAGAACGGATAGATCGAGGATGGGGCGCCAGGTGCCCTCTTTTCTGGGTACCAAAAAAAGTCTTGAGTAGAAACCATGGCCTTTCTGTTCTGCAGGAACATGCTCTATTGCCTCAGAGAGAGCAGGGAAATGACTTGCTTTTGTACCTCTACCCACTGGTTTGGAGGCAGATTTGGGAACCTTTTTGGGATTGGAAGAGTGTGGAAAGAAAATCTGTATCCCTGGGAAATTATGTTGAGGCTCTAGCAATCGCTGGTAATGGTGGTCCAGGTGCTTGCGTGAAAGGAGAGTTTTCCCTCTAGGGGTAAGTGAAGGTGGGCAGAAAGAGGAGGTGGTGAAAAGTCATTGCGAGTTCTTACCATGAGGGGGTGGCTTAGAACTCCCTGTTTTTGAAGTGTAGGAATTCCACTGTTTTGATCTCTGCATTACCTGTTGCTGCTGTCTGGGGGGGGGGGGGGTCTGCTTCCACGGGGTCTGGGCTGAACTGACCTGGTGGGAGCAGGAAAGGACCAGTGCTTTTAGGAACAATGCCTACTGAACCTGGGTGGCTGGACCTGTAAGAAATCCTTAACTGTCTGCATAGATTTAGCTTTTTCTTTAATCTTTAAGACCTCCTCTGCCTTAGTGCCAAATAAGTTGTCTTTCTGCAGGGGTGCATCCAACAATTTAGATTTAACATGGTCTGGCAAGGGCTGTTCCTTAAGCCATGCATGCCTTCTAAGGGCAGAACCGGTGACGGCTGCCCTGCACGAAGCTTCTAGGGAATCAAAACCACAGTGTAAGGTGTGCTTTGTTACTTGACATGCAGAATGCATTAACTCTTGTAACACTTTAGATTCTGCACAAGCAGGAAAGAAAGACACTGTTTGAGAAGTTTCATGGTATGTTGGTGAAATTTTAGCATCTGGAATTGGCAATTTAGTTCTCTGATAGCAAGAGTAGCAGAGGTGTATACTCTTTACCCCATCTGTCGAGTGTTCAGTAATCCCTATCTGAGGTGATGGGATTCTTAGCAGAGGTTGCTTTAATACCTTTAGGCCCTTGAGAAATTATCACAGGGTCAGCAGTAAGATTTTTGAAAAGAAATATGAGAGAGTCAGGGACTCTGTCAGGTTTTCTGGGTGCAGGAGGTAGGGTGTCAGGAGTCAAACTGGATTCCAGGAAAACATCGTCCAGAACATCCAGGACTGGGGGAATGGCCAGGGGTCTGTGTGGAAGATCGAAGAATTCCCTGAGTCTCTTTTCAGACTGAGGGTAGTCCTGACATTCCCATTGGACATGCTCACTTAAGGTATGATGGGTTTCCCAAAGGAAAATTCCTCGGGTGGAGAGGCTGAGGGAATGGAATCCTCTGCATCAGAATCCTCATAAGCAGAAAGGGGTTGCATGTCTTCATATTCAAATGCATGAGAGTCATCAGACTCCTGTTCAGCCAAAATTACTGGGGACAGATCTCTTTCTTTTGGAAGGGGTAGCTTGGCTTCCCTCTGATAAGCATGATAAGGCCTTCTGCCATTTTACGCATTTGAGACTGAGGCAAGGAAGCAGGTGCCTGAGAGTGGGTCGTAGATTTCTTGGGTATGGTTCATACCCTTGGCCTTAGAAACTTGGTAGTTTTCGAAAGAATGGTAGATGCAAAAGAAGTCATCGGTTTGTGTTGAGAATCGGTAGTGCAAAGTACTTCCTCGGAAGCTGGTGCCTGCTCAGCAGCTCCGGACCCTATCCAAGGGAGAGACCACAGGATCCTTAGCCAAAGACTTTTGCGGCATACCATACTCCAAAAGGGTCTCGGTAGTGGCCTGTGAATCCACAGAAGCGGGCATCAGGGGCTGCGAAAGGGCCTCACTGAGGACCGGAGAACAGACTACTAGCTTAACGGAAGTGACGTTGGTAGGCTTGGACCTGTGCGGACTGCCTTTATCCTTACTTTTTTGGAAGATCTGCTGTCGGATGGCTTACAGAGGCCATATCGGAATTCGAGGACTGTAAGCAATAATATCTAGCTGCAATAAGGGCCCGACGACGTCTAGTTCTGGTGTTGAACAAAGCACAAAAGTGACAGTGGGGGGGGGCGTCGTGGTCCGGGCCTAAAAGCAAGTGACGCAGTAAGAATGAAAGTCTCTGTGTGGTATCTGCTTTCCACAGGCAAGACAACTGTTAACTTTTTCTGACATCGGTTAGTGCAAGAAAAAAGGATCCCCAAGAGGGTACACAGCGTTAGAAGACTTCAGCTTCAATTCGGAAGATGAAACTTGGGTAGCAGCCAGCCCAGCACTCGTGCCAACTGCCTCTGGCTTCGCGGCAAGAAAGACTAATGTAATGGCGTTGGCTGCCTTATTTTATACTACGACCAGACATCAGTCCTGAAGCGACAGCAACTGAGAGAAATACTAAGCCTCTGGTATTTGGGCCGGCCGAGGGCTACCCTGGCAGGGATAACCCAAATGTGATGATTACAACAGTGAAACACAAAGAACATCCATAGCTCTGGTGGAATGTGCCCTGGGAGGTTATGGGAATTCCAGTCCTTTGGATGAGTAAATGTATGAAATGCAGCCAGATATCCATTTTGCCAAGGTAATTTTAGACACCGCTTGTTCAAGCATATTAGATGAGAAAGCTACAAAGAGCTGATCAGACTTCCTATGTTGTTTGGTCCTGTGCAGGCAAAAAAAGGAGTTGTCTGAACATCCAGAAGATGAAGAACATACTCCCCGTTATTACAGAAATTTGGAAAGAATGCTCGTAATTGGATGGATTGATTGATATTGTTCTCGGTGGCTACTCTGGGCATAACGGAAGGGTTGGTGCATAAAGACGCAATGACTATGAAAAACTATGTAAGGAGGCTTATAAGGCTTGTAGTTCAGAAATCCTCTTAGCGGAAGTTACAGCCACCAAGACTGTCTTTGATGACGGAAACTTCATGTCACAACTTGCTGCTGGTTCAAAGGGTCCCCAGGTCAAAGCCTGCAAAAAAAAGAGTGAGGTCCCAAGGAGAACCTTGATTGGAAGCCTTACGAAAACACCTTTCATAAAAGATTTACATAGCCTAAAAGTGAACAGAGAATGGGACTAACTTGCAGCACGAAAACTGGAAATAGCTAACTGAAGATTGGTAGTCGAGATGCTAGCACCTTCCTCAATGAGAGTACTAAAAAAAAAAAAAAAAAAGTCAAAATGGTGCTGAGAAGTGATCAGTGTTTCTACTTATGGCCCAGATGACAAATCTCTTCCACTTACTGGTGTTGACTTTTTTGGTGGATGCCTTTTGCAAGGCTAGAAGAAGTTTTCAGACCGGGGACTTGAGCCTGGAGTCTCTCACTAGGGTTATAAGTGCAGAAACCAAGCGGTCAGTTTGAGGGCTCAAAGATTTGAATGCTGCATCCATGACTGGTGATAATGGAAATCATGACTTGGCTCCACTATCCAAGCAGGATATTTTTAGATGGGACCAGAGGAAGGGGAACCACACCTGATGAAGCCAGAAATGAGGCAATGAGGATGAATGAGCTCTCTGATCTGCTTGCCTTCTGAAGAAACTTTGGGATGAGAGGAAGAGGAGGGTAAGCATACGGGAGACTTGGGGGTGGGGGGCAATTGTGGACTAGTGCATCCCTCAGGGACTCCCCAGGAGGAGGGATCAGAGCAAAGACGTTGCTGCATTTGTTGTTGAGGGGAGAGGCACAGAGGTTGCAGCAAGGTTATCACCAACAGCTGAAGATCATTTCCACCACTGATTGATTGAGAGACCACTTGTGTGGAATCGGGAGGGATCTGCTGAGCTTGTCCGCCAAATCGTTGGTTTTCTCCAGGACATGCGCTGCAACTAGAAGGCAAGCTGAAGACATTGTCCACTCCCACACCATGGCCTCCCTGGACAAGGGGTAAGAAAGGGCTCCTCCTTGTTGATGTACCAGACAAAAGACATCATGTTGGTGTGTACTGCAATAGTCCCCCCTAAGGGGAGATGTTTCTGAAAGGCTTGCAATGTTATGAGAACTGCTCTCATCTCTAGGACAATGAAATGCAACCTGGTCTCAGTAGGGGACTACATGCCTTGGACCATCTTCCCCATTGTAATGTCCACCCACCAGCACTGGGAAGCAACCGTGGTCACAATGGCTATAAGGAGGCTGTTTAAGCATTGTCTGCCTAGAAGGAGATTGACTGTATCCACCAGCTGAGGTGACACAAATTGCAGTCAACCTGACAGAGAAGGGACAACGGTTGAAAGAGATTGGACCATTGCACTGCTAATGTCCACTGGAGAACACTTGCTAGAATCTTGCTAGAGGGAGAGGATAGCTGCCGACATGATTACTAGGGCTTGTAATACCATTCATGCTGCTGGCAGGGGGTGGGGTGGCCTGTTGTGACAGTAGTTCCTGCACTTGATTTCTCAGAGTGGTAACTCAGTGTAAAGGGACAGAAGCTATCAGATTCCTTATCTTCAGCTGTGTCCCTATAAATTTTAAATGCTGTACAGGAGTTGGGTTGGATTTGCTTAGGTTTATTGTGATGCCCAGAGAAAGCAATAACTCTATTAAGTAATCCCCTGGCTTGTATTAGCTGATGCCTAGTGGAAGCGGTAAGGAGTCAAGTCGTCTAAATATGGAAACGCCAGAAATCCTTTAAGCCTCACGTGAGCTGCTACCACTGCAATACATTTGGTGAACACCCAGGGGGCTGTGGTGAACCCAAAGGGCAGTGCTCTGAATGGTAATGACTAGCTCCCAGCTGGAAGAGCAGGTTATCTCCTTGACCACCTTTCTATTTTGATATTATAATACACGTCCTTGAGATTTATCGAGCATATCGTCTTCCTTGTGCAACAGTGGCAGAATGGACTAAACCATGATCATTCGGAACCATGACTTCTTTACATATCCATTCAAGGTGCTTAGATCCAGGATGGATCTGAGGTCTCCTGTCTTTTCTGGCACAAAAAGAAACAGTAGTAGGTTCCGAATCCTGTAAGACTGGGACCTCTTGGATGACTCTTTTTGCAACAGTTGTTGAATTTCCTGTGCTGCCTGCTCCCTTTGAAATGGGTGGCACATTGGGAAGGTTTTTGGAGTTTGGGAGAAGTAAAGGGAATGCAATATTTTTATTTCTTTACATTTGTTTACCAGGAGGGTCCGACTGGACACAGCTGTTCGTTCTCAGTGGAGGCCCGGGGAGAAAAGCTCCATAACATTTGGTAAAATACAACACGTTTACATAGACAAAAATAGTTTAGATGTACATAACGGGTAACAAAATACAACAGCCTCCAGATATTATGCTTGGCACCCAGTGGTTTTGAACCAACTGGTTCCAGGCTTCTGGGTGCAAAACGCATCGGTCCCCAACTGCCTCCAGAGATAGTAGAGTAGCACTTCAGGAGTGCTGGTAGGGCTTATTGGGAAAGGATTCCCTAAAGCCCTGGTTCTGTGGACCCCCTCTGCCTCTAGGGTGGCATCTACCATCAAACCCTCCCCCTCTGCCTCTAGAGGAGGGGTCCCTGTGCAGGTCCTGTAAATGCCCTTGGGATTTGTGAAACCACATTTTCTTGCCTCCACGTTGGTTCCTCGAGAAGGACCTTGGGGGAGGGTACATAGAAAATGTGATTCCAACAGCATAAAGAGTCTTCCCATCCTTTTCACTGCAGGTTAAGTGCATCTCAAACTGATGGCCCATAAACAGAGGAGCCATCGTAAGTGGCATTCACGAAGAATGCCTTAAAGGGCTCAGAATAATCACATAGCTTCAGCCAGGCATGCCTCCTTAGGGAAGTCCTGAACTGGCTGCTCAGGAGACACCCTCCGTAGCATGGGAGATCAGTCTCATCGATGAGTTGGTGACAGACAACAGAGTGGTCAGCTTTGGAGAAATTTTCTTAAATTCCTCCTCAGGCATGGACTCAGAAACAGAGTTCCTTGATCAGCTCTCTCTGAAGCTGACAGAAATGAGCCTGGTAGTTCAATGACCTCAGCGCAAAGGTGGCAGAGAAACATGCTTCCCAAACCTGTCCAGTGCCCTGGACTCCTTTGTTAGGTAGATGGACATTAGCAGTTTCTTCTGCCAACTCTTTCTTAGTGGATGCCACCATCACAATGGCATCAATTACAGGACCCTTACTCTAATACTTTCCGTCTGCAGGGGTACCAGAAACCTATAGAGTCGTTTGGGTATGGGCTCGATGGCATCTGGTTCCTTCCATGCCTGGCAGGACACCAAGTCAACCAGGGTGGGGGGGTCAGCCAGGACGTAAACGGGCTTTTCCCAAACACCACCAAGAGAACAGACTCTCCTAAGAAAGGAGGTTGGGCAGACTATCACTTTTCAGTTTCAGGATCTCTAGTATGAGGAGACATCCTCTGGCGAGGATTGGGAGGATCCTTCTCTCTCATCGAAGTCAGTGTTTTCAGTTAGACTCCAATGGAGAGTCAACATGTCACCTCCTGCATGTCTTCTTCCGAGGGGCTTCCTCAGGTGGGTATTCTGGGGAAGTGTAGGAAGAAGGGAATACCTCCTGACCAGGGAGTTCTTGCAGGCCCGCTCAGGACATGAAGACTCATAGCAGGATGAATGGATTCAAGGCCTGGATCTGACAGGGGTGGAATGAGGGACATGTGTCATCAGATCTTCAACTCGGAACACCACCCTTCACTACCTGAAAGGCCGAAGGACCAGAAGCCCTTTCTGTCTACACCAAAGCCGAAATCACCAAGGGAAAACAGCCAGGACTCACCCCCTGAACTACGGAGTATCAAGGCGCCTAAGGGAAGGCTCCAAGAAGGATGGAGCTGACCCCAGTCCTCTGGACCCAGCTCAGAGACCTGCTCTGCACAGACAGAATTGGAACAGGGCTAGTCAAGGGAATCCTCTGTGCTGAGGAAGGGAGCTTCCCCTGCACCAAGCCCGGCACACACAGCAGTCCCAAATCTTGAGACTCGGGAAATGAAGGTCAGATCGGAGGAGTTCTGATGGTATGGGGCCAGGGTATCCCCTCTTGGATCTGACAGGGGAAGGAGCCAAGACTACCCCCAATCTGGATCTGGGCCTCCTTGAAGCTCATCATCCTGTCCATACCTGCCTCGGACCAGCTTCTGGAGGACTTGGATGAAGCAAATGAGGAGGGTCGAGAATGTTTCGATTTAGAACAGCGAGTCAGGGACCTTGTTGAAGCCCTCAAATCCTGAGGCACCAGATCCAATACAGGAGATGAAAAAGGTGTAGGAAATATGGTAATGATATCCCCTGCATCCGAATGTGCTAGTGGATCTGAAGGATGAGGCAATTTCTTTGGGTCTAAAGTCAGATCCGAAGATTTCTTGGACATTTTAGTCTCCAGAGAATCCCTCGAGGAAACAGGGAGAGACCTTTTTTTGCCTCTTTGACAGATTGAAAAGAGGAAGAAGCCACGGAAGGGGTCTGAGCCTCAGGAGTCAAGGAAGGGAGATGACGTATTAAGAATCAGTTTCTCTGGTTGGCCAATGTATGCGGATTAAAAGCTGTACATACCGAAGAATTTTCTTTAAATGTTCAGCCCCCAAACAATATATGCACTCTTTGTGGGCATCATGGTTAGGGATTTTTATGCCCACAATAAGTGCAATGCTTAAACCCAAGCAAAGGCTTGTCCGCCATGACCAGAAAGACCACAAAAACAAAATGACAACCCTGGCTGAAGTAACAGTAGGGAGAACAGACCTAACCAAACTAAGAAATAAAGTTTTAATTAAATATTTTAAAGCTAGAGAGAAAAAACAGCTAGTTACTGTTTTTTTTTTTTTATATATATAAAAGGACATTAACACACACATGCACTCTAAGAAAAGAAATAAGGAGGGAGGACTTGCAGAACTAGCAAAATGTTTATCAAGTTCTGAAGGACATTATCCCCACAGCTTGAGAGCACAAGACTTGCATCCAGATGCAGAAGTGGCAAATGAAATGAGGTATTTAGGTGGATGTACGTCATTATGGGTAGGAGTGAGGAGCTTGACAGTCAGATCCAAGTCTGCGGAATGTGGCCGAGCCAGATCAGAGACCCTATCGTTTGGAGGAATGAAGACATCGGATCCAGTGGCAGCTGCTCTGGAAGAGGCATCATCAGAATCATAAGCATCCTTCAAGGACTAGTTACTTGAGACACAGAAGCAAAAAAAAGAGCATTCATGGAAGCTTTTTTTTTTTTCTGCAGAAGGAAAAGCATGTTCCGTATATTCTCAATAGATATTTGCAAAAGCTCGAATATGTGAGCTTGACAATAAAGATTTCCAAGAGAAAGCATGGCCAAAGTCTCCACATCCTTACCAGAAGGGATTAGCATTAACCAAATGCTTAGTAACAGTAGGACTTACCAAAGAAATCACTGCAGGGTCAGTTAAGTTTTCAGTGGAAAACCAAAGATAAATTAATTTAAAATAAAAGTAAAAAGCAATACTTTACAGTAAAGTAAACTCACACAACTGTCCAATACAACATACATTCTTAGCTTAATGTTATTTCACAGAAAAGGTTAGATTTCTGTCAAATTAAAAGTGTGGAAGGACCCACCCAAGGGAACTTAGTTGCCCAGCAATGGATAAATGCTAACTAATGGTCAATCCATGAAAGCCAGCAAGAGGAGTGCCACTCGATGGCAAGAAAGCTCTGAAGCGCTTGGCGCACACATGATTTTCTTCAGCTCTACTTAAGCTTTAAAATGGTTTGGGTGTGTGAAGTGCGTCTAAGCTCTGGAAGTTGGCTGTTATATCCTATGCAGGAATATAACCCCATGTAGCTAAAGCAACTGTAGCAGTGATCAAATGATGACCATATCTTTTGATCAACACTTTACCCTTTTTACCCAGTCTCTACAGTGGACAGAAAACTTGGTCTTTGACAGCAAAAGTCTCAACTCTTCAGTTTAGTGTGCTCCTTTTTTTTCTCTAGAACTCTGTCCTTCACTTTTCCTCCATACCCTGCTTTTTGATTATACTTCTCTTCCATCAAATGTGCATATTGGTCCTTAAGTACTTGATTCTCCTACTGCAAGGCCTCACGAAGCGCCTGAACATAAAATCCAGAGCTTCAGCTTCTGCATCTCTTTTGCTGGCTTTCTCTGCGTTAACTATTCAGGTTAAGTGGTAATGTTCAGCATCTCCATGAACTAATCCTTTGGCACCTTTGCAGGATCACCTGATTAGACAACTCTATCAAATGCATAAAGAGCAGCCGTTTTCATCTTTCCACTGTCAAAGTGGCTGGCTAATGATTCTCTGGATATCAGCAATTCTAAAATTACAATAGACTTTTGACAGCTTTCTTCATTAATTAATAATAATAAAAAAAAACTTCCTCTTAGTCAACTTCTGTCTCGTTTCCAACAAAATTAAGGTTTTAATCTTTTTACATTACCAATTCTCGGGAACAGAATACTCCACTCCAAGCTTTTGTTAATGTACATCATGAAGAACCAAGGAAGTTAAGTCAAATACACATTAAGGACTAGGTTTCCAGGCATATAAAACATACAAAACATCGTATAGGCCTTTTAGTAAATGGTTATTTAGAGGAATGAAATGGAATGGGGATAAATCACACACCAAGCTTATGGTTGTTCTCTGTATGTATGAATGAATGAAACAGTCAAATATGAATGAAAGACTGTGTTTTAGCTAGGGCCACAATATTCAGCTTTGCTCAAATGGTTATCTAGGCAAAGTAGATGACATCACTGTAAAATAGGAAAGAATAAAGAAGCAGAACAGGAGTTGAAAAGTGGTAGATGGTAAATTAGGTGGGCCTATGACTGAAGCTAGATTATAGAGAGGATTAAAGGTTACGAGTAAACAGGCATCATAGAAGGCAGTATGAAAAAGAACAGAGTATTAGTAAATTAGGAAGTCTTAGAAAGCAAGCACTCATTTCTAAAAGTTGCAAAGAAATGTTACATATACAGAACTCAGTAAACTGGAGGGGGGGATCTTCCCCTTATTGTTCAAAGTTACACACCCAGAGTATACCAGTGGGGTAAATTCCCACTAACATTCAGTTAAAAACATAAGTGTACTTAAAAGCTTCAACAGATGTAGGTTATTTAGCAAAGGTATATAGTTTTAATCGCCATCCCCCTCATCTATAGGGCTAAGCATGATGGCTCCTCTAACTGCACCCAATCATCCTATTTGTTTTATAGTAGTAGGTGCCAGGAATCCCCAGGAGCAGCAAGAGCCCCAACATAGTCAGTTCACTTCTGTAGGAGGATACTCTACCATATCATTCACTCCATAGCAAAAGACAATGGTAGGGGAACAGGCAAGCTTCGCTGGTCCTCCAGGGCAGCCTACCCTCTCACCTGCAACAACTCCTAGCTCTGCTACATGCTGCCCTTTGGGGGAGGGGGGGAGCATGCCTCTACTTGCTAAATTACCCTCTGCTTGTTGAACAGCACAACAGGTAGCATACTTGCCTTTGGTGCGTGCAGAATGCTGTGGGTTCTACTCCCACTCCATGTAGGTGGATTGCTGATACTGTGGTACAGTTTAAGGGGGGATGGGGGTGCTGCTGAGTCCTGAGTGTGTCCTCGTTTTTGATGAGATACCAAGTAACTATGAACCTGTTTATCTGTTACTCATTCCGCATGTGGGAGATTTGGCATAATGGTTAGAGTCTTCACCTCAGAGGAACAAGGTGCAGGATTTGATTCTCACCTTGGGTTATTGGCTGTGCTTAAAATGTAGACCTTCAAAGCACTTAACCTAGTATTCACTCATGAACTTGTTTACTGTTTAGAGGTTGAGAGTTGGCATAATTTAATGTTTTCAGTTCACAAGCAAGAGGTAGTGTGTTTTTTCTCACCAAGGGAAACTGGCATAGCTTAATATGGACTGCAAAAGCAGCTTAGCTTTCTACTTACCTATGAACTTGTAGATGGCAGCATTGGCTCGATAGGCTTGAGATCAACTGGGCGAATACCTTTATGCTCCCACTACGTGTCACCCATGTAACAAGCCAGAGCAGTTTCACTTCCCAGGATGGGTAACCTGACAATAGCTGCAGGCTCCCCTATTTGCCTGTGACCCTCCCAATCAGGGCTTGCTAGGCTTGAGGTCCACCAAATTCATAGCAAGGGTAGATTATTCCACACACAAAAAGATACTCAAACTGCACATCTTATCAAGCGTACATAGGGGATCTCAAACTATAAAAATAGGATTTTTTTAAACAAGATGAAATGAAGGAAGAACGTGTACAACCTGGAGTCCTGAGGCATCCTTCAAAAAGGATGCCAGTCCAAGGTCCTTTAGGTTGTTGTACTTCAAATGGTAAGTTATGCCAGTGGCCTGATCAAAATGCCAAAAGTATCTACCCTACCCCAAAAATCCAATAATTAAACAAAAGGACATATGCTTACTAAGAGCTGACATTCTAACAAAACTAAAGTAAAATATAGGCTAGTTGGTTGGCTACTCTCAATTCTATCCCTGAGAAAATGAAGGTAAAGATTCTGCAGACTCCTAGTTAGCAGTAAGACACGCAATCAGTGTTGATAAATGAAGCTTAAAGGTCACAGTTTAACTGTACTCCCACTGCGAACCTAAAGAGGCTGACCTAAATTTCAGAATTCAGCATAACCCCAGATACTGTGCTTCAAGGGGATAAGAGAAAAAGGAAAGGTGAACATGCAGTGGAAAAGGACTTCAGTTACTAATGTGAACACAAACAAGTCGGTGGATAGTGCTCTAGGGTGTCAACAGATAAGTGAATAAACTAGTGTGCCGCATGTGTAGTTGAAAGAAATATTGAATAATACAGGGTTAACCCATGGGCTGCTGTCAGGATCGAATAGACCATCCTCCAACAAAGCCTGGTAAAACATGCTTTATGCCTGGATACAACTAGAAATTTAATGGAGATAGCTAAATCTCAAAGGAAAATATTGCAAAATGTGATTTTATCACCTTTGCTCTTAATTATGCATTACAGTCTGCAGAGTCCCCCCCCCCCCCCCCCCGAAGGCTCACAAGACTTATGGTTGCATGAAAAATGAGGGATTCTACTATACTAGTAAAGACACCTGTAACAGTGTCTACACACTAAATAAAAGTGCAGACTGAACAGGATTACCAAGATTAGCACAGGTTCTGCTTCTTTTAAGAGTCACTATGTCTCCAAATTATACCTGTGAAACTGGTGTAACTAAGATTGCAGATTACGGTTTCAGCATTACAGGCAATGCTGAGGGCAAGAACTTAAGAAAGGCAAAGGTATAGGGGAAAGGTGCAAAACTACAGTTGAATAAGAAAATATTTTCATTTACTGACAGTGGTCCTGTAATGACTTGCCGGAGTAAGTGAACTGCACATCAACAGAAATTCAAAATGGCAGGGGACAGGCATGTGCAGTTGTAGAGGAGCAAATTATCTGGACTCACTAGACCCTTGGCCTTCCTCCATTAGCTTCCTTGTATGAAGTACTGCAGATTGGAAGAGAGGATTTAACAGATTTCTGTCTCTAAAAATTATTAGACAAAGTGAAGCTTGAGTTAAGAACATTATACTGTATTGATATGGTCCAACAAGATGTTTAAAGATACTACTAAACCCTAACATGAACATTTGCAAGATAACACAAGGATCTTGCACTAATAGCACTGCAACCAGAGTAACATTCTCTAACTGACCCTTTTTGAAAGCCACCTGTAGTTTCCCTGCACACAACTGCAGTACTTTACATCAGTAAAGGTGAAAAACCTTACTACTTTCTCACTCTAGATAATATCCCAAAGTAAGGTGACTAACATTATGCCATAACACACAATATTACAAAGATAACTTTTAGATGGAAAGGATAAAGCAGTGGTGAGAGCATTTAAACTGTTGCGCTGTTTAGAACTGTGGAGATCTGTTAAGTATCACTCCCTCCAAATTACAGCCATGAAACTAGTAACCAAACCAGGAGATTAGGACTTCCAATCTACCCAGGTGGATTCTAAGGCAAGGTGCACTGTTAAAGTATTCTGATAGTTGGTGACCAAAAGCAAGTTGCATCCGTGACCAAAAGCAAGTTGCATCCTTGAATTCTCAAACTGCTGGGAAAGAGTGACAAAAAGCAGGGCTAAAGAATATCCTTGCAAGAAAAAAACAAGGCATTCTTATTCAGTGTTTGTACATTTTAGCCAGGTCATCCAGAAAAGAACGAAACAGGGTTAATGGAATGAATTTTGCATTCATAATGGGTCCAAACGTGAACTGACTACACTTGCCAGTAAATGCTATGAGAACCCTAATTAGATTTTCTTGCCATCCCTAGAGGCTATCAAAGGCATCAATGCTGCAGTCCACACAGGACTTGAGAAAAAGAAAACGGCACTCCTGCTGCACTGATTTCAGATGCATTTTCTAGGGGACCTACTGGTAAAGTTAATATCAGTGATTTAAGTCTTGGGTCATAACCATGTCTCCCTAGCAAACAGGGGCCAAACTAGCAGCAGTGGCCTGCAGGACTGAGCTATGATTTCAAACAAACCACCTTCCATGTCTAAAAAGTCTTATGCAGAACATTTACTAATATCTATTGGTAATGCAGATTAAAGGACTGGTTAAAGAAGAAATGTGGTAAAAACTAGATGACTACTCGCCATTACGTAAAGGCCCACTTGTAGCAACTAACAGTGAAGTCAATTTCATGGCAGAACATGGAATCAAAGCAAGGTGGCCCACGCAATACATAAAAATGTCACTGTAAACAAGCTCCATTGTAGAAAAAATTTTCTTTCTATAACAAGACTAAAGAAAAACATGGTGATAATTGAAGATGCAGAGATGAAATTTGCAAATTCCTGTGAAAATATGATTACATTTAACCAGAGATATAATGCCAAGAAACAGCTGGGAAGATGGTGCTAAACTCCCAGATAATGATGGCTTTTAATAGAACAGGCCTCTGGCAAGAATCGAAAAAGGAGTGCTGCTTACTGGTGGTGGACATTCTGCTTATGGCCCGAGATGTAGGCAGAAAAGACTTTCAATGTCAAGTACAGCATGCAATTAAAGATCGGCATGGCAAACTGACCTGCTTTAAGACAGTGACAATGTAAAACCTGTGAATCCCATACAGAAAATAATCCAGAATCTCACCAATCACCATCTAAAAAAAGCTATGCCACTCCCTCCCCTAAAAAATAACATATAGCCATTTTAATACATGCGCACTGTACTGAATAAAAGGTAAGCTGGTCACAGTGGACACTGCTAAAATGAACAGAAAGACAACACCTTGTCTAGCTCAACTATGTTACAGTGCATCAGTGGGTGTCAGTCCAGAAGTTCTTATTTAAAACCGCTGCTGTATTTTGTTTTACAGTAATACAGTTGAGTTTCTTAAAAAGGGTCCTAAGGGGGGCATACCTGAAAAATTTTACAAAATTGTTGAACTAAATTAAGTTACACAAAAATGTTGATAATTCCAGTAAAATCAGTTTTAACAGTGCCAAAAAATATAACACACTGGCCACTACATACATACATTCTTAAAAGCCCCCCCCCTTATTTTTTTGGAGGGGGGCTAGTAATTATACTTCAGCACATGGCATCTGCAGCACTATCCCTGGGCTGTATCCGATATTCTCACCTTGCTGACTGGCCTCCATAGGTGGCTGTTTGCAGTCTGGTGAAAAGTGTCCACTTGCACCACAATTACAGCACGACATAATTCCATTCTTCTTGGGTACAAGACCATTTGCATTAGGGACTACAACTGGAGCCTGAAACATAGGATAGTAATAACGCTGGAACCCTGCCATTTGCTGGATTCCATAGCTGGCCTGACTTCCCAGTAATGGGTCAGGAATAAGTCCATTTGCATATGGTGCCTGGGGAAGAAAAAAAGGAAGCTGTGTTCCACTGTTCTGATGTGCTTGACTGAGGTAGCTACTGTTGCACACTGATGGAAAAGGGAAGACCTGTAATCTGTAATGCTGTCCCTGTGGAGCAGGATAGTAAAAATTCATGTCACCACTTCTAGTTCCACAACTACATCCACGCCCACAGGAATTGCAAGCCCCAGAACCTACTGGCTGTTGTGGGAGAACTGTCCTGTTTGGACTATTTCCAAGGCAATTTATGTAAGATGCATTCTCACCTGAAGCAGCACTGTATGTTAAGGAGGGACTATGGGCAGGATCAGGTGTATGAACAGGAACAGACACAGCACTACCAGACTGGACTTGGCCTACAGCAACAGCAGGAGGAGGTGGAGAAGCAGCTGCTGTACTGTTTAATATGCCAGTACTTTGTGTGGGCAAAACACTGGTGGGAAATAAGGCTCCTGGTAGGGCATAAGCAAATGGAGTACCTGGTAAACCAGGTGATGCAACAAGTCCTTTTAAATTGTTTGACTGAAGATTCATTCCTGAGGTTCCCTCATTCTGAGATAAAAGAGAAGACAGTCCAAACGCATTTGTGACCACAGCTGTAGGGGTGGAGTCAGACGCAACTGATGGGGATTCTGGCATATTTCCTGGCTGTACAGAGATGAAGACTGTACTCGATCCCTGATTAGTACTTCCAGGGGGCTGGAGGCCCATAGTTGTACAAACATTGGAGTCCAAATGTGATGTAGCCATCCTGATCGTCTGAGCCTGATGTGAGCATCCTGCCTGGACAGCACGAGTGACAAAAGCAGCTGGACCTACTAAAGATGATGATGATGCAAGTTCAGCTTCTTTACCTGATCTGCTGAATGACAACACTGGGGCTTCTGTTACATCAGAGGAACAGACAGCATCAGCCACATGCATTTCACTTGGTTTTCTGTCCACAGTTGCTACTGAACATGAGCCATCATGTTCCGTTTCCTGTGCACCACTTTGCACATTACACTGTGAACACGACTTGACTGCAGTGTGCTGGAATTCTGAAGCATTCAAGGAAATTTCAGAACAAGTTCCACTGTCATTAAACACTGGAGCAACCTGAGCAGTTGGCCTACCAGTAACCACACGTGTGCCATGGCAGCTAATAAAGTCGGTTTTATTTTCCAGCTTCATAAATTCTTCACAGATGCTGTCACAGCCTGTAAAAAACGGTATATATTAATCTTACTGGACAAGTAAATACACACTTAGAACTTGAATTAGTCATTTAGATTCAATTGAAATATGCAATTCATAATGAAATTACAAATTAACTCAATGCCACAACCATGCACTGTAGTAACCTGGATACACCCAGGCCTTTTCATGTTTGCTTTGATGCAGAAACGACTCATTGCTTCAGCTGATGTGAAGTGACATGCAGTGGATAACTAATGACTTTTCTTTTTCAATATTCCCATCTTAGCAAACTCTCAATTTTCTCTCAATTCCAGATTAGAGGCACTGGCACATGCTGTGAAATCACATACGATAGGAAAGTGCATTCAATTCCTGTGTGACTCAATGTGACCTCACCCAATAAGCAAGCACAACCTGTAATTGGTAAAAACACAAGAATGTACAATTGTATACCTAATCTGATTTAAATAAGAAACCATCCACAGCTACAGGGCAAAAATGGCATACAGACGTCAAGAGATGTAGGACAAACTACTAATCATACAGTGGAAAATGCATCCTCACAGACCAGTTAATATAGTGAGTACATACTTGTTATATCTAACAAGGGATAGCTGCTGGGGAAAAAATGTCAAATAAGAAAAAATTAAAACCGGTCACGAGGTAGGAATGGGAAGTAGGCCAAAAGACAATTCAGAAAGAGTCTTGAAGCACTGAAGTTTATAGGTAAGAGAGCTCTCCAAGCAATACCACCTGGTGAATTTGAAAACTTATGACCCAATAGCCATGATACAAATGACCACAATGGAAACATTTATGTAGGCAGTAACTGCAAACCAGCTATGTTCCTTACTGGGGTTGCTTCAGAAAGCAGCATTTTCCAGCAATTTGCTGACTGATGGCAAAAACATAATGCAGTTAACAACTTGGAAAGAGTATGCTTTACAACTACCAATCACTTAAGGGAACAAAGAGAGAAACAGATGTTCTGTTTCCTAAACTCCTAAATCCCCAATGAATGCAACAGACAGACAGATGTAGAGAAGTACAAAGAAATGCCTGATTCTTCACAGGTTCAAAGGTTGATACTAGGCTATCTGCCCTAGGGCATTTATAAGCCTAGCCAAAGTATGTTTGGCTTTCTCCACCCTTTGAGATTAGTTGACTGTACCTCTGTATAGTAGGTCACAGAAGGTAGCCCTTTTCAGGTTTGTTTACTGTACCTCTGTCAAGCAGCGACACAGAAGAGATCCCAGGGGTAAACTTACGATCTCCCATCCATTCGTCAAGATTTCTCTTGAAGAGGGTCAGTGAGGGGCTCTGCCTGACATGGATTGGGATTTTGTTCCAGAGTGAGGGGAGCCTTTGGGATATGAATCTGTCACTCCAGCATGTCCTATTTATTTCTGTGCTGAGGTTCAGGTCCCTGGAGCATGTAGCTCTAAGGGATTTAGATTTCCTGAGGTGAAGCATGAATTCTGGGTTGGACATAGCTTTATATCGCCTCTGAGTAGGTGGTAAGCAACTGAGTAGAGATGGAGTTTCTTTAGCCGAACTGCATAGGGCATCTGTTTGTGCCCCTTGATCCTCTTGGTGAGATACTTCTGGGGTCTTTCCAGTTGCTGAAGGTGTCGGGTAAGGTACATCCCAAACAGGGCATTGTACTCAATTATGGGCCTGATAAGTGATGAGTAGAGGGGCACAATGACCTCTCGATCTAGATGTGAACCCTTTCATAAGGTGGGCTATATAGAAGGTCTTTCTAACCGTTTTGGCAACATGATTATCAAAGGAGAGATTGCTATCTACTTGGGTCCCCAAGTCCCTAATTACGTCTTCCGTACTTAATGGATTACCACCTATGTGGTAATTTGTGGGCACTTTGTTTTTCCAAAGGAGATGACTATGCACATTTTGGCATTTAGCTTTAGGCCATGGCTTTCGCATCAGTTATCCGTCTCCGAGAGACCTTTTTGGAGGATGCTTGTGTCAGTCGGAGAGTCGATTATAGCAACCAGTTTGCAGTCATCTGCGAACTTGGTCAGCCATAGTCCACCCGTGTTAGCCTGTACCTCGGAGAAATATATACCGAACGAGAGGTCCCAGGACTGAGTCTTGTGGGACACCACTTGTAACTGGTTTAGTGTCTGACATGGCACCTGCTATTCTGACCATGTGGGTTCTATCCCTGAGCCAGTTTGCAACCCATCTTGTGACATAGAGGTTGATATTTAAGCTGGCGAGCTTATTTATGATGCCCAAGTGGGGTAGTGTGTCAAAGGCCTTTGCGAGGTCCAAGTAGGCTGTGTGGACAACCTTCCCTTCATCTATGGATTTGGTAACTGTTTCAAAGAAGTTGACCAGGTTCAAGAGGCAAGATCTGCCCTTAAAGCTGAATTGGGTAGGATCCAGTGTCTGGAGGTTCCCAATGTCTTTATGACTTCCACAATGATGCGTTCCATAGCTTTGCAGACCAGGCTAGTAGTCAGGCTTATAGGGCGATAGTTTCCGGGGTCTGTTGTGACACCACCTTTGTGGAGTGGGGCCACCTTTGCTGTATGCCATATTCCTTAGGAACGTATCCTGTAGTAAGGCTGAGATTGAACAGTGACTTTATATGAGGGTTTAGTTCTTCTTGGAGCTCGTGTAAGACGCAGCTTGGGACACCGCCTGGTCCCACTGATGCTGTATTTTTAGCTTTGGAGAGGGCAGCTCGCACCTGTGCATCTGTTATCTCAGGAAGGCTAAACACTGTTGTGATAGACATTTGTTCTTTTAGGGGGGGAAGGGGTGAAGAAGTTTGCACTGAACCTTTCTGCCAGGATACTGGCAATGTCTGTGGGTTCAGTGAATTTTTTTGTCATTTTGCACCAACTCAGAGCATATCTGGGAGTTGCCTCCCATGTTTCTGACATAACTAAAGAAGGCCTTGTGATTATCTTTAGTGTCTTGTGCAATTTTTCTTTCAAAGCTGGCCTTAGAAGGTTTTATGAGGGATCGTAGTTTCTTGCTAGTACTGATCAGTGACGCATTCCCTTTTTGGGATTTTGCTCTGTCATGTAGTAGCTTTCTCCTTCTGTTGTATAGCTTATTTATGGCCGGGGTCCACCAGACAGGTCTCCTGCCTTTGGAGGACAGAGTCTTGGTTTTATTTGGGATAGCATGCTCCATGCATTCCTGTAGGTGTCCACAGAATGCTTTTGTAAAGGATTCTGCATTTTGGGCCATACTGTCCACTCGCCCGGGGGCTTTGAAGGATTCCAACTCAGTTTTGAGAAATGTGAAGTTTGCTTTTGAGAAGCTCTTCACCGTGGTTTCCTTGGCTAAGGGTGGGGACGGAATATGGATGTCCAGTGAGATTTCTTTATGGTCTGATCTTACCAATGAGGGGTATACCTCTGGTGTGGAACAGAGACCCCAATGTTGGCGATGACCAGATCCAGTATGTGTTCCTCTCTTGTGGGAGTGTTGACCAGTTGTTCCACAGTATTTGAGTTTATAAATTCTAGGAACCATTGGGCGAGGGTGTTTGGGCTTGAGTAGTTTTCCCAATCGATGTTTGGGTAGCTGAAGTCACCCAATATAATAGTGTTTGGAGAGACCTTCATATTCTCCAGTGTTCTCAGGAAAGCCAAGTGAGGTTCCTGTGTTTGGAGGGTGGTCCGTGGCAGGCTACAAACAAAGGCAGTTTTGCCCGCTGTTAGTTGCACATGGATGGTCTCCAAAGCTTCTTGCAGTGCCACTAGCCTGGAGGTGTGGGTATCTGATAAATATGGATACTCCCCCTCCTTTTGTGGTTCGGTCCGAGTTTTGGGGCTGGAAAGCATGGTATGAAGTATAGCCTGGTAGTGCTGGGGTGCTCTCGGGAGCCTTGAACCAGGTTTCTGTTACTGCACAGATATCGATATTCTCCATACTGAGGAGCGTCTCGAGTGCGTGCATCTTGAGGTTTAGACTTCTGGCGTTGAGCGGCATTACCCTTAGTTTTTTTTTTTTTCTTTGTGGTGAATTTCAAGCAAGACTAAATGATTTCTTACTGCACAAGAGCTAGCAGGTTAGAAACCTTGAGCACAGAACTAATGGCCATCATGAACAATAACCTCAAATACCCCCCCCCCCCCAAAAAAAATGTAGAATCTCTGAATGAGCCAGTAGGAACATAGGATAAAGCAAGCCAATCACTTGAAGTTCAATTCCCAAGGACGTGAGGTGCTCTTTAGAGGCTGGAGAAGATGCAGAATATCCAAGGAATTGTTTAACCAACTGGTGCTGGGCCAACATTCTGCCCTTCAAAAGTCCTAAAGCATGCACTGTAGCCATGGAAAAGGTAAGACCCACGTTATACATAGGTTCATAGGTAGGTAACTAGGCTATCTGGCCCTAGGGCCTATACAAGCCTAGCCATAACAATTCCCTGGCTACTGCTTCCCACAAATATTTACTTTCCTGGACCCCTATCTTAGCAGGGCTACTGATGTGATCCCCGGGGTGAATTTCCCATCTCCCATCCAAACATCAAGGTTCCTCTTAAAGAGGGCCATTGAGGTGGTCTGCTGACGTGTATAGGCAGCCCATTCCAGAGTATGGGGTGTCTCTGGGTCAGGAACCTATCCCTCTAGCATGTTCTTTTCATCATGATGACAAGGTTAAGATCCCTGGAGTGTGTGGCTCAGAGGGATTGGGATTTTTTTTAAGTATAGCATGTCCAACAACTCTGGGTTTGACATGGCCTTGTATATGTTAGGCAGAGATCACCTCTGAGTAAGTGATGTGCGACGAAGTATAGCTGGAGTTTCTTTAGATGATCAGCATAAAGCATCTGCTTTAGGCCTGTGATTCATTTTGTGAGGTATTTCTGCGGCCTTTCTAGTTGTTGCAGATGTCTTGAGAGGTACATACCAAACAGGGCATTGTATTCTATAATGGGTCTAATAAGGGAGGAGTACAGAGGGACAATGACCTCCTTTTTTCTGGATGAAAAGCCCTTCGTGATGAGGTGTGCTAAGTAGTAGGATTTTCTAACTGTTGTCACTATGCGGTTATCAAAGGTGATACCACTGTCCATCTGTGTCCCTAGGTCTCATCACACTTTTGGTGTTTAGTGTACTGCACCTATGTGGTAGTTCACAGGCATGTGTTTTTCCCAAAGGGACAACTATACATTTTTTGGCATTTAGCTTGAGCCTATGGCTCTGGCACCAGGCATCTGTTTTGGTAAGGCCCTTTTGTAGTATATCCACATCATTTGGGAATTCAATAATGGCTCCCAGCTTGCAGTCATCTGCAAACATTGTAAGCCAGTGTTGGCCTGTACTTCAGAGAAGTAGATGCCAGACAAGAGTGGTCCCAGGACAGAACCCTGTGGTACACCACTTGTTACTTGTCTGGAGCTGGATTTGGAGTCTACTACTTTTACAGTGCATGTTCCGTCAGTAAGCCAGTTTGCAACCCATCTAGTGATGTAGGGATTGATGCCGAGCTTAGTAAGTTTACCTATGATTCCAGAGAGGGGGATAGTGTCAAAGCATTGGTCATCAGGACCTGGGACAGACTGTGCCAAAGGAATAGAAAGCCCAGAAAGTGACTGATTATAATAATCCATTTCTCCACAACCTGGTAAGTCTGGTACACAAGGAAGTCTATGTGAATGTGATGGCTTTGCACCCAGACACCTCAGTCTGTTGCAGCACTCACATATTGAAGTGCAGAACTAACCATGAAGACAGAAGATGCCATAAAGACCAATAGGTGAAAGAGCTGCTTAAATTCTCCTAAATATTCTCACAAAGACTGGCAAAAACAAGACCTACTGGTCATGCTGTGAGCAGGAATAATTGAGACAAGGGAGTGTCCAGCTTTGTCCTGAAGGCAATCCTCAAGGAAGAGATCATACAAGGCTTCTTTCACATTATGGCAAGCTGCTGGGTCTGCAATTACAGGAACATTTGAGACCCCCAAAATGAGACTTTCAAGAGGCATTCACCCAAGTAGAAACAACAAACATTACTGCCTCCCTTATCGGGAGCACAGCCTAGATCTATTCCAAGACATTTGCAGAGATTGTCTAAGGGGAGCCATTATGAAGATAATACCTCATAATAATGAGGTGGCAATCCATGACCTCCCTGTACAACAGGAGCAGTCTTGTGGTGACAAGTCTCCTAGCCACAGGAAACCCAGAACCATTCTCCCATGGACCTGTGATCAGGACAGTGACTGTTGGGCCAGAGGAGATCCACCTTGGAGACTGAACATCTAGAAGGAACAGACATTAGAAAACACTTAAGGTTAGGTGACTTCTGTTTTCCCAACTATGTGGGGTGACCTACAAGTAGTAGACCAAGTGCAGTGACAACACAAACAATCCCACAACTCCCAAAGGAGGTATTCCATGCTGGCCTGCCTGAGTTGATCTTTAAAGGACAGCTTAAGCCACAGATTTTAACAGGTACCATGCCACCCCAGATAAGTCTTGCAGTACACTCAAAGTTACAGACTACCTTGTAAAAACTCATTGCTTAGTCTCCAGAGAATGGCTGAAGGATCATCCCTCTTGCAAAGATTCTGATTAAAATATTCTGGGGGCAAGTTAAAATGAGCTCCAGGATAGTTTACAGTGATTCATAAGCTTGCATCTCCCATAAAATAGGAGCAAGCTGGAAGGGAGACCTCACTATTCTTGTCAATCTCAGAATAGAGTACCTATATGCTCTTCAACATCTCCAAGAAAATAAGGAAAGAGATATATGTGCCAACATGCAGTTCCAGCAGAGATAGGCCAGGCACCAGTGGCACAGAAGGCATTGTGCATGCATCAGGGAAATCAACAATGAGGAAGTCCTCTCTGAAGGTGCAGACAAACTGACAGACTAGTCAAAGGCCTGGCATGGCTAGGTCTGAATTTAAGCTTCTGCATTCATGAGGACAAATCTGATCAAACATCAATGCATGCATACATACATTTATCAGGAAAACACAAGTCCTTGGGGACTCGAGTCATCTTGATTCTAGTGGGTTAATCATACATGACCCAAAAGTGTGTGTGTGAGGGGGGGGGGGGTGCAAGACTGATTTCAAATACCATCACCAAGCCTCTGCTACAGATGTGAGAGAATAAGGTCATATGCAGGCCAGGCACACTCAGAATGTAATCACTCAAATGTGGTTACAGCTGTGCCAGACCGTGTTTGACACATTCCCTGTAGTTGTTCCTGGAAAGGTACCTCTAGCACTTCTTTTGCAAATGGATGCAGACAGAACTTGATCCCTCCAAATGTAGGGTAGATCTGTCATGCATAAGGAATAAAAGGAAACCAGGTGCAGGTTAAATAAACTTTTAAATGTTTTGAGAAAGTAGGAAGTCTAGTTCAATCAGTCCTACATCAACTGAGAATCACACAAGGTACTACCTTACAAGTCTCTGTGCTAGCCACCCTTCACAACCAGCATCATTACATGAATTCATGATTGTCCTGTTTAACTGCCTGGGCTGAAGAGTTGGCACTCATGGCAGTGCTTCATGTCTTCCAGAGGTCAGCACCCTTCCTCCTCCTCTATGTTCTACAGAAATCTGTCACATGTGGATACAGGGACATTTCATGTATAAATTAGCTAATGTTTTCTTGCACTATTTTAGAATTTCCTTCCCAGGACTGCAGCAAGGTAAACACTCTCCCACATACCTACCAAGATTCTAACATTCCTAGCCAAGCAGCAACACTGGACATCATTTGGGTAAGGGACATCCTAAGAGGAGATAAGAGGAATAGGTAGCATCATTGGGAAATTTATGCCCACCTATGTATAGGATGGCAAAGAACAGCAATAGGTAATTGGAAGGAGGTAACATCTACTGCAACAGTGACTTAAACATCTGGTATGGTAAGTTCTTTCACAAATGTACTTTGTACCGATCGCTGCTGCAGAATTCCTTGCTATGGGATAACCCTCAGAGCTCCCAAGGTAATGGCGGCTGTCAGACTGGTTAAGATGTGCTGTAACAAGCCTTGCGAAATGGCAGGTAAATCCAGCCTTTGTCCTGCAAGCAATAATGAACCTGTAGAGTGTGGAAAAATGAGACAAACACTAGGCAACTGCTTCTATAGCAGCCTGTATATTCATGATACACACAAAAAAGGGTCATGGGAGCCGCAGTGCCACCCCCCCACCGGGGGCTGTGAGGGGTCACGAGAGCTGCAGTGCCTCCCCTCTGGGGCAGCGAAGGATCACTGGGGCCGCAGTGTCTCCCCTCCGGGGCTGTGAGGGATTACCGGTGCTGCAGTGGCCCCCTTCCAGGGCTACAAGGGGTCACCAGGGCCACAGTGCCCCCCTCCAGAGCTGCAAGAGGTCACAGGGACTGCAGTGCCACCTATCCGGGGCTGTGATGGGTCACTGGGACCACCATACTGTGCTGTGGAAAACTAGACATCTGCTACACCTGGCAAGGTAAAAGTGCAGAGTTCTGGAAGTCATGCTGGACATCACAGTCTACTAAGGCTAAAGTCTCAGTAATCTGGACTGCTGCAATATTGATTTATATGAACTCTGACTGGAAAACTGCTGAAAAATTTAGAACTAATCAAGTCTTCACAGCAGAAAATGACGAATACAAAACAATTAGAACGCAAACTCCATCCAATAACAATTAACCCCCACAATAAAATATCCTAGGGAAATTTCCCACATTCAAACTCATAGTGCTGCAATAGAGATCTGTAATGGCTGGGAGCTGCATTGAACATTTTGGCTAAAAGGGAGAAGTCAGACCCTGAATAAGTCTTTACAGATGAGCTAAGTCCTGTGAGCTGAAGAATAAGGGCATGGTCATTGTCAGCGCTAACAAATGTTTCGTCTCTCACCAACAGTCATCCAAGGCAGGTGAAAATGGTAATGTTTTGTCAGTTACGAAAATACAGAACTAACTCAAATAAATATTCTGAGGGCTGTGGAAAATCCAAATGATAGAGCTGAAAACTAAAAAATAATGTGGTGCTATTTAGTACCCAAATTATTGTTTAATAGGTTTCAATAGGATCTGAAGACAGGCATCTTTTACATCTAAAAGTTCCCGTATACAAATTCTAGCCTACAAAGTCCCCATCCTGAGAGTGAAGCAAGTGAGAGTAGATCCTCTGCCTCTGTATTAAACATGGGACAGTTTTTTCAGCCCCTTTCAGTAGCAGAATCAGTCTCTTTAATAAGAGCCCCACTGATGCAGCCCAGTCGTCTTAGTCTTTCCATGAGGAGAGCCGAAGACATATTAACTGTGGCTGACTGTTACCGCATTCTGAATCCACATGATTCTTGGCAATGGCTCTCCAAGAACAGGCAAACTCTTCTCCAAGGTAAGCCCCAGTCTAGTAGGTAGTTTGATGGAAGTGCATAATGGATCAGGCAAAGATCAGACGATGCTGAGTATGAGCTAGGTCACAAGTGTTAAAAAAAATAAAATAAAATAAAAAAAAAATAAAAAAACACCTTTGGCAACAATCTGCATGGGGAAGGGGCAAACAGTACATTTGTGTACACTTGCCATACGTTTGAGTGTAGTCACTGTTGCAGTTATTACATTTGGGTAATCTGCTTGCAGGTCATCCTCAGTCGGCCTGATTAATAAAGTCTTGGGTCCTGCATCAGTTGGTGTCCCTTCTTCCATGAGGTCAGGTCGTCAGGGGTATAAAACATGCAGCCGACACCATTACATCAATTTTTCTTACCCCAGATGTCAAGTGCCCCCATAGTGGGGAGCAAATAAACAAAAACACAAAGGTATACCTCCAATAAAAAGCAAATTCACCAAAAAGGCTTTTAAGCATAGTAAAGGAAAGTAGAGGTATAGTCAGAAGAAGTTAGGGGGCCGAAGGGAGGGTAACCAGGACTGCAACAGTGAATACACTTGAACATCTACATTTATGGTAAGTGTACACAACTGTACTATGTTCTTCGTATTTCACTGTTGGTCATTACATTTGGGTAGATTCCCAAAGCAATGGTTGGGAGGAGGAGTTTATATAGCATTAGGGCCAGCTATAAGGCCCTGCAAGACAGCAGTGGCAAAGCCAGCTCTGGATTTATAAAAAAATTGGCAAATGATCATGCTTGGTGAAAGTATGTGCAGAACTCAAGGTAGCAGCTTCTAGGATGCCCCTGGTAGGAACACCTCTGAGAAAGGGAACACCTCTGAGAAAGGCTGCCGAAGTAGGTGCAGCCCTGGTGAAGTGAGATCTGATCCCCAGGGGGATAGGTTTTCCATGGTGCTTGTATCAGAAATGAATGCAATGGCTTAGCCATTTGGGAATGGTTTGTTTTGAAATGGCCTTCCTCTCTGCCCCTGCAGCAAATGCTGCCAGCAGTTCAGATTTTCTTCGAGGTTTAGTCCTGTCCAAGTAGAATCTAAGTTGTCTGTGCACATCCAAGGATGTAGAATCTGTTCCCTTTTGTTCTGTGGCTTGGGAAAGAAGGTTAGCAAATGAATGGACTGATTAAGAGCCACACTGGATACCACCTTGGGCATGAAGGATGGATTGGTCCCCGAGTGACACCCTGTCCGCATGAATGATGATGACAGGCTCCACTGCCTTAAGAGCCTGTAATTCAGATATCCTTCTAGCTGAAGTGATTGCTAAAAGGAAAGCTGTTTTCCAAGAAAGAAATTTTAAGTCTGCTGTAGCAGCTGGCTCGAAAGTAGGTAAAGTGAGTTTCTCCAATACAAAGTTAAGGTCCCAGGCAGGGGTTGGAGCTCTCCTGGGTGGCCTCAAATTTGTGGCCCCTCTGAGATGCTGCTTGAGCACAGGATGAGAGAAGAGGGGAGGTTCTGTGTTGTAATGAGCTGAAATGGCATGGATTTTAATGGAGGAAAAAGACAGGCCCTTGTGAAGCATCTCAGTTAAGTATTACAAAATCTGCGGTAAATTACGTACTGCTGTGCTCATCCCATGAGATTGGTTCCAGGCACAGAATCTTTTCCATTTTTCAGCATAAGATTTTCTAGTACTAGGCCTCCTTGCCTCTAAGATGACATCCATCACAGGTTTGCTGAGGGATAAGGGTGAGTTTAAGTAATTAGCCAGGCTGCAAGGTTCAATGTTGGAAGCTGAGGGTGCAGAATCTGGTTCTCCTGCTGAGACAGCAGGGAAGAGATCTGCGGCAGGTGCCATGGAGATAACTGCGACACTGAGCAGAAGGGGGTACACCAGTGTTGGCGCGGCCAGTCTGGAGCAATCAAAATCATCCTTGGTTTGTCCTGTTTGTCTTTTAGTAGAATTTTGGAGAGCAGAGGCAGCGGGGGGGAAGGCGTAGACTGATAGGTTTTTCCAGCTGAAGGACAGATCATCCACTTTCCAGGCTCGTTTGTGGGGAGTCCTTGTGCAAGATTTGTCCAATTGGTAGTTCTGGGGGGAGGCAAATAGATCTATGTCTGGGCTCCCCCATTCACTTGTCAACATTTTGAAAATCCTTGGTTCCAGTTTCCACTCGTGTGGGTCCATGAGGTTTCTGCTTGGTCCGTCTGCCAGTGTATTTAATTTTCCTGGCAGGAATTGAGCTTGTAGGTGCACTTGGTAGCTCAAGGCTGTGTTCCTCAGTGCTATGGCTAGTCTGCAGAGGGGGTAGGAATGTGTATCCCCCCTGCTTGTTTATGTACTACATAACCATGGTGTTGTCTCTGTCTTTACCATTAGCTGTCCTGGAAGAATGTAGTCCTTGAAGGCTGTCAGAGCATTCTGTACAGCTAACATTTCTTTTTGATGGACATGTAGGTGCATTTCACTTGGGTTCCATTTGCCATGAATGCACTTCCCTGCCAGGTGTGCCCTCCCATGCATAATCTGATGCATCTGTTGTCAGGGATTGAGAGGCAGGGGGTAGTGTGAATGGTAGTCCCTTGTTTTGGTGGCAGGCCTCTGCCCACCAGAGGAACTCTAGCCGTAGGCAAGGTATGATAGGAAGCAATTTCTAGGCTGTGAGAATGATGACTCCATAGGCATTTTAGATACCACTGTAGTTTCCTCATATACAGTCTGGCATATGGAATTAGAAGAATGCAGGAGGCCATGAATCCCAAGGCTTGCAGTAACTTGTCTTGCAGATAGCAGGGTTTTTGTGGCCACTTGTTTGAAATAGGTTATCAAATGAATTTGCTTTCCTGGCGTGAGGTAAGCCATCTGGGAAGTTGTATTCAAGCTTGCCCCCAGGAATGTAATTTTTTGACAGGGTACCAGTTGTGATTTATTTTCGTTTATGGTGTACCCTAGACGAGTTAGACCCTTTTTACAAATGCCAGATGATTCAAAAGTATGCCCTGGCTGTCTGCTGAATTAGACAATCGTCCAGGTATGGGTATATTTGAATACTTCTTTGCCTACAAAATGCAATAACTGGAGCCAGGCACTTTGTGAATACCCTGGGTGCAGTAGACAAGCCAAAGGGCAGAGAACCGATAATGCATGTAGCCTGCTTTGAAGCATAGGTATCTTCTGCAAGACTCCCTGATTGGGATGTGCAGGTATGCTTCTTTTAAATCTAGTGTTGGCAACCAGGCGTCTTTGCCTAGCATAGGAAGTAATTGGTGAAGAGTCAGCATTTTGAATTTTGGAATCTCCAGAAAGGTATAAAGAGTAGACAGGTCCAGGATTGGACACAATGATTTGTCTTTTTTGGGTACCAGGAAAAGTCTGGAGTAGAAACCTTGTCCCTTTTCCTCTTCTGGTACCAGCTGAATAGCCCCATGCTTAAGAGAGAATGTACTTGTTTTTGAGCCTCTGCCCACTGATTTGGGGGCAGGTCCGGCCACCCATTTGGTGATGGCAACATGTGGAAATAAAATCTGTATCACTGGGACACTATATTTAAAACCCATTTGTCCTGGGTTATGAGTTCCTAGTTCTTTGCATGAAGAGCAATCTTTCCCCCCAATGGGGTGGTCAGAAGATAAGTGCTTGGAAATTTTAAAAGGAAGTCATTGAGACTGTTTACCTTAGGGGGTGTCTTGTTACTCCCAGGTTTGGAAGTGGAGGCCGCCCACTGCTTAGTTCTGAGTATCCCCTGGGACTGAAACCTGGGGTTTTTGCTGTGTCTGGATTTGGCTTGAGAAGACCTGGAAGAGGCTGGAAAGACCCGATTCTTAGTAGGCCAATGCTTACTAAATCTAGGAGGTTGCACTTGTAAAAAAATCTTAAACAGTTTGCATAGATTTAGCTTTATCTTCCATCTTTTTAAGAACTTCTTCAGCCCTGTTGCCAAACAGGCGGTCCTGATTTAAAGGAGCATCCAACAATTTAGCTTTATCATGATCAGGCAAAGCATGCCTTCTAAGCAAAGACCCAGTAACAGCTGCAAGTGGCCTCTAAGGAATCAAAACCACATTGCAAAGTATGTTTTCCAACTTGTTCAGCAGAATGCATTAAGTCCTGTAAATCTTTATTTTCCAGAGTCCGGAATCAACATAATTTTCTGTTCAAGTAGTCCAATGACATGATGCTGATACTTTTAACATACGAAATTGGCAGTTTAAAGCTCTGACTGCCAAGGTTGCTTTAGTATAAACCTTTTTACCCCATCTATCCAGCACCCTGGAGTCTCTACCAGAAGGGGCAGGGTTTTTAGCAGTAGAAGCCTTAATGCCCTTGGGCCCCTGAGAAATAGCCTCTGGATCTGCAACTTGATTTTTGAAAAGGAACTTGTGGGACTCGGGAACCCTGTAGTATCTGTCACTGTTTACTAGGATCAGGGAATCGGGGAGCAAACTGGGTTCCCAGAAAACAATCAACAATGTCTAGTACAGGAGGTATAGCCAAAGGCCTATGCTGAGGTAAAAGGAAATCCCTAAGCCTCTTTTTTAAAATCGGAAAATTCCTGGCTTTCCCAGTGAAAATGCTCCCTTAAAGTATGCAAGGTTTCCCCAAAAGAAAAATCCTCAGGAGGGGAAGCAGAGGGAATAGAATCCTCTGCATCAGAATCCTCATAAGCAGGCAAGGACAAATCCAGGTCATCAGAAGAGTCAGAAGAAACAGAATCCTGATCAGAAGATTCATAATCAAGTTCGGCCCTAGTCCTCTTAGATGGGGGTTGGTTGACTACCCCTGATTAGAGTTATTAGATTTTCAGCCATTTTTATCATGTTTCTTAGGCATAGGGGCCTGAGCATGTGGCCTGGGCGTCGGTTTTTTAGACATGGATCGATATTTAGGCCTTAGTAATGAAGGAGGTATCGATTTAATATGCAAGTCCGTAGGCCTGAATACACCCTCAGAAGCCGGTGCCTGCAGACCGGCTCCGGACCCATCCAAGGTGGAGACATCAGCGGGTTCCATAGTTGAAGTATCAAGCGGCATACCTGACTCCGAATGGGTCTCAGTAGAGGCCTGCGAATCAGAAGTAGCGGGTATCAGGGGTTGCAAAAGAGCCTCACTGAGTACCGGCAAACTGGTGACTGGCTTAGGAGAAGCTTTGTCGGCAGTTTTGGACCTCGGCAGCCTGTCTCTGTCTTTATCTTTGCGTTTGTTCGGAATCCCGGTAGTCGGATGGCTAACAGACATTTCTGGATAATTAAACAGAGAACCGAAATATTTAGAGGCAAAAATATACAGATAACGGATAGTGCGCTGATTAAATAAAGCACAAAACTGACAGCAAGGTACGTAGTGGTCAGGGCCTAGGCAAGGAATAAAGTATGAATGAAAATCTTTGAGGTATTTGCTTTCCACAATAATGCAATTAACTTTTACTGACATCTGTAAGAAGCAAGAAAAAGTTTCCCCAACGGGGTACTTTAAGTGGAATACTTCGGTCCTGAAACTCTAAAATGAAAATTTCAGGAGTCTGCCGACCAGCACTTGCGAACTGCTTCTGCTTCAGGCACTGCACGGCAAGAAAGACTGATGTAATGGCGTCGGCTGCATGTTTTATACCCCTGACGTAATGGAAGAAGGGACAGCAACCGACGCAGGACCCAAGACTTTGTTAATCAGGCTGACTAAGGGCAACCTGCAAGCTGATTACCCAAATGTAATGACTGCAACAGTGAAACACGAAGAACATCCATGAAATGCTCAAGTGCTTTTCTCTATCTGGTTGAATGCTTCTTCCAGTTTTGGGCTGGTTTGGTCTACAAAAGGAAGGAGGAATAGATGGACCCCTAAAGGGCAACCACAACAATGAAAGGCCCATCTTCTCCTCATGATGCAATCCAAAAGGTCTTAACAGGCCTACTTAGAGAACTTCTCCCCTTGAACTGGGCATTCAAAATTTTGTTTGAAAGGTGTCCATTAAGGTACGATTGCATCAGCCCATCCATCTTGAACAGGCACATTTCTGGGCCTGCAGCCCTGCTGCAAACATCAGCACAATCAAAACTGCAGCTGATCGCATGTAAGTCTATTCTGGGTAGCTTTGCAGGAACTAATCCACTAGGAAGTACAGCTGTGTTAAGAACTTATAACTGTAAATGTTAACACAAATTTGCTGCTGCTGTAAAGCCTCGAGTTTCTGCCATAGTTCTAATGGTCACAGTCCGACTTCGAGATATTCAGTTTTCCTCCTCCTGGATGAGAGGATGCCCTCGCACCTGGATAACAGAATACGATGGACACCAGCCCATAACATCTTTAGCTCTTTTCTTGCCCTGGCAGGAAAAACTAATTGCCTGATGCGAATGCACTAGCTCACCTGATGGTAGTGAGCCACAGGGAAGTTGTTTGACTAGAAGACCTTCAAAGCTGCCACTTCAAGTAGTAATGCAAACCTGAAGAAGGAAGCTACCTAGATTGGAAAAACAGGAGGAATGAAAGGAAGGAAGGTGACTAGGGTTAACCACCCCACACGAGGATGCCAAACCATGTTTGAAGAAAAAGGTGATGGAGGGGCGGGAGGGAATTGGTAGTACAACTGTGTATACATAATTCAGACATTTACAACAGTGGTAAGTTCCTAACACAAATGTGCTAGGTTTCTTTGTAAATGCACTGGCGCTGTAGAAGCTTACAGACCACTGGGTGGGTGGCCCTTAGAAGGTCACGGCTGTAGAAGTTCTTGCAAGACAGAAGCGTCAATCCTGCCCTGGCCATATTGCTTACACTAGGTTTGGTAAAAGTGCTTACAGATGACCAATTAACTTGTTCCAAGATGAACTGCATATTGACCCTTCTAAGCAAGGCAGTGGTGGTTGCAGGGGCTCTAGTGGAATGGGCTTCAACATGCCCAGTGTCAGTCTTGCTATGAAAGGAACAAGACAATTCGGTGAGTAACACATCTGGATAGACTCTGGATACTGATATTCTTTCCCTGCCCTTTGCAATTAAATTGAACAAGTGACCATGTCTTCTAATCTGTTTATTTCTATCTAGGTGAAATCTCAACCAATTATGCATGTGGAGGGACTGCAGAGTCTTTCCCTTTATTCTTGGGTGACAAACTAGAGGGAGGTGGACATACTGATTCAGTTAACAATTCTGCTGCCAACGTGGGCACAAGGTTGCACCATCACTTTGGAAAGTGGGGATTTTTTTCCCCCTCTCTCTACATGTGGTAAATACTACCAAGAAATATGATTTTTGTTCTTAAGTCTGAAGTGCAGAAGCACCTGGTTCAAAAGGGGCAAGGTAAATTTATCTAAAATGTAACAGAGGTCCAACTGTGGGGATGGTGTCTCAAATGTAGGAGACCACTGAGAAAGAATTGGTAAAAAAAAAAAAAAAAAAAACAGGAGGATCCAATGGTAGTCAAAACATGATGGGTTAAAATACATATCTTGACTGATGCATAAAATAATCCAGTTTCGCAAAGTTCTGGCAGGTAGAAGAGGATGAGGAGGACCCCTGTGGTGCACGTGGGTCAACCTCTTCTGAGGTATCAAAAGGAGAATCTTTTCCACATAAGTTAACCACAAATGACTTGCGTGTGGTTACCTACTCTCCCTCAAAACAAACAGCAGGTCCTATGAAAATGTGCCTAAAAGGGGTTAAAGCTAAATCATCCACTCTGTCAATCTCAGAGTCCTTATCTTAAGATGTATAACTTGATTTCTTGTCCTGACTTAAGAGTTCACCCACTGAAGAAAGAGGACTTGGTAAAAATGGTGCCAACAGCAGATGCCCTGACATCAGTTTTCTGCAAGATCCTGCAGATTAATCTTACTTGGAGGAAAATTAGAGAAACAGACCTGACCAAAACTACTGAGAATTCACTTGTTTCTCACGACCTCAGAATGGGTATAATCATGTAAAATTTCTTAAGCTGTTTTCTGGAGAAAAATGTCTTACTGGCACATCCCTAAAGATGGCCAACTCTAACATTGCTCTTGTGTAACATCCAGCTGAGTGGGTTTACATCTATCCTGCTCAGCTAGCTAGAATTCTCTTAAGATGGGGAATCATTGGGATGCAAGAGGCCCTGAGGAGTAATTTCACAGTGTGCTGCATCCCATACTTGCACTAATTTGAAGACAGAAGACCCAGTAGCTCCCTTTTTGTTGATATACCATATCACTGTACTGCTGGCTACCAAATATCTATGGTACCCTGCAGCCAAAGCTGTCAAACAGGTCTGAATGCCTGGATAGCTAAAATGACTATCTTGTTTAGACTGACGACTCTCCTCTTAAGGTTCCTGTCTCAGGCTACTTGGATACTCAGTTCCCCCAGGCTGTCTGAACCTATTTCAAAGGACACCTCAAAACTGAAGTCCTCCTGAATCCACCAAAGGAACCCTTTTTTGATGATGGGTAGTGGTAAGATATGGACTGGCAGCATTTGAAGTATGATTGGAGCTTCATGTATAGTTCTGCAAAGGGTCCCTACCATTAGGATGGCAAAGGCCATGTATCACACTGCCCTCAGGAACTCTCTTGCAATAAAAGGACACTCTGCTGTGCTATGGTTTGGAAGTGCTTTGACAAACACTGGAGTAGAAAGGCTTTTTGTTCTGTGTCTGACAATACCCCCAGAAACAAAGTTGGTTTCTGAGTACTAGACTGGATTTTGGTAGAATTAGAGAGAGAAAGTGATTGGAAAGAAGTCACTGTAAACTGCAAAGCCTTCTGCATCTCTACTAGGGAGGCTACCTGAATGAGGCACTTGTCCCGGAAAAGGGAAGACAAAAATGACCTTTGCTGTGGAGTAGGTAACAGCTGCAGCAAGGCACTCTGTAAATAGCCTGGATGCAGCTGGAGAGAAAAAAAAAAGACAGGGAGGTAAACTGGTAATGGGAAATCCCTATTTAAAATGTGAGGAAGGACCTGACTGAGTACACCAACATCTTCAACTATGAGCCTCCCTGTTCCTGCTTTTTTTGAAACTAAGAAAAGTCAGATTTAGAAGTCAGTCTATTCTCCTCCTGGTACATTATAGGTCCCTGCTATAAGAGTTCTTGCATTAAGAGGGAACCAGGTCTACATAGTCCTTAGGGAATGCAGGGATACCCAAGAATACTGGCTTACTTAGAAAATGCAGTCTTGTATCACTCTTAGTATTTGAAGCACCCATTCATCCTCTGAGTGATGGCCTTCCACGGTTTCTTGAAGTGTCCATAGGTGACAATTTCACAGTGAGCTAATCAGAGGAAGGACACTTGGCAAACTGATCTGTGATGTACAACAAATATCCTTTTTTTTTTTTTTGCTTATTTTTACGAGTTATTTATAGCACTTTTATTGTCTGCATATACTTTTCTAGCTAGTTTCACTGTGTGCAAGGTATTAACTAGAAATTTTCTACAATTGTTAAGCATCTGGTTGGGTTTGTTTGTTCTGATTTCCTGTCAAGGAGTATCATAGAACGTGTTTGCAGTTAAAAGCATTCTCTAGAGTTACCTTGCTCCTTTATCTATTTAAATATTTCTGCCGTTTTTCTACCAAAGTAGTGTGGGTAGTTGTAGCATTGTCCATATTCAGGCTTGTGTTTTGGGCCTAGTTTGTTGGTAGAGGCTGTGTGTCTGAGCACATGTTCCAGGCCATCTTAGTTTAGCCAAAGCTAGTATAGCATTTCAGTGACAGTGAAGTGTTTACGGACATTGGCTGATTGGGGTTACCTGGACTTTAAGCACCTCATTGGTTCTTTCGAGCTTTTTTTTTTTTTTTTATAGTTGTTTTAGGTTTCAACTTTGTTACTAAAGACGTTTCTGCCATTTCACACTGGGCAAACTGATCTGTGAAATATAACATTAAGTATCCTTTTTTTGCTTATTTTTACGAGTTATCTATAGCACTTTTATTGTCTGCATATACTTTTCTAGCTAGTTTCACTGTGTGTGAGGTATTAACAAGAAATTCTCTACAATTGTTAAGCATCTGGTTGGGTTGGTTTGTTCTGATTTTTGTTTTCCACCCTCCCTTCCCTATTGGCATCCTGTTCTTATACTTGGTAGCTTTGCAGTTGCCCGCCCCTACTGTAAATTTGATTTAGGACACTCCTCCCAGTCATTACCTCATTCTACCTAATCCAGGGAGAACATATGTGAAGGCCGACCCACTTAGTTTCTGCTCCTCCTTTCCACTTTACAAAAAAAAATTCTAAGCTTGTTTCCTGCCTTTCCTGTAAGTCTAGTCCAGATACAGACTTGCTGTATCCAGGACTGTTTGTAAGCTTCTGAGCCCCCAAGCCTTTCTGTGTTGGAAGGAAGCCTTCTAGCTTAATTTTGTTTCTTAGAACTAGCCAGTTTTTTTAGCTTCAGCACTCGTATCTGTTTCTTTGAACTCATCACTTGTTCAGAACTCATTGTAAGCACTAAATACGCTACAAATTACTACAGCACTCAACTTTCCTCACTTGTCTAGAGGAAAACAGTTTTCAGTACTTAATAAGCACCTATCCAGGCATGTCTAAGGGTCAGAGCTCCTGGTGTTTTCTCCTGTCTACCTGACTAATCTGGGCATCTTGAGGCAATGCAGCAATTGCCTCATGTACCCAGACAACCCTCTCTTCCTACCAGCCAACACTACAACCTGTGAGAGATGCACTTATATAGAACAACTGGAAGTAAAGCTCTCTTCACCCAAAACTGGACTAGACACTCAAGAGAAGTTTTAAACACTTGCACCACACCACACTCATCACATAGTCCCTCAAAACCTACACCACCAAAACACACACACACAGAAACACAACATACACACTCATTCGCAGAGGGTCTCAAAAATCTACCCAAGCAACAGGGACCTCCAAAGCAGAAATGCAAGCAACCTCCACCCCAAACACAACCCAAATGAGAGACAGACCACAAACTCAGTGTACCACTCAACCACAGCACATAAGGCATAACGTACCCAACACTCGACATAGGTGACTCTATAGTCAGGCACACAGATGTTCCACTCACTTGGCTAAATAAAACAAGGTGAAAGTTGCTGTCAGCTGCCTGTCGGGTGCCAGGATCCACCACATAACGCACGCACACGGGTCACTCCACAACAAGTACAAATATGACTCTTGCATTGTCCATGTTGGTGTGAATGACCTGAGACGTACCTCCCTGGACTACATGAAAAGAGACCTGGAGGAGCTGTCCGATCTTGTAGCCCAGGCAGGTATGACCCAAAGCCCCGAGGTGCATCCTGCCATCACCCAGAAGGATACCACAGTACAATTACAAAATGATTGACTTCACCAACTGGCTAAGCTTCTGGTGTCATTCTAAGGGGATCCAGTATCTGTCTGCCTGGGATGACATGATAGACAAACCACGATGCTTTGCCAGAGATGGCCTGCACCTGTCACTCTTGGGATTCCGGATACTGGCTAAGGCTCTTGTCACCCCCTATAGTGCCTTTTTTTAGGCAATGTTCAAATGACAAATTCACCACCGTAACAGGTACAAACAAGCAAAATCTGAGGGTAATGCTACTCAATGCTAGAAGTCTAAACCTCAAAATGCACTCATTCGAAGGTCTCCTTAAAATGGAGAACATTAACATCTGTGCAGTGACAGAGACCTGGTTCAAGGCTCCAGAGACACCCCTGCATTACCAGGCTATAATTCATACCACACCTTTGGGCCACCTAACCTGGAGTGAAACACTAAAGGCGGAGGCATGCACATATTCATTACGGATATCCATATTTCCAGGCTAGTTGCTCAGCATAATGCATCAGAGATTATCAAAGTACAACTAACTCTGGGCAAGACCACAATCCAAACTTTAGCTTGCTACAGATACCCCACCATGCCCCAGGATTCCCACTCATTTTTTGATGCACTGGAAAATATTAGGGTACAACCTATCACCCTAATAATGGGCGATTTCACTACCCCACCATTAACTGGGGAAACTACTCATGTACCAACTCCTGTCCTCAACGTTTTCTGGAATTTATAAATTCCAATGCATTGGATCAACTTATCCACACCTCCACCACGGGCAGCAATACCCTAGACCTGGCCATTACCAACATTGGCAACCGGTGTTCCACACCAGAGGTCAATTCCTCGTTGGTCAGATCCAACCACAAGCTAATCACCCTAGACATCCACACACCCCCCATTAGGGAAACCACTGTAAAAAAAATTTCTCCGAAGCCAACTTCACGCTCAAGACAGAAGGGGCAAACTTCACGACACCCATGCTGACAGACAATAGCTGTACGACTGCTGAATCCTATACAAATGCACTTTATAAGCACTTACACGAGTGCATGGATCATGCAATCTCTAACAGAACCAAGATGCTATCCTCCAAAAAAAGGAAGGAAGCCAATCTGGTGGTCCCCTGTCATATACAAACTCTACAACAGAAGAAAGAAACTGTTGCAAAAAAAGAGTAAAATCCCATGATTGGAAGAACTCCCTGGTCAGCCTCATTAAGAAGCTGAGATCCCTCATAAAATCCTCCAAAGGTAGTGACGAAAACTAAATCGCCAAGGATTCTAAAGACAACCACAAAGCATTCTATAGCTATGTCAAGAATCTCAATGGGAACACTCAAATCTGCTCTGAGTTACAGCACAATGGGACTAAATATACAGAATCAACTGATATTGCCAACATACTGGCAGATAGGTACAATGCTAACTTTACCCCTCTCTCACCCTCTAAAGGGCCCATCTCTATACTGGAAGAATGCAAAGTTCCTGTAATCACGGCTGCACAGGTAAAACACACCCTCCAAAGCCAAGAACACAGCATCCATGGGACCAGACAACATCCCAGGCTACGTTCTACACGAACTACAGAATGAAATGGCACCCCACCCAAGTACCTTGTTCAATCATATCCTCACCTCAGGCTTTGTGCCCACTGAATGGCACACAGCAACGGTTATCCCACTCCACAAAGGGCGGGCCACCACGGACGCCAGGAACTACCGCCCCATTAGCCTGACGAGCCTGGTCTGCAAGGCTATGGAATGTATCATCATGGAACTTATAAACAGTGACATTGGTAACCTCCAAACTCTGTACCCCACCCAGTTCAGGTTTGTAAAAGGCAGATCACATCTCCTAAACCCGAAAGACTTCTTTGAAGTGGTCACCAAAGCTGTAGATGAGGGTAAAAGTGGTTCACACAGCCTCTCTAGATCTCGCCAAGGCTTTCAACACCATCCCCCACTCTGAAATTATAGATAAACTCACTAAACTAGGTATAAATCCCTGTCACAAGATGGGTTGCCAACTGGCTCACTGAGAACCCACAATGTGAAAGTAGCAGACTCTAAATCCAACTTCAGACCAGTGAAAAGTGGAGTGCCACAGGGTTCAGTCCTGGGTCCTCTCCTGTTTGGTATCTACTTCTCTGAAGTACAGGCTAACACAGAAGGTCTTTGGCTAACAAAGTCTGCAGATGACTGCAAACTAGGAGCCATAATCAAAACTCCTAACGATGTGGACATCTTACAAAAGGGCCTGGTGTCAAAGCCATGCCCCAAGCTCAATGCCAAAAAGTGCATAGTCATCCCTTTTGGTAAAAACTCTGTACCCATGAACTGCCACATAGGCGGTAGTCTACTCAATACCAAAAGTGTGATCAAACCTTGTGACACAGGTGGACAGTAGTCTTTCCTTTGATAATCACATTGCCACAGTACTCCGGAAATCCTACATAGCACACACCATCACAAAAGGTTTCTCATCCAGGAAAAAAAGAGGTCATTGTTCCCCTTTACTCCTCACTCATTAAATCCATTATAGAGTACAACACCCCTTTTGGTATGTACCTCACAAGACATCTATAAAAGGAAAGGCCGCAGAAATACCTCACAAAGAGGATTACCAGCCTCAAACAGAATGCCCTACACAGACAGTCTCAAAAAAACTCTAGCTTTACTCCGTCGCATATCGCCTACTCAGAGGCGATCTCTGCCTAACATACAAAGCTATGTCAAACCCAGAGCTGTTGGACATGCTCCACTTAAAGAAATCCCAATCCCTCTGAGATGCACGCTCTAGGGACCTAAATCTTGTCGCCACAATAAACAGAACATGCTGGAGGGACAGATTCCTGTCCCAGAGACTTCCCATACTCTGGAACAAACTATATATATATATATCAAACAAAGCTCCTCATTAGCACTCCAAGAAAAATCTTGATTGGATGGGAGATGAGAAATTCACCCCGGGATCACTTCTGTGACTCTGCTCGACAGGGGCACAGGAAAATATTTTTTTTGGGTGGCGAAAGCCAAAGTACCATTTGGCTAGGTTTAGAGAGGCCCTAGGGCTTATTGCCTAGTACCTATCTATGAACCTATCATCTTCTGGTACATTGGAGAAGGATGGAAAAGGACAGGTAGTATGAAGTGGTTAAATCAATTTTCCCTTCTCCAGATCCTGGCCACAGACTTCCCATTACAGTCCAATTGGAATTTCTTGATGTATTGGTTTGTTTTCCCACTGGATTGCTTCACTGTCTTTCCTTCAGTAGGCTAACCAGCTCTTTGTGGAGTAGATTCTAATGTATTTAATGGCTATTCTGTTCTTTCTTTCTTCTCCAGTCTCAAACATCATCTCTGCTGGAAGTCCAAAAAGATGCCGACACCTCAGCAAGGCACAGCTCCTTAATACTGACTTCATAATTACTACCTCATGATTAAAAAAAAAAAAAAAACATCTTTATCAGACCATCGCATTTTAAGTTGTAAAGTTATGCAATTACCATAATGATACATCTGCGTTGTACATTTCCATCCTCTCAATGTAGCAGTCTTGGATAAGTTGAGGAAAATACATCAGATCTCTTAGTTATGTACTTACCATAATGATAGATGTAATGCGATCCTTTCTCGCCTACATTCAATACTGATGGGCTCGGAGCAGAGAATCGGCTCCGACTCGGCCGTTCTGACTAGCACGAAGTCTCTCATTGGCTGGGCCAACCTTATATCCCAGGATGCACCACGCCCAAAACCCCAGATCCCGTTTGCCACTCTTGGAGTATCGACGTGGTCTCAACTTGGCTGTGGCTAAGTATGCTCTTTGTGAATTGTTTGATATCTCTTAGCAGTTTTCTGCAGGAGAATTTATATTCAAAAGCTATTTTTATAGCTATGTTGTGGTAATTGACATTGTTGTTTGAGTGGGATTGTTGTTTCTTGTTGTGTGGTGATCCTTCTGTTTGGCGGGCTAGGCCCGTTTTAGTTAGGGGGCCTTTGCCCTATCTTGTGTCTCGGCGTTTAACGTAGCCATTCCCCCCTAGTGTTTAACTTGTGTTTGACTTGTGTTGGTGTATTATGTCTACCAAAGATAAAGAACATAAGCCATCGGGCTTTAAAAAATGTGCAAGGTGTAGCTATAAAATGTCTTTGACAGACGGTCACGTGATTTGCGTATACTGCCTTGGCGCCAAACACTTGCAAGAATCTTGCAGCGTCTGTCATGCTTTCTCTTCGAGAGTTTTGCAGGAGAGAAAAAATAAACTTATCCTGAAGGGTTTAATTAAACCCTCCTTTGAGGAAGCTGTTTCTCCTCCCTCTGAAAAGTCCAGGGCTAAGTCGAAAAAGAAGCCCCCGGCTCCATCCTCTTCTTCGGAGCCGCCAGAGAAAAGATCCAGGTTGATGTCCCCTTCCTCGGCTCCACTGGTCTCGGAGCCACAGGATTCAGGGTATACAGCAGGGTCCACTGTCTCGGTTCCATTGGTTTCAGAGCCGCAGTTAATACTTTCCATTTCGGAGCCGGCTTCTTTGGTTCCACAGCTTTCGGCGTCGAAAGAGGTTTCGGTGCTTCTCAAGCCTACTTCGGCTCCGATCATCTTGGAGCCGATTCGGAGCCGTTGTCCTAGTCGTGTCTCAGATCTGATGGGAAAGGTTTCTCGACGCACTTCTGTCTCCTCCAGGTCCTCCAGGTTATCTGATTCTGACGTAGATAGGGTGGTCCAGAGACTCCTACAGTCGCCAGTGTTATCTAAATTATTTTCGGCTCCAGCCCAGTCAGCTCCGAAGCCCACCATAGTATCGGTTCCATTCCTTCCTCCTCCGACATCCTTGGTGTTGTTGGAGTCTGAGTGTGCTGAGTCGAGTGAAGTCCTTGGGTCGGTTCCGAGACCCCCCGCCAGTCTTTCGGTTCCGGCCTTGGCTCCAACCTTCTCTATTCCTTCTGCAGGTTTCAGTACTCGGGGGTCCTCAGTCGGGCCAGAGGGTGATACATCAGGACCACTGACTTTGGTTCAGAGTCTCCCCCTTGGTGCTTCGGCTAGGGGAACCCCGACTCCGGTCATTGTTTCGGAGACGGGCCCTTCCTCCAATTCGGGGGGACCCGCCTTCGGAGCTATAAGGAGCGCGCTGGCCAAGTCCTTAGTGACTTCACCCGAATCGGCATCTCCCTCCCTGGACACTACGACTAGAGTTTCTGGCGACCCCCTATCTCTGGACAGCGGGGCTCCAAGGCCTGAGGATACCTCCATGTGTGGTCCCCTGCTTTCTAAAGGCCCTTCAGAGTCCGTGCCTGAAGAGCCTCCCAGAAAGAAGCTGTGTAAGAGGAAGCACCTAGACTCCCCAGATGAGTCTGTCACCTCGGATACCGACCTCGATGATGCAGAAGGGTCCCCGAAGTCTTCCTCTGATGATGTCTCTTTCTCCGACATCCTGGAGATCTTGAGACAGCGGGGCGACTGGCCATCCAAAAACCCTTCTGAGGAGGAGTCTGTCTTCCTCAAGGCCTTCGGAGCCCAGCCTTCCGCCTCTTGGGCATCTCCACCCATTGATGAATTATCGGATCTTATTTGTCGAAGGGTGTGGGAACACCCTGACTCTGTGGAGCCAGTTCCTAGCCGCCCCAATAAATTCCTATCGGCACCTCCCGGAAAAGAGTTTTTGACCAAGGGAGTTCCTGTGGATGCCATGGTGGTGGCATCTGCCACTCAGCAGGACATGGCAGAGGCTTCTACTTCCATCCATCCTCCTAATAAGGAGTCTAGGAGCATGAATAGGTATGGGAAGCGTACCCTGTCTTCAGCAACCTTTACTTTGCAGTCGCTGAATTACTTGTGTCATTTTACGCGGCTCCAAAGTGATCTCATTAAAGAGTTGGGAGATACCCTGGCGGGTAACGTGCCCGAGGCGTTGACCCAGTCTGTTAATGCCCAGCTGTCTACCCTTTCTTCCATCGTCAACTCGTCCATGAGGCTCATATCTTATGCAGCTGAGGGGGCAGGTAGAGCAGCGAGTTCAGACGTAGCCCTCAGGAGGCAAGCTTGGATGCGCTTGTGCCATTTTGCGGAGGCTTTCAAGTCTTCTTTCACGGACGCCCCTTTTGACGGGCCCTCCCTTTTTGGACCCAAAGTGAAAGACACCCTCACGAGATGTGAGCAGGAGGGCAAGACTTTGTCTGCCATTGGGGCCCGTTTTTCTCTCCCCACTAGACCTTATCCCAAGGCTCAGAGGGGAGGAAAAATGTGGTTCAGAAAGTCTCAAAAGTCTTTCTCTGCCCATCAGAGTGAACCCCCCTCCAGAGGCAGAGGAGGGGGAAATTACTCCGGAAGACATCTCCGCAGAGGCGGCGGAGGCCCCCGCAATACAGGAAACCGCGAATCCTTTCGTGGCTCCTCCTTCTAGCATCCCTGAGGGATTACCCGACTGTACGTCTCTGGAGCCAGTCGGGGGTCGCTTTTCGGAGCATCTTCAGGCCTAGGAATCCATCACTCAGGATCGATGGGTGCTTCGAATCATTGCCGGAGGTTATACCATTCTCTTAATCCATTCTCCCCCACCATCAAAAAGAACCCTGGACGTTCCACCCAGTCAACGGGATCAAGCAGCACTAGAAATCTCAAAGCTGATAAGAAAAGGAGCCATCCAATCAGTCCCCGCAGATCAGATCGGATCAGGAACTTACTCAAAATTATTTTTGGTGCCGAAAAGAACAGGGGACTTGAGACCCATTCTGGATCTCAGCCATTTAAACCGCTTTGTGAAAAAGTCCAAGTTCCGAATGGTCACGTTACAATCCATTCTCCCCTTGCTGGAGAAAGGAGTATGGATGTGCTCCATAGATCTCAAGGACGCCTATTATCACATCAAGATAAACAAGGCCTCCAGGCATCATTTACGCTTCTGGCTGGGAGCCAGTCATTTCTAATTCCGGGCCCTGCCCTTTGGTCTCACCACAGCCCCCAGGGTGTTTACCAAGTGTTTGGCAGTGGTGACGGCTCACCTGAGACGTCTAGGATTCCAGGTGTTTTCTTATCTAGACAACTGGCTGCTCACCGCCCCCACCAGGCATCTACTTCAAGCCATGAGAACCACCTTCAAATGGGGACATCTGTTAGGAATTACCTTCAATTAGGCAAAATCTGTATTGCTGCCATCACAGCATGTTGCCTTTATCGGCGCAGAGCTAGACTCTGTAGAGATGCGAGCATTCCTACCATTAGACAGAATAAAGGTGTTACAAGCTCAAGTTCTGGCCTTACTGCCCCACAGAAAAGCTCAAGCCGGAACAGTTCTGCAGTTGTTGGGAACAATGGCGACTACCATCCTAGTCCCTCTTGCCCAGTTGCACATGCGAATACTTCAATGGCTCCTTTTGGCCCAGTGATCATATCAGGATCTGCCCTTGTCCCATCCGGTTTTCATTACGGAGAGATGCAGACAAGATCTTTGTTGGTGGCTTCTCCCCTCCAATCTGAATCAAGAAAGAACGTTCATCCCCCCGTCGCCATGGTAACCACGGACGCCTCCCAGATGGGGTGGGGGGGGACATTACCTGGGCAGGATGGTTCAAGGTACGTGGCAAGATCACGAGACTCACTTGCAGGTACGTGGCAAGATCACGAGACTCACTTGCATATCAATGTTCTGAAGATGAGAGCAGTGCTTCTAGCGTTGCAGGCACTCCAGAGCTTTCTTCCCCAGGGAACTATTGCAATTCTTTCAGACAATATGTCGGTTGTCTGGTATCTGAACAAACAGGGGGGAACCAAGTCCTATACCCTTTGCAGTGGAGCCATGAGTGTGGAGCTGGGCTATCGCTTCCCAGCACTTTCTAGAGGCAACGCACATTCCGGGGAAGTCCAACGTGATTGCAGACAGGCTGAACAGAGCAATTCTGATGCCTCACGAGTGGTCCCTGAACGATAGAGTGGCGGCTCAGATATTCTCCAGGTGGGGTTTTCCCTGCTGCGACCTCTTTGCCAGTCCCCTCAATGTGAAGTGCAGAAATTTCACTCTAATCCCTCCTTCAAGGGGAGCCGCCCAGGGATGCTCTAGTCCACGACTGGCCCTCCGGTCTGCTCTACGCCTTCCCTCCAGTCCCTCTCTTGCCAAGAGAGGTTCAGAAGGCAATCTACGCGGGAAGCAGCATGATTTTGATAGCACCACTCTGGCCCCGTCAAGTTTGGTTCCCCTTCCTTCGGAAACATGCGGTGGATGGGCCTTGGATCCTGGACCCAGCTCCAGACCTACTGACTCATTAGTCGGGACAGCCTCATCCATCCCTCCGAACTCTCAGACTTGCTGCTTGGCTACTCCACTTCCTTCCTTAGTCAGACAGCATAACCTTACCCCGGAGGTACTACAGATAATGTCCTCCTCTCATAAGTCTTCTACTAGAAAGATTTACTCTAGTAAATGGGAGAGGTTTGCTATTTGGGCTGAGCAGCGTGACCTTAATCCCCTCACAGCCCCTGTGTCAGCGGTGTTGGATTTCTTGGCGACACTTTTTAGACAGGGTTCCGCTGTCTCCACTATAAAGGTTCAATTGGCAGCGATCTCTAATTATCATGTAGCTCATGAGCCTTCCCTCATGGGTCATAAGCTGTGTAAAGCCTTTCTAAAAGGAGCCTGGTTAATTCGCCCCCCGATTTCGCAACCCATTCTACCATGGGACTTAAATATGGTGCTCGGAGCTTTGACGTCTCCTCCCTTCGAACCTGCAGCCACTTGCGAATTAAAATTCTTATCATGGAAGACTGCATTTTTGGTAGCCATTACTTCAGCCAGAAGGGTATCGGAGCTAAAAGCACTTTCTGTCAAGCCTCCTTATTTGATTTTTCACAATGACAGAGTATCTCAAGACTAAATCCTTCCTTTCTCCCTAAGGTGTCTTCTGCATTTTGTCTCCAACAAGCCATTGAGCTACCAGTCTTTTTTCCACAATTCTCCAACAAAGCAGAATACATATTTCACCAGTTGGATGTACATAGACAATTGAGGTTTTATTTGAATAGGACACAACAGGAGAGAAAATCAGACCAGTTTGTGTCCTTTTCGGACAACAGAATTGGCAGATCTGTAACCAAGGCGACTATCGCTAGGTGGATTAGGGATTGCATCGCATTCATTTATGCATTGAAGGATAGGAATCTTCCCTTTCCAGTGAAGGCGCATTCTGCCAGGGCTATGGCAACTTCAGTGGCCTTTCACGCTAGGCTGTCCGTGGATGAGATATGTGTAGCGGCTACTTGGACTTCTCCACATACCTTTATTTCTCATTAGAAATTGGACATGGCATCTAGAGGTCTTGCTTCCTTTGGTTCCACAGTGCACAGGAGTGTTTTCCAGTGAGCCTCCCAGGATTTAGGTGCTAGGGACGCTGTCCCATCAGTACTGAATGTAGGCGAGATAGGATCACATTACATCTCTTAGTTATGTACTTTCCATAACGATAGATGTATGTGATCCATCTCGCCAACATTCTTACATACCCGCCCTCCTTCCCCCTTCCTGTTGGATTTGGAGGAGACAAGTATTGATTCCCATGAGGATATTATTTTTTCTCTCCTCTTACACTTGTCTCTTGTGTGTTCTGTGGGTGGAAGAATGTGTTGTGGGCAAACTAGATCTGTGGTTTTGGGCGTCGTGCATCCTGGGATATAGGGTTGGCCCAGCCAATGAGAGACTTCGTGCTAGTCAGAACGGCCGAGTCAGAGCCGATTCTCGGCTCCGAGCCCATCAGTACTGAATGTAGGAGAGATGGATCACACACATCTATCGTTATGGTAAGTACATAACTAAGAGATGTATGTGATCCTTAACCTCGAAGCAGAAACCTCCTTCGGCGCCGAAAGCTGTGGAACCGAAGAAGCCGGCTCCGAAATGGAAAGTATTAACTGCGGCTCCGAAACCAATGGAACAGAGACAGTGGACTCTGCTGTAGACCCTGAATCCTGCGGCTCCGAGACTAGTGGAGCCGAGGAAGGAGACACAGCTTGAGACCCCATAGCCAACGGCTCCGAGACCAGTGGAGCCGAGGAAGGGGACATCGACCTGGATCTTTTCTCCAGCGGCTCCGAAGAAAACGACGGAGCCGGGAACTTCTTTTTCAACTTAGCCTTGGACTTTTCAGAGGGAGGAGAAACAGGTTCCTCAAAGGAGGGTTTAATTAAACCCTTCAGGATAAGTTTATTTTTTCTCTCCTGCAAAATTCTCGAAGAGAAAGCATGACAGACACTACAAGATTCTTGCAAGTGTTTGGTGCCAAGGCAGTATACGCAAATCGTGTGACCGTCTGTCAAAGACATTTTATAGCTACACCTTGCACATTTTTTAAAGCCCGATGGCTTATGTTCTTTATCTTTGGTAGACATGATACACCAACACAAGTCAAACACAAGTTAAACACTAGGGAGGGGGGGGGGGCGCGGCTCTAAGTTAAACGCAGAGACACAAGATAGGGCAAAGGCCCTCTAACTAAAACGGGCCTAGCCCGCCAAACAGAAGGATCACCACACAACAAGAAACAACAATCCCACTCAATGTCAATTACCACAAAGTAGCTATGAAAATAGCTTTTGAATATAAATTCTCCTACAGAAAACTGCTAAGAGATATCAAAAAACTCACAAAGAGGGTACTTAGCCACAGCCAAGTTGAGACCATGTCGATACTCCAAGAGCAGCAAACGAGATCTGAGGTTTTGGGCGTAGTGCATCCTGGGATATAGGGTTGGCCCAGCCAATGAGAGACTTCATGCTAGTCGGAACGGCCGAGTCGGAGCCGAGAGCCATCAGTATTGAATGTAGGCGAGATAGGATCACATTACATCATAATTTTACAAACATTAATAGAAACAAAAACAAACCATAAGTTTCTACTGTTACTGTCATGTAACATAGCATATCATTTTTATTTACTCTAATATATGTTGCTCAGTTCCTGATTTCCCTTAAATCTCACTTCTCTATAACTTTATTTTGAAAGCACTGCTCCTGTAAATAACTTGCATGAAACATGCTTGTTCCTTTTGCTAAAGATAATGCCTCCAGTTTTTTTATCTCCTCTAAAATGCCAGATTATGTCTTTAATCTGGGAATGCATTTGATTTCCATTTTTCAGTAACTTCTTTTTTAGCAGTCAGGAACATTAAGCTTAGTAAGGCCTTCCTATGTATAAGCAATTCAGATCCTATACCCCAGCTCAAAATGTATTTCGTAACTGTGGATAGTACAGAGGTATCAAACTCCTTTCACACTGCAGAGTGCTAGAGAGGGTGACTAATAAATGAATATACATAGCAGAAAGTAAGATGGGAGAATAGCAGCTTGTATTTAATCGAGATGCAGTACAACCAACCTCATGATTGCTGAATGCAGTCAAAGATACTAAAGATGCTAGAGATGAGGAGAAAGTTTAACTGGGCATTCCTAGACTTGGAGAAAGCATATGACAAGGTCCCAAGAAGGCTGATTTGGGCAGTACTGCAACGGTTTGAAGTCCTGGAAACACTAGAAGAATTAGTGCAAGCCATACAGAAGGGACCCAGTGACTAGCACAAACAGTGTTTAGGCTCACTAAGGGTTTTCCAGTAGGAATGGGTGTGTATCAGGGGTCAGCTCTGGATCAACTGCTGTTTCTTACTGGTGATAGACTACATTAGCAAACAGGTTATGAGACAGATCAATAAAGCTGTATATGCAATATGACAATAGATACAGACTCGGAATAAGAACTTCAGTAAATGATAGGGGAACAGAATGCAAAACTAAACGGACATAGGATGAAAACGTACAAACAAAACAGTTGTGACAGCAGCAAATCAGGTAAATCAGAAGAAAATAACTGAGGCAGAAAGGAAAACAGAGAAATAGGCTAACAGCTTAAAGTATCTGGCAGGAGTGGATGAGGAGCAAGAAAATCTAATTGAGGAGGTCAAAGTTAGAATCAGAAGGGCTGCAGTCAAATGGCAGAGGGTTGGGGTAGTATGACAAAAGAATGCCAAAGAAGCTGAAAACTAAGGTGTACAAAACAGTGGTGCGATCAGTACTACTGCATGGTACAGAAACCTAATCAGTGGAGGTAGAAGAGTTGAAGCTAGATGTGGAGATTAAATCCCTTAGATGGGTGGTAGGATGCAAACTGTGGTACAGATGAAGAAATGAGAATAAACAAAATAAAACTAAAATAAACGCAGAAGCGTACTAAAACCTGCCAAAGCCATGCTTAAGGCTAAAATACCTACCTAAGCCAAAGACAAAAACAAGTCACAAAAATAATCTGACTCTGAAAAGGGAACTATGTTATAGGTCATTTAGGAAGATCTATAACTTACCCCTGAGGTTTGGGACGTTTCCATGTAGGTCCTGTAAAGCCTGCAAATATATGTCCTGAACTAATACATCTGTACATCCCATAACTGGTAAGGACTATGTTTTTAGGGTACATGCTGACTGCAGGACAGATAATTTAGTTTTTTTTGAATGTGCTTTTTAAATGTACTTGTTGGTTTGTGTATACTGAGGATCTGATGAAGCATTTTTATGTGAAAGCGCTTATCCTGATTTTTATTAAATACAGTCTTTAGTCTCCTTGAATTTTTATGCTGCTTGCCGTGGTGGTTGTACTGTGCTTTGCGGTTTTCTTTATATTTTTATTTGGCGCAGTTAGATCTTTAGTCGCTGGTGTTGGTTGGGTTTACATATTTCTTTTAGTGCCTTTACTATGACCCATGGCTGAGAGCAGCACTATGGCTCTGGACGGTGGATCATCTGGGAAACTACAACAGCAATATCGTTTTGCATGGTTGGTTCATGTTGTGAATAACCCTTTACTTACAACGGAGTTTTGTTCCACTCCCACTGTGCGAGAGGACACTGTTGAAATGGAAGCTTTTAACACTCAGCTTAAGGAGCTGGAGAATATTCTTTATAAACTGAAAAGAGCACAGTGGCAGCGTCTACACTGAGGCGTGCCTTCATTATAAAGTTGTACCTCGGGGACTTAAGAGTTTTGTGGATTCCCACATATGGGGATACTTTGTCACTTACTCAGTAGCTCGGGGAAAGTCTCAATTTGGAACAGAGTTTTAACTATTTGCGTTTAATGAATGATTTCTTTGCACCTATGAAGCAGGAACTTGTTGAAACTACTACTAAGTTGCAAGAAACCCTGTCTGTTAGATTTAATGGTGAGCCATATATGGATAAAATTGAGAATCTTTTCATAAATCTCGCTTCCTATGATGAGCATTTGTCTCTCCTGAAGAAGAAACTCGAGAGAGATATGAAGGACTTTAGAGAGGGCCATATTTTTGTATGGCCACACACTGTTACTAGAAAAGTAACTGTGTATAAAGATAATCTACGATCGATTACTGATCCAGTCAGGGAAGTGACCGATACAGTTGAAGTTGCTGCAACAGAAGAGATGGGAGATCAGAGTTGGGGTCTTCTGGAGAAGCAGAAGCTACTAATCATGATGGGGCAGTAATGACTGGTAGCAGCAGTATACAAGTTCATACCACTGATGGACAACGAGGAGCTAGACCCAAACAAACCATGAATGGACCCTTTACTTCTACAACTTCTTTTTTGCCATTGACACTTCCGAATTTACCGGTTCCCTTCAAGTTGCCGATGAACCAATCAGCTATGCGATCTGTGAGCAGAGGACGCAAACGGCAGAGGCTGTCCCTCGAGGAGAAGGGGATGGGAGCTTGGCAGAAGCAACGAAAAAGCTGATAGTGAATATCTGTTCGACTATTTTAACAGAGGCTCAACAACATGTACTTGAACGAGAACTCTCATTTGTACCAGCAAGATCAGCACAGGGCAGTGATGTGCTAACAGACTTATGCAAATTTGCCAAGGATGTTGCACTTAAAACTATATTTCATGGGAATTCTCAGCCCCTTGATGGGGTCTGAGGAAGCCTAATGCTCTTAATCCCCAGCTTCCACCTGTACTCGAGACTATTGTCAAGGTCTGTGAGAAAGATATTTATGGTGCTTTGACGTATCCAGGTGGCAGAAAGTTTTATAATTTCACTGAAGGAGACTATATGGCTTTATAACATCTTAAACTGAATTTGGATATTTGTATACATCCCGCCGATAATGGCGGGGCGATTGTAGTAATGGATACAACTGAATATTTATCTAGTATGAAAGAACTTTTGAGTCAACGGGATACCTATTTACCCATTTACTAGATACGGGATCAATGGTTTTAATTAACAATATACATGTTCAATTGCATGAGATTTTGATGTCAGATACAATAACTAAGGAAATGTATGACTTCATGATGGTTGAACATTCACTGATTCCATCATTCAATGGCCTACCAAAGACACATAAGGCCGGATTTAAACCACTCATGAGGCCAATTGTGGCCGGCAAAGGTTGGGCCACTGAGCCCCTTTCAATGTTTGTTGAACATGAACTAAAACTTTATTTGAGAAAGCACCGGCGGTCTTGAGAGAAAATTTTCTAGTATGTTTTGGTGAATGTACTCGTGGACTGGACTTGGGACTTGTATACTAGTGACATTAGATATTAATACACTATTTACAATTATACCAAAATTGTTTGGGGTTGACTCAATTAGAAGTTTTTTAAATAGAGTTACTGCTTTAACACATCAGCAGATTGAGCTTATTTGTGCTTTACTTGATCTAATACTAAAATACAATGTGTTTATACTTGATGGCACTTATTTTCAGGCACAGGGTGTTGCTATGGGCACACCCTGTGCCAATAGTTATGCAAATTTAGTACTAGCAGATTGGGAGTACAACGTGATTTTTTCTGAATATTTTTATAGATCACATTTGATTTTATGTAAGTGCTTTGTAGATGAAATTTTTTTCTGTGGAGGGGTACAGATATTTTATTACAGGATTTTGTCAACTATTTAGAGGGCAGTAGTACATGCTTTAGATTTTCTATGCATACCTCTAAATCCAGCATAGATTTTCTTGACACAACCATTTCCGGAAGGTTTTATTCTTTAATGTATAGGAAGGAATACAGGAAGAATAACTTGCTTGACAGGACAAGTATGCATCCCAAGAGGGTTTTCGGAAATGTTATGAAAGGGCAATTCTATGTACATCTAGGTTGCACACAGAGGAGGATGATTATGTACGGGCCAGGGATAGATTGGTGGATGAATTATCAGACAGGGGATATTGTAAAAGGAAAATAGCGCAGAGAGCAGAGGAGGTGGATAGTTTAAGGGATACAGTGGGTACCCCCTTTTTGAATAGGGACGCAATGTCATTGTGTCCTAAGGTGAATAACAGACCTACATCTAGTTTTTTGTTTGAAATACAGTAGTAATATCAACTTGGTTTGTGATAATGTCGAACAGAATTGGGCTATACTGCGTTCTGATGACACCATTTCCAAGGTGGTAGGTGATGCCCCTAGATTTGTTTACAAAAATAATCAGACTCTGAAAAGGGAACTATGTTATAGACCATTTAGGAAGATCTATAGTTCACCCCTGAGGTATGGGACGTTTCTATGTAGGTCTTGTAAAGCCTGCAAATGTATGTCCCGAACCAATACATTTGTACATCCCATAAATGGTAAGGACTATGTTTTTAGGGTACATGCTGAATGCAGGACAGCTAATTTAGTGTACCTTGTGACTTGTAATGACTGAGTCAAACTATGTGGGTAAAACTAATCAGAAATTGAAGGATCAGGAGAATTTTTGCAAGGGACAGCGTCCAAAGCAACCGCCTAACCACCCACTCCACATCATCTGATAAGCTTCTGGAAGACCAAGAGGAATGGATAGATGTTCTGTGGCTACCAGCCACCGATTGCAGCAAAGGAGACTGTGGCACCAAGTGGACTGGCTCCTTTTTTGGCTCCGAGACGGTTCCGAAGACAGAAAGAACCAAGGGAGAGTTAGATTTCTTGGACCTGACAGACTTTGGATCTGAAGACACTTGTTTTTCATGTCTCTTCGTTGGCTCAGAACTTGGAACTGAAAGTTGATTTTTTTTTAAGTACCTATCGGAGGATAGGTCCTGGGACTGCTCTTGTTTGGCATCTACTTCTATGAAGTACATGCAAACACTAAGGGACTCTGGCTAACAAAGTTCGCAGATGACTGCAAACTGTGAGCCATTACTGAATCCCCAAATGATGTGGATACTCTACAAAAGAGCCTTTCAGAAACAGATGCTTGGTGCCAGAGCCAAGGGCTCAAGCTCAGTGCCAAGAAATGTATAGTTATCCCACTTGGGGAAAAAACATGCACATGTGAATTACCACACAGGTGGCAATAAACTAAACACCGAAAGTGTGATAGAGACTTAGGGACACAGGGACAGTGGTCTCACCTTTGATAACATCGCCACAAGTGTCAGGAAATCACCTCATCAGTAAGGGCTTTTCATCCAGAAAAAAGGAGGTCATTGTCTCACTGTACTCATCCCTCATTAGACCCATTATAGAATACAACGCCTCATTTGGTATGTACCTCTCAAGACATCTGCAACTGGAAAGGCCGCAGAAATACCTCACTAAAATAATCACAGGCCTAAAGCAGATGCCCTACACTGACTGCCTTAAACTCCAGCTATACTCTGTTGCATATCGTCTACTCAGAGGCAATTTCTGCTTAACATACAAGGTCATGTTAAACCCTGAGCTGTTGGACATGCTACATTTAAAGAAATCCCAATCCCTCAGAGCCACACGCTCCAGGGATCTAAACCTTGTCATCACAATAAACAAAACATGGAGAGATAGGTTCCTGACCCATAGACTCCCCAGACTCTGGAATAGACTGCCCATACATGTCAAGCAGAGCACCTCTTTGGCCCTCTTCAAAACAAACCTTGACTATTGGATGGGAGAAAGGAAATTCACCCCGGGGATCATGTCAGTCGCCCTGCTAGACAGGGGTCCAGGGAAGTAAATAGTGCGGGAAGAAATAGCCAGGGAATTGTTATGGCTATGCTTGTATAAGCCCTAGGGCCGATAGTTTAGTACCAACCTATGAACCTATGGATTTCAAGACCTGAATCCCTTCCACAGCCGTCTCGAAAGGCCCTTTCAATAAACCCCTATCAGCTTCTCTGTTCCTGCAGGACTTTTGAGCTAAAGCCATGGGATATAGAACAGGAATCCTGCAGATGAACGTATCCTAAAACAATACACACAACTAGTGCCCCATCTGTTAAGGACATATATTTTGTGTGTGCAAGAATCACACTTCTTAAACCCGGACTGTTTAGTCTCTTTGGTTGAATCTTTAGACATTACAGCAAAACTGTCACAGCCAAACAGTAGTGCTATGAAGAAAACACAATTAAAATGTAAATCTACACTAAAGATACATCACAGCAGGGGGAAAAGACCAAGTTTTTTTGTTTTTTTAGGACAGAAAAGGTAAGGGTTAGAGGAGAGGTCTCCAAGTTAAATGACTGTCTCTCCTGTAACCTGAGGAGACGCTTCTAACAAACAGCGAACCCTTATAAAGATAGTTAGAAAGAAAGGGGAAGGAGAGCCCTCTAACTAAAATGGGCTAAAAACAAAGAATCCTCTAACTTAAACAGATTCGTAGAAAAAGGGGAAGCAAAAATCAGGAGGGAAAGGGAGAAAGGCCTGAGAGGGAACGACTGCCCACACAGAAGCAGCAGAAAAAGCAACTACACTCAAAAACACACCAGAAGATTAAGCTACCTCAAAAATGGTTGAAGTACTAAGAATTTGACAAAGTATCTTAATATAATAGCAAAAGATAAAACTTAGCCTGTGCCAGCAAAAAAGCAACCCTGAAGATTCAAGTGACAAACAAGATCTGGGTAACAGTCGCTAGGCATCTTGGGATAGGATGTAGCCTTGAGCCAGTGAAAGCTCTCGAGCTTTAGCATGTGGCAGAGTTGGAACCGATGCTTGGTTCCGAACCCAACCATCATAAATGAAGGCGAGATAGGACAACATAACATCTTTGGGTTCCTCTAATGTTCTCCCATTTTTCCAGAAGTCCAAGAGAAAAAGGGTAGGGGGCTGGAGGGAGGAAAGAAATGGTCAACACAGATGGAACATTATGGCGAGTACATAACTTCTTTATCTGATGTCAATTTTCATTCATTCCTCAACAAACAGGACAGGGACCCCAACTATCTGAATCCTGCATGGACTCTAAGGAAAGATATTCTTGAGTACTATCAAGCCGAAGGCTGTTCTTTCCCTCAAGACCCGATCCAATTTATGAATAATAAAGGTATGAGGACTGGACCAAGTCGCAGTTGCACAATCATCATCCATGGAAGACCTGGATAGAAAGGCTGATGAAGTTGCCATGGACTTGGTTGAATGGGCTCTTAAAAGGTTTCGGCAAAGCCAGACCAAACTTTTTATAAAGAAATGCAATCTGACACCCATTTTGATAGTTACTTTCAAAATTGGCTGACCTAATCTAGTTTCTAAAAAGGATACAAGATAATTGATCTAACTTTCTAAATTTCTTCGATCTGTGAAGATAAAAACATAACTATCTGTGAACATGTAATAAGTGCAAAATATATTCACCTTTGTTTGAAAAATTTGGAAAGAATACAGGAAGGTTAATAGTTTGATTAATGTTAGAGCCTGACATCACCTTAGGAAGGAAGTTTGGTTCTTAAAGGACACGGTCTTCATTAAAAAAAAAAAAAAAAAAAAAAAAAGGCCTAGAAGACAAAGCTTGAAATTCTGAAACTTCTTGCCAATGTTATGGCTATGAGAAAAATAGTTTTCCAAGTCACATATCGCAATTCACATTTTGCAGCTGGTAGAAATGGATGCTGGGTTAGGGTTTGTAACATTAAATTCAGATCCCAAGGTGAAGTTGGGTCCTTGAAAGGTGGTTTGAGTAGAAAGGCTCCTTTAATAAAAGCTTTACACAGACGTGAAGAAGCCAAAGTAGAATTATAACCTCCTATATGAAAACTGGAAATGGCAGTCAATTAAACCTTGATTACAGAGGTACTAATCCCTTCATTAAAAAAGAGAAGCCAGGAATTCAAGAATCTTATATACTGGTGCTGAAAAAGGGTCCATGTCTTGTGCCCAAAGGACAAATCTTTTCCATTTGCTCTTGTAAATCTTACTAGTGGGAAGATAAAAGAATGTGGAACGGAGCTTTGGTTGTCTGGCTATCAATCGAATTGGGAAAACCATGCGGTCAGCTTTAGGCCCAAGATTTCCGGGTGGGTCATGTCTGTTAGGTGAGAAAGGAGGTCTGGAGTTGGATCTAGAATCCAAGGTGGGTAAAACTAGATGAGGCCAAAGGAAGGGAAACCAAATCTGTTTTGGCCAATGAGGGGAAACGAGGATGAATCTGCTCTTTAGTCAAGAAGCTTTCTGTAGGAATTTTGGGATTAAAGGGCTGGGGGACAAGCATAGAGGAGACCTGGGGACCAATCGTGAAGGAGTGCATGTCTCGGTGACTCCCTGGAGGATGGATTAGGACAAAGAATATGCTGCATTTGTTGTTCAGGGCAGATGCAAAAAGATTGCAGTATGGTTGTCCCCACTGGCAGAATATCATTTTTGCCACTTTTGTGTTGAGCCCACTCATGAGGCAATAATGTGGACCTGCTCAGCTTGTCTGCTATCACATTGGATTTCCCTGGTATATGCGTTGGATCAGGAATCAATCTGAAGAGACTGCCCACTGCCACACTCTCACAGCTTCTCGACAAGGGGTAAGATATGGTGGTTCTTTGCTTATGTACCACACTACAGACGTACTGTCCATTTGAATCGCAATAGTTTCAGAAGGAAGAGAGTCTTGCAAAGTCTGCAATGCTAGGAGTACTGTTCTCATTTCCAGCACATGGACATACAAAACTGGCCTTTTCGGGGAACCACTCGTCTTGAACATTCTTCCCCAGAAATGCCCCCCCTACCCAACCTGGGACGTGTCCGTGGTCACTATGGCCTTGGGCTGAGGGAGGATGAATGAACGGCCTTCTAATATTTGATCCGAGTGAAACAACCAAAGGTTCTTTTTGCAGGCCTGAGTTATGCTGATTTTGGTGGACATAGGTTGGTGCAAAATGGACCAATGGGTTGCCAACCTCCACTGGAGGATTCTCATATGGTATTTTGCTAGTGGTAGTAGTACAACTGCTGTGGACATGGATCCCAGGGTCTGCAATATATTCCAGGCTGGATATACTGATTTCTTGAGTATCCTTCCGACTTGAAAACAAATGGTTTTAACCCTTGGTAATAGCAGACACTCTGTCATTGATGATGTGTTCAAAATGGCCCCTATGAATTCTAATGTCTAAGATGGTTGAAGCTGAGAATTGTGGTTGACTGCAATGCCTAGGTTGGAACAGATATGGAGCACATAGTTTTGAACGGCTATCAGCAGATGCTTGGTCGAAGCGGTTAGAAGCCAATCGTCTAGATACAGAAATGCTCAGAATCCCTGCAGTCTGAAAAGAGCTGTTACTACTGCCATGTCGTTGGTGAACACCTTGGGGGCTGTGGTGAGATCAAAGGGCAGTACTCTGACTAGGTAATGACAGGCCGCCCAACTGGAAGCGTAGAAATCTCCTGGACCAACTGTTCATCTTTATATGATAGTACGCAACCTGAAAATCTATTGAGCACATCCAGTGGTCCTTGTGCAGGACTAGCCAGGCTCTCTGGGATAACTGACCCCTGACTGTCTCCAAAGGAGGGCAATCAGGCCTCCTTTCATGAGCTCTGACAGGGTCTCTTGGAAAAAATATCTGGATCCCTGGTTTTATGAGCCTCCTCTGCCACTCGGGCAGTGTCTATTTGAGTTCCCCCCACTCCCCCTGTAGAAACTCTCTCCACGTAGATCATGGAAAAGACCCTGGGATTTCCTGAACCACATCTTTCAACCACCTAGCTGATTCCGGGAAAAGGTTCTCTGAGGAGTCGAAAAATGTACTCCCACAGCAGATAGGGTCTTAACCATCTTTCTTGCACCAAGAGCGTCTCCCCTTCACTTTAGGACCAAATAATGAACTTCCGTCAAAGGCAGCATTGATGAAAGATGACTTGAAGGGCTCTGCAAAGTTATACAGGCACATGCAGGCGTGCCTCCTGAAGGAAATGCCTGAACCTGTTGCTCGAGGCTCCTTCAGTTGCATGTGAAAAAAGCCTCATACAGGAATTTGGCAGACTGAAGGGTCGTTAACTGTGAAGCAACAGAAGACTCTGCTTCAGCAGTACTAGTCCCAGCCCCAGAGGGGGATTCTGGAAGTTCCTTGATCAAATCTCTCTCTAACCTGGTAAAATGTTCCAAGTAATTCAGGGACCTGAGAGCAAAGGTCACGGATGCATACACACATTCCTCTAACCTGTCCATCGCCCTACACTCCCTGTTAGGAGGATGAACAGAAGAACATTGTTCCAAAAGTTCCTTCTTGGTGGCTGCCACCATGACCATAGCATCCACTGGTACTCCTTTATTCAAATATCCCCTTCCCTTTGGTGGTGCCAGGATCCTATCTGGTCTCTTGTGGATCGGCTCTACAGAATCTGGTTCCTTCCATGCCCGCTGAGAGATCAAATCAATGAGCAGTGGGTGGAGTCACCCAGGAAGTAGATGGGCCAGTACCAAATGCCTCTAGGAATGGATTCCTCTTGAGAAGAGTGGTCAGTAAACCATCCATCCCCTCCATTTCAGGATCTCTAGAAAGTCTCCAAATGAGACGCCATCAGGAGGTGATCTTGGGGACCCTTTTCCCTCATCAAAATCAGTATCTTCTGTGACTGATTCCCGAGGGGAGTCAAAGTGCCTCCTCTTGCACTTACTCTTCCTGGGGACAACTTCGGTTGGATGTTCTGGAGAAGTATCAGAAGAGAAAATTATGCCCTGTGGGGCACCTGGAGACTTTGGGGTGGCTGTCCCTGTGGAACAGAATGCTGAGGCTCCCAACACAGAGACATCTGAGAAACAGAAAGAACAACTGAGGGGGAAACAGCCACCTGATCTCTAGAAGAGAACATCCTATCACCTCGAAAGCAGAATGTCCTGAGAAGGAAAACTACTACTAATTACAAAGTTTTACTGCAATTTTTTTTTTATAATAGAATCAAAAGAAAAATACAATACAACTACCAGCAATGGTATTTGGAATATACCAAAAAACATTAAGAGGAAAAAAGAATTGCCAACTACAGTAATCAGAAATACTCGCAATGAATAAGAAAAACACCAAGAATTATCATAGAAGAGAGGTAAAATGCTGATAAATGGTAAGGAGAAAAAAGTTGTACGACTACCAATGATGGTAAGTAAACTACCAAACGTAAGTACAAAGGTAAAGGAAGGAAAACTATATGACAGAAAAAAAAGAGAACAAGAATAACCTATCGTATTCCAACAAACACTCAACATCTGTAGACCACGTCCAATCACAATAGCGGCAAACATGATCTGGGGAATTAGGACTGCTGCATTGTGGGTAAGGGAGGAGGTCGAGAGCTTGTAGTATCCACAAGCTGTAAAACAGCTGCCAAGTTGGATACGTACCCATATGCTAAGGAATGAATGAAAACTGACATCAGATCTGCTGTTTCAGAATCTCGTAAAATTATGGGACAGCTTTCCCCACCACGGACTGATAGAGTATAGACAAAGAGAAAAGGACAGGTGAATCTTAAGTGAAAGACTTGCCCCTTGAACCTAAAATAGGAGTTGGTGTGTAAAAAAAAAAAAAAGAATTAGCAGGATATCTAAAATATATGAGATATAACTATAAGAATCAGAGAAGTTTAGAAAAGATAAGCAAAACAGCCTGGAAAAGTAATTTACAACAGAACAATGGAAGGATATTTGCATAGCTCCCAAGTATGCAACAAAGTCCAGAAGGATTAGGACCTTTGGAAGTGTTTGCATAGGTATTTTTACACCTCAAGACAACTTGAAAGAATTTTTCCAAAGATAAATAGCAAATGTTGCAGGTGTGATGGGAAAGAAATATGTAGGTGCGACATATGTTTTGTGAGTGTTATTAGATGGAATGAAAGTATCCAATAAAGGATTTCTTTGAACAAGCTTGAATACTTGAACTAAATGTTTTATCATTGCTTAAATAAGTTACTGAATTTATTGATTTGTTGCATGCAGAACCAACAAAAAATTGCCTTTGCCATGCCTGACATTAGACACTGTATCCACTGCAGTCATAAGTCATTATAAGAATGATAAAAGGGCAGGGCTGCACCAGCATAGCAGAGGGAGTTCCTCTCTGACTGCAGACTCAAGGTCATAAGCATAGCCAATACCAATTACAAGAAATGTACAGCTACAAGCTCTTAGCCACAACATGGCAAAGACAACAGCCTTCTAGCCAGACCAGTCCCCCCTCCATGGTTGCATGGGACAGAATGGGTTGTGGTCTCTCTCATAATGCTGCAGGCCTAAGACATTGTGAAGTTGTCAGTCTTGGGCTGTTACAAGTATCACTCCTATTTGCTTGGGGCTGATTCTAGGCTTCTGTTACAACACCCACAAAGGAAGGCATCATCAGTGCGGTGACCTGATAGCCTCACAACACACCACAGGAGGAAAAGCAAAGCATGACTTTATTCTCTCATCCCTTTATACACCCCCCTGCCAAACAACAAAAAAATCATCCCAAGAGGATTTCAATGAACTGAGACTCTAAAGCTTTATCTTAAAGTTGAATTCCCCTTACCAGATGTCTCCATTATGAGAAGCCAAGTAAAGAGGGAGACCTACACCATCTGACAACTTAAAAAAACAGGATTACTCCATGGTTGACTGATCAGCTTGTGGAGACAGTCAGGGTAAGACCCACATGTGAGGAGAAGCCTGATCAAGCCAAATACCAGCATCAAAATAAAGGTCCTTTGTGTGAAATGCTGGACTTGTGACTAGTTTTCTTCAACAGCCAAATAAACTGATTTCACACCCAGATCACAGAATATGGTGTTGGTTCATCATGTAAGCTCCTCCTCTAAGGCTAAGCAGCTCAGGTTGGCATGAGGGGAACCACAGGAAAAAAGGTACCTTTTTAGGCTAAAACATCAAGTCTAAGACTGGATAACTTGATAACATGCGCCATGCAATCAGGCAGAAAAGATCTACAGCCAAGGCTAAACAGATGGGGCAAGATATAACACACCCCAAATTGGGGGGGGGGGGGGTCACAACGGTTCCTCTCCCAGGTCTCAAATCCCATAAAGGAATATAAGATTTGAATGAAACTGATGACCTGCTAATTGGAGGAAGATCCTTGACCATCCATGGCACAATGCACATCTACCTCTTTAAAGACAAGGCCCCAAGTAATATGCCATGTAAAAACTTTCAGGCACTAATAGTCCACCCCACCCACTGAGCTAAAACAGAATAACTTCCAACAGGAGCCTCCATCCACCATTCTTTTGAACCTAAACAATCATCTGATAACAGAAATATATAAATAGAACCTTTTACTGATGACAGCAGGGATCGAGACAGACCCCCCCCACCCCACACACAAAAACCTGCAGGGATATCAGACTTGTGTAATCAATGCATTATATCACAGAGTACACCATCATTAGCAAAGTGACTATCGCAAAGTGACTATCTCAAAGTGCATGAACTCCAGAGAAAATGCTAATAAATCCACCACAGACTCCACAAATGAACTGCTCAATGCATTATATCACAGAGTACAACATCATTAGCAAAGTGACCATCTCAAAGTGCAGGAACTCCAGAGAAAATGCCAAATGCTAATAAATCCAATGTTAACAAATCCACCACAGACTCCAGAAATGAACTGCTCAACAATAATAGACTTTATGGTGAAGACCTTGACAACCTCCTTGGCCAAGGTTTCATAGTTAGAATTTTAAATAAAACAGATGTGTTCTTGCCAACTCAGCTGATCTGGACGGGGAGGCCTGCTCAGTGGGCACATGTGAAATCCTCTCCTACTCTCTACAGTTTGGCTAGTTCCCCCCCAGTTCTTGCATCAAACAAACAAATCTCCTGGCAACATAAGGCACCACAAGGCATAAAAGTAGTGTACCCTATCCACTTTCTCACCAGGTCACCCGCCCACTCACTAACCCAGCATAACATGCAAAGCTGAAAAAAAAAAAAAAAAAAATCAGTAACAACATTGCAAAATATACATTTGCTCAGCTTGAGAACTTCAATGGCAGATGCTGGAAGGAGACCACTGAACAGAGGAAACTCCCATGTGAACAATCCACTCAAAGATTTTACAATTACGTACTTACCTTAAAAGATGCGTGTAGGATTGTGGTCCATCTTCCTCTACTGTAAGAAAGCAGGGATGACAGCAGAGCATGTAAAACCTACCCAGGCCATCAAACTCTACCAATCTACCCACAATCTTGTGTGTGAAAGAACCTCTTCTCCAGATCTGTTAACTTGCAGGAACAGGAGAAGCAAAACAGAAAGCTAGCAAAGGCACGGGGATGTAGCAAGTGGTAATAGAAAATGGCCTACATTCTTACGGATTTACTGTTATTCCATCTCTTATGTGAAAGAATTGGTCTGCCTTCCTCTATTGTTTCGGTAGAATCTTCAAAACAGTACTAGGTGACTACCCAACAAGAATGGCATGAAATGTCTACTTGTGGTCTTCTGAAGACAAATATCCCATAAATATCTCAGAGTGGAGAAATGAAGAAGTATGTATACTTGAAATGTAACATCATTTAAACAAGCCATTAAAAACATTCACCAAAATTTAACAGGCCTCCTTTACAGAGACAAACCCTGCCCAAATGATCATGCCCCTCAATGACCACAGCTGTTACCTTCCCTCCTGTAGGTTTCTCCCATCTTCACTCATACAAACCTCACAACAATCAAAAACTGTACTGTGCTACAAAAATAGCCAAGTCTGCAGCTAATTAGTTAACATAAATGTCCATCTCTTTCTTATTACTCTTTCAGTGGTACAGGTCACCAACAGACCTTAGACCAAAAGCTCAATACCTTACCACCACAGATAAAGCTCAAGACTCAACAGGAAAACCTGGTAACTCTACCTACGTTTCTAATTTGTGGAATAACTTCCCTTTCTCATGGAGATGAATTTACAACAAACAAGCTTTAAAGTTTCACTTACCTCATACTACAAAAACAGTTTGCTCTGATATTACTTGCACCTTTCTAGCTAGTTTAGCCTACAGGGCTATACTGCTAATCAACTCAAATTTCTCAAAACTCTATTAGGACATGTGTTCACCTCTTCAGTCTGCTACTTCATAAAAAATGCAAAACTGTGTTGAGCAGATTTAATAATACTTAATGTTTCAGATTCCTTCCATGACTATATACAACTACGATGATTTCAATTTACTATGCTATTCTACCATGATTGTTTAATGTTTTGTACAGTATGTCATTAGTTTAGTATTTACTCAATGTTTACATTGTGAATAAATACGTTAATACTTTGTATATATGTGTATCTATTGATACCTACAACTATACTCTATCTAAAACAAATTCACTGAGAAGGGATAATTTACTCAGCTGGACTTTCCCAATCAAGAAATGGAAATAAATGAATACATAAATATACAAACATACGAGGGACTACAGGACAGGAGTATTCAGACAAGGATCCAACTCCATCCAACACAAAACAGAAGGCATTTTTAAAAATAAATAAATAAATAAAAGCAAGAAGGCAGGCCTTAAAGTCTTTCCCAAGGCCTATTTGCCGTTACAAGATGCTTTCCTGTAGTCCAAAATACAGCAATTCCCTTTCACCTTCACTTGGCAATTGTGCAACTCTGACCAAGTCACCTAACTAGTGTTTCTGAATGTCCCAGGGAAGGGGGAGCTTGTACCCAGTGTGCGAACCCTGTTAATATATAATAATAATAGTAAAAAAAAAAAAAGTTATGTACTCACCATAACATTCTATTTGTGTTGCTCATTTTCATTCTTCAACAGTTGGGTTCAGATCCAGTCTTCAGATCTGACTCGGCTGCTTCTTCCACATCACAGAATACTTGAATTCTCGAGCTCCTCCACTTATCCACAATGCCCCAGCAACTTAACATACCTTAGATCTAGTTTTCTGCCCACAGACTTCTAGAGCAGTGGAAATTGAAAAAAGAATGGAAGCTGGAGCTCAAACAAGAACACAGGCTCCTCCATTACTCTTCGATCTCTCCAGGAGAAAAATGAGGAGATAGGTAGTTGGGAAGTTGAAGAATGAAAATTGACAGAGATGGAATATTATGGTGAGTACATAACTTTTACCCAATGTTGTCATTTTCTTTCATTCATCAACAGGATGGACAGATTCCCAGCTACCTAAATCCAGGGAGGACTTTAAGGAAGGATATTCTGGAGCACTGCTGAGCCAAAGGCTGCTCTTCCCCTCAAAACCAGATCCAATTTGTAATGAACAGTAAAGGTATGAGGATTAACCCAAGTTGCAGCTGCACAAATATCATCCAAGGAAGTTCTAAACAAAAAGACTGATGAAGTCGCCACAGACCTCATGAAGTGGGCTCTTGGAGGTTTTTGTAAAGCCACAAAAAACTGAAAAGTAGATAAATTATAAATAACCCACAGATGGTTTCCACGATTTGTACCATCCAAGCATTAGTTGGTACAAATAAATTGTGGAAACCATCTATGGGTTTTTATAAGGTTTTAGTAAAGCCAAACCCATTTTCTCATAAACAAAGGTAATACAGTCAATCCACTCAACCATTTGGCCAAAGTTACTGGTTTGCCTAGTTTTGATTTTGAAAAGGAAACTGTTCAGATTTTCTCAACGCTCTGTTAAAAGGTAGAAATGTAACTGCCCAAAAGATGCAACATGTACTCTCCTTTGTTTGAAAAGTTAGGAAAAAAACGGGAGATTGACTACCTGATTAATTTTAAATTCTGACACCACCTTTGGTAAAAAAGGATTACTCCGTAAAGAGACTAACTTTGTGAAAAATTAAATTAGGTTTAGATGACGGTGCTTGTAGTTCAGACATTCTTCTGGCAGAAGTAATAGCAACTGGGAAAACAGTTTTCCAGGTCAAAAACTTCATATCAGACTTAGCTGATGGTTTTCGGGGATGGGAGAGCTTTTAAATGTGTATGTTCCTCTGAGAAAGGCTTTACAAAGCTTGGAGGAAGCTGAAGTGGAATTTTCCCCATCTGAAAGTTGTAAAGGAATTGTATTCCGATAGTTGAGGAACTAGCACCCTCACTGAAAATTGTAGCTAGAAAGTCAAGAACATTTAAAATTGGTGCTGAGAGAGAGTCTAAATTCTGTGCGCACGCCCAAACAAATGTTTTCCATTTAGGTTTGTAAATTTTGCTAGTAGAAGTTTTATGACAGCCTGGGCTGTCTAGGAATCAATAGAACTGGAGAAACCATGTGGTCAACTTTAAGCCTAAAATGTCTGGGTGAGACAGGAAGTCAGGAGTTGAATCATGAATCCAAGGAGGATGTAGAAGAGTGGGTCAAAGGAAGGGAAACCAGATCTGAATAGGCCAGTAATGGGCAATGAGGATGATAATGCTCTTCGACAGATGCCTTCTGGAAAAATTTGGGAATGAGGGGTGAGGGGGTAACCATAAAGGAGACTGTAGAGCCAGCCATAAAAGTGAGCATTCCATAGGGTCTCTCCCACTTGGGGGGGGATCAGTGCAAAGAATATATTGCACTTTTTGGGGTGAGATCAGTGCAAAGAATCTATTGCACTTTTTGAGGGGAGATGTAAAAAGATTGCAGCATGGTTGGCCCCATAGATGGGAAACCGTTTCCGCCACATTGATATTGACAGACCACTCATGAGGCATCAAAATGGACCTGCATAACTTGTCTGCAATCACGCTGAACTTCCCCGGGATGTGCACTGCTATCAGAAAATGATTGGAGGAGACCACCCACTGCCATACTCTCATAGCCTCTCGACAAAGAGGGTAAGATCTGGTTCTCCCTTGCTTGTTGATGTACCAGACCACAGACATATTGTCTTTTTGAATCGAGACAGTTCCATTTGGGAGTGTGTCGTGAAACGCCTGCAATTCTAGGAGGACATATTTCCATGCACTTTGCAAACACACTGGGGGGCTGTGGTGAAAACAAATGACAGTGCTCCGAATTGGTAATGACTGGCTCCCACATGGAAGTGTAGATCTCTTCTGGATCGCCTGTTCATTCTGTTGTGATAGTACACATCTTGAAGATCTATCGAGCACAGTCACCCCTCTGCAAAAACAGCAGCATGGACTGAACTGTAACCATCCGGAACTTTGTATGATGAACTGACTGATTTAGTTTGCCGAGACTGGATTCCAGTTCCCCGTTTTCTTTGGCATTAAAAAGAATCTGGAATAAGTTCTGGAATCTTTCTGGTGTGTGTGTGTGTGTGTGTGTGTGTGTGTGTGTGTGTGTGTGTGTGTGTGTGTGTGTGTGTGTGTGCGCGCGGAGGGGACCTTTTGGATAACTCTTTTCTAATGGCTTATTTCTAGTGCTGCTGCTTTCCCTCTGTCTGGAACATCGGGGATTTTTTTTTTTTTTTTTACACCAGTAAAGGGGGGGGGTTATTTTTTAACCTCTGGATATTATCCTCCATACCACTGATTTTTGCGATTTCTAGCCAGGCTCTCTGGTGTTGGGGTACACTACCTCCGTGACTGCCTCCAGAGATGGACAGTTTGGCTTCCTTTCCAGAGCAGCGATAGATCCATCAGAGAAGGAATCTCTAGAACCCTGGGATGGTATCTTCCACTTGAATTCCCCCTCTGTCCCTGGGTGAACTCTCTCTCCACGTGGATCTTGAAAGGGACGCTGGGATTTCTTGAACCCCATTTTTCTACCACATCTTTGGTTTCTAGAAAATGACCGCTGAGGAGTCACAAAATGTACGCCCATAGCAGACAGGGTTTTCTGTTTCTGTCTGTACTTCGAGTGTGTGTCTAACACTTTTCAGTCAAACAATGAGGTTCTTTCAAAGAGTGAACTGACAGAAGATTGGAAGGGTTCCACAAAATCATGTAAGGGCACGGGCACGCCTCCTAATGGAAATGCCTGAATCCACTTCCTGTCAAGTACCTTCAACAGCGTGAAAGATGAGCCTCATGAATTAGAAATAGACTGAAGGGTATCCAACTGCGAGTAAATAGTACTTCCTCGGAGGATATGGTAGAAACAAAATCTCTGAAGCCTTGTGAAATGTGCCAAATAATTCAGCAATCTAACAGCGAAGGTCATTGAAGCACTTGCACGCTTCCCAAATCTGTCTAGTGCACTAGACGAAGATGAGGGATAGAGTTAAAAAACTTTTTTCCTTACTGTTAACAGTACTAAAGTGGTGTATGATTCTCTGCAAAGTAGTGTAATGGGGATAATAATGTAAATAGGTGCTTCTGTTTATTATTTTTCTTTCTCCCCTCTTTTTTTCTTTTTCCTGGTTTAGATTTAAGAAATGCAGGCAGTGCAATGTAAAACAAAAAAGGGGATCTGGTTAAAAGAGCACAACAAAAGAAAAATTAGTGTGCTTTTTATCATTCTCGTATAGGAGAATGTGTGTGTTAAGGCCTTTAGTTTTATACAGTAAAATTTGACAGAAAGCAGGTAAATGAAAAAGAATATTGATTATAATAAGGTCTTTTTTCTAGTCAATACTTGAATCTGGTTCTCATATGTCACTAGCAGATTATCTGATAAAGACAAATGGCTTGGAGAAAATGTTTTCTGAAAGCACTCAAGTGTTTTCACAGATGGGGAGCTATAAAGATAAGGCAAAAACCAGAAGCATTTAACAGAATCACAGGCTCTACCATGCATCTTAACACAGATAAGCTTTCTTTCTGTTTAGCTACAGCCTGTGTATGTGGCTGTCAGTTTGGAACTTCTGCTCTATTCAAGGGGTAAAACTTCAGTATTTGAAGATGTACATAGTTTTGTGTGTCAAATTAGTAGGTGTACATAGTTTTGTGTGTCAAGTTAGTAGGTTTTACAAGGTTATTGGGGGTGTGTGAATTTTTATTTGAGGGTTTTCAATAAAACAAAGCTCTGCAGGATGTGACATATGCTTAAAATGTAGATGACAAGAAACAGTTGTATAAAAGATCAACCTGCCAAATAGTGCATACATAGTGCATACATGTAACACAAAAACTGGAACTAGACACTTAAAGCTGTTATAATCCCTCAAGAATAGGACTCTTTCTATAATGTCATTAAACGTTAATGGTCTCAAAGATGAATCCAGAAAAGAAACAATAGTGAACTATATTGAAAAATGTAGAGTGCAAATAGCTATGCTACAGAAGACACACTTGGAAAGAACTGAACATGTGAATTTGATAAAGAAAGGTTTTCGGTTTGGTTATTCAGTGGAATACCTAGGGGAAAGGAAGAGAAGACTACTTGTATTAAATTGCAAGGAGAGCTCTAATAGTAGCAGAAGGGAAAAAAAGACATTAATGGTAGATTTGTAGTACTAAGGGACTACTGGGCAAGGGAGGAGGATTATATTGACATGCAATTTATATTCCACTGAAAACTGCTTTAGAGAGCTAAAGTAAGGAATATTACAGTTAGGGACTGGAATTTGATTTGCAACAGTGAAGATGTGTCTGGGGGGCTCAGAAAGGGAAATATAACAGAGGGTAGATTTAAGAAATTTATGAAAATATTTGGCATGGAAGATACGAATTCAGTACTAGGAATTCATACTGAATTTACACATTATTCCCCAAGATAGAAAAATTGGGCTAGGCTAAACAGAATATTAATTTCACAGGAACATGTCCATTTAATTGAAGGTCTTGATGCACACACTATTTCAGATCACGCGCCAATAGCTAAAATAAAAACACAGGGTAATGAGATAAAATCATAAACTGGTGCTTTCCCATCTGTTGAAAAGAGGAATTTAAAAAATGGGTACTGGAAATTATTCAATAGCTATTACAGAAGACAGAAACTTCTGAAAATATAACTAGGGAGTGGGATAAAATTAAAAAGCAATTTAAAAAGAGTGGAAATAAAGGATAGGGAAATAATGGTTAAAAACAGCAAGAATTATTTAGAGGGACTGAATTATAAGCAACTGTTTTTGATAACTCTACAGGGCAAAAACTTTTAGCACAACGACCCAGACAACAGAAAGGAGAAAAGGTTGTCAACACCAAGCTTAGGGAGCCTATTACAAACTAAGCATCCTGCAGAAATATTAGAAATATTTTGGAAATTCTATGAAAGTCTGTATAAAGCAGAAAAATGCAGATATCAAGATTAGGTGCAAATGGAAATGTTTATGGAAGAATTTAATACGCCAAGGCTAGAGGGAGAAGAGGCGCAATTACTAACAGAACAGAAGAAGCAGAGATAAAAATGGTGATATGTAACCAATCAACAGGAAAGTCTCCAGGATTAGATGATAGTCCTGTGGAAGTTTAGAAGCTAGGAGGGAAAAAATGAAAGATCTGGAAGGTTTTAACAGTATTTTATGAAGAGAAGTACCAACATCCTGCAAGAAAGCGGTAACAGCTGTACTACCTAAAGAGGGTAAAGATCCATCAGCTCCAGCTTCATACAGACCCATTTAACTACTAAATAATGTGTGATTATACAGTGTTTATGTCTATAATGGCTAAAAAAAGAATGGCAAAAATGATGTCAAAATTGATAGATATGGATCAATGTGGTTTTGTGGAGGGAAAGCAAACATTTGAGAATAAACAGAACATTGATGATCCACAGGGAATCAGAATGTAAGAAAATACCATTGTTGGTGGGTCTTGATGCAGCGAAAGCATCTGACAGTAAGATGGGACTTTATGAGCAGAGCAATGGAAGCATTTGCATTCCTTTATAAAATTATAAGGTTGATTAGGACGACATATGATGGATTGGAGGTGAAAATTAAAGTGGGTGGGGTCCTCTCAGATGATCTCTGCTTCAGCAGAGGAACCAGGCAGAGGTGTCCTCTGTCCCCTTTATTTGCATTATATTTAGAACCACTGGCAAAGAAAATAAGGGACTTAGAAATTCAAGGACATAATTGGAATGGTAGTCAAGAAAAGCTGTCTGTATTTGCAGATGACTTTCATACCCGACAAAACCAGAAAGGGACATTACAGTGCCGTGGAGCATACTAAAACAGTTTCAAACCTTTTCAGGATACAAAATTAATGAAGCAAAAGCAATAGTGGTAAATTATGTACCCACATACAAATTGGTTCAGCAATATCCATAATTATGAGGACATGATAAAATGAAGTATTAGGAATATGGATTAAAAATTATACTGGTGTGGCAGCTAAATATATGTGGGAAGAGACAAAAGATAATATAAAAACTTGTGGCTCCTATGTCTTTATTTCTCCCTCCCTCTCTCTCTCCTTTTCTCTCTCTCCTCTCCTTCTCCTTCCTAGAGTCCCTCTCTCCCTGAGAAGAAATAGGAGATTGAGTCCCAGCTAGGGGAGAGGGAACAACAGGCTGAACAGCCACATCCGCAGCTGTAGCCACTGAGGGAGAGGAGGAGGAAGCAGACTGTGGGTAGAAGACCCGCCAGAATCCGCTTATTCCTCCTATCCCTCAGGGCCTGGTGGTTAAAAGCTGCACAAATTTGGCAGCCCGAAGACCAGTGCGATACCCCCAGGCAGAGGACGCACTGAGTGTGGACATCCGCTGGGGAAAGCTTATGACCACACTCAGTGCACTTAGAAAAAATGACCTTAGAGGTCTTGGCCATATCCCAAAAGAAAAAAAAGAGACTCTCACCTAGCACAAACACCTAAGGGGAAAAAAGGGGGGAGTACTAGGCTTTAAACTAAGAGGAACGGTGAAGGGGTTTAAACTAAGGAGTTAACGTCCACACACACAAAAAACTAATAAGATTTTAAGAAACTTTCCTACTCACAGATCGCCTAAAGCTAGAAGCTCGAGAAACCCGTGCTTGACAAAGCCACAGAAAACGAGATCTGGGGATTGGAAAGAGGTGGCAGGGCATTATGGGCAAGGGGGAGGAGCTTGGAGCTCGGATCTCTAGCTTGGAAAGCTGCCGGCTAGGATTCAGGCTGGATCTGATACCCACAGGTTGATGATCAAATGAAGTTTCCTACTTCAGATCAAAACATATGTAATGTGGGTCCTCTTCAATTTTCTGATATTCAAGAATGAAATTCATATGACTGAGACCATATCATCAATGTTCTGAAACATCAGATTGCTCTGCAGTTGAGATTTGAGGGGGATCTTGCTGTTCCTGTATTTTTTGAAGTTTCAGAACACTGATCACATGGTCTCAACATATGAAGTCTAATGTTCGGAAAAGTACAACTGCTGAAGTTCCTCTTGTTAACATTTGATGTGCATAGAAAACACAGCCTTACTACCATATAGGTAGTGCCCTGCTACCTCCCTGTGGTAGACCGTCAAAGCACCCAGCTCCACTCCTCCCACTACCAGTGGAACTAAAAGATCAATCACAAGGAAGGACCAGCACAGACCCTCACACTCTGACAGGACTCTTTCAGTTTTTTTAGGGTCCAACAGGTAGAGAAGATGGAAGCACAAGCTTTGCCAACACCTACTGTTCCAAACCAGTCACAATCAAAAAGGTTGCTGAACCAAAACACAACAGCAACTCCAACAACAAACTATATTCATCCAAGAAAGTGGAATGATTGCAAGGTGCTATCAGTAACACAGTGTGTTCTAAGAACATATACTATTACAGGTAAGTGGAACTTAAGCAACTGTACTATGTTCAGCACACTGCCTTAACGGCACTTGGGTAGATTCCAAATGCTTACTTAACCAGGGAGGAGGAAGGATAAGCATCCAGGAGCCTCTTGAGAACAGTCCTTGAGAAGCCTGCTCAGTATCTAGAAAAAGCATCCAGTTTGTAGTCCTTAATGGAGGTACGGACAGAGGACCCTAGTTGCTGCTTATTTTGAGTCTACTCCTTTCCAATATGTCTCAGAACAGGTAAAGGCCCTGGTGAAATATGCCTTTACCTTGACTGGATTCACCTTGCCACGGTGGGTTTAAAAAAAAAACATACCAGAGGATAACCAGCATGGATTACATAGACAGGCTAACTCTTCTTTGCCCTAGAAAGGGAAATAAGCCATTTAGCCTTCCTAAAGGGTTTTGCTCTGTCAAAGGTGTACCAGAGTTGCCTATACATAACTAAGGTATGAAGTATACTCTCTCTCATTTTTAGGTACTGGAATGAATAAAGGGAGATTAGCAAAGTGAATTTTGAAACCACTTTCAGCATGGGGGGAGGATTAGTGCATAGCATAACTCCATCCCTGTAGAAAATCATGAAATAATGTCCCACAGTGAGGGCTTGTAGCTCAGAAACTTGCCTTGCAGATTTCACAGCAATAAGCAAAACAGTTTTCCACATTAAGAATTTGAGATTACAGTAAGCTGTTGATTAAAAAGGTGGTAAAGTCAGTTTTTCAAGAACATAACAGGCCCCATGAAGGAAGAATTTTCTTAAAGGGGGAGGGTCTCATATACAATACTCTCTTTATGAAAGGTTTAACCAAAAGAGAATAAAGAGGAGGATCCATTGAGAGGAAAATAAGAGAAAGATGCATACAATAAGCCCATCCTGAAGGCTAAAGCCTTTGTTGTCTCCATAGAGCCTTTTTTTAGGCAGAGTCCATCCGATGGACATTCCAACCTACTAAATTCTAATTTAGAACACATTAATGTGGCTTTGCTCAATGCCAGGAGACTTGGAAAAAAAAAATTAACCAACTTGAGGCTTTCCTGTAACCTGAACGTATTTGTGCAAGTATAATTACAGAAACAGTTTCAAAGCAATTAAAGCACTCCTGGCTGTAATGTCTAGCATGTCTTCAGAGCCACTGCCAATTGTGGGGCAGTATCAGTATTAGTCAATATCACCTCACAAAAGATTCCTTGGGGACACCACATGTGAAGTCCTAGAAGTCCAAATCACCTTAAACAAAGCTAATTACCACTTCAAACAGCTAGCTTTAGAATGATCTACATGTCCCAGCCTGGGCATGATAGCTATCAACACATTAGCAGAAATTCCCATTAGACCCAAGAACTTTGTGTGACTTCGACTTTCCATCAATAAACTGGCTGACCGATACTGCCAATGGTCGGCATGCCCAGCATTTTCTTTACATTATAAATGTTTACACTCCTTCACAAATGGTTAACCATCCTAATAGAGGCCCCAATATTCCGGATGTAGTCCTTACAAAAATGGCTACTTCGTGCATAGCATCATGCGTGCCATGTCTTGTTAAATCAGACTACAATTTAGCGACATTTTCCTTTAAAACTGGTGATACTTCCCTCTAAATAGCTCTGTGCATTTAGGGACATCTCAATCAAACCTTCACTTCCTTGATAAGTTAAATTCTGCAGTAATCCACCTTCTGAAGGATCCTACTTCTAAAGCTGCTACCAATGCCTCTGACTTCTACTCCCACTTAAATAGTTGGAATGATAAGGCAAGTCCCTATCTGCAACAAATATGAGAACTTTATACATAAATTACATAAGAGAAAGAATGTTTAAAAGTCATCTCATTCTACATAAAGAGTATACTTAAGTAAATCAAAATAGCTTAAGGGAATCATTAGAAAGCTCACAGCAGAGCATGAACTTGAAATAGCCAAGAACTAACACCAAACAGTGCTCTGAGCTAGTCAACAATACTACACACACTGACCCAAAGGAAAGAGAATATCCTAGCTAACAAATTTAGTGCAAATTTTACTCCATCCACAGTTAAGGCCATCTCACAGGTTCTACAATCTTAGCCACTCCCTTTAATTACTATGGCACAAGTTCTCTCAGCACTTTCAAAAAACTAAGAACACTTCATCTATGGATCCTGACAACATACCAGGTTGCCTGAGTACAAGTGCCAAAAAATAGTCTTTCAGAACCCATACTTAAAACTCTCTAATCTAAGCCACTCCCACTGGTTACATTCCCGAAGCTTGTAAAACAGGTATTCTAATGCCATTACACAAGGGTGGCTCAACCGTAGACCTTGGTAACTATAAACCCGTTAGTCTCACTAGCCTCGCATGTAAAAGCTATGGAGTGCATTATCTCAGACTTCATTAATCTGGACACTGAATCTCTCAACCCAGGACACTCATCAATCTGGCTTTATCCGAATTAATTTTGAGCGCACAACTGAAGCAGTGGATAGTGGTTATGTAGTGCTTACAGCATATTTAGACCTGGGCAAGGCCTTTTAACACTCTTCCCATGTAAGCATTACTGACAAGACTTCTAAATCTGAATATAAATCCTTATATTGTGCAATGGATAGCTAACTGAAGGTGTCTGAGCAAAACTCGGCTCTGAGCAGACAATAGGGGCACTGGAACTGACTGTTCCACAACAAAAGGCACCGACAGCTCTGGCTCCGAAAGACCGACGTGACTCGGAGGAGGATCAGAAGCAGGTAATATGGTATTAGACAGCTCCGGAACCCATTGGGTCAGAGCTGGCAACTAATTTGCCAGTGCTGACTTCAAGAGTCTAAGCACCACTCTTCTCATCCTCCTCAGAAAAACTCTTGGAGGATCTGGAAGACAAGATAGGTGGATAGAGATCTCTGTAAAATCGGAGATCTGGGTGTCGGGGACACCGGTAATAAATCTCTAGACTGGCTTCAAGATATGGGTTCAGTAATCGGCTCCGAAAAAGATGGGGCCGAAACTGGAATGTCAATGTCAATAACCTCGACTAGCTCCGAAGGCAGAGGAGCCAAATAGATAGGTTTGTCCAGTTTGGCAATTTTTTGTGGAGGTCCTGATTTAAAAGTCGGTGTGGGAGACTGTTTTGACCAACTTGACCTCTTTTTTAGAAGAGGGAGACCTGGAATGAGAAGATGAAGAGCTGGCTAAATCCTCCTTAAAAGAAGGTTTAAGGAGACCTTTCAAGATAAATTTGTTCTTCCTTTCCTAGAGAATCAGAGAAGTAAAAGAGTGGCAAAAGGTACATGCCTCCTGAAGATGGATGGCTCCAAGACAATAAACACAAATACTATGTCCGTCAGTCAGGGACATTTTTTGAGAACATAAAGACATTTTTTAAAACCTGAAAGTTTATGATCTTTAGATTCTTCAGACATAGTCACAAACACAATCACAAATATAAATGTAGAGGATGATAGGAAGAGAGGACAAAGTCCTCTAACTTAAATGGGCCTAGCCCTGCTCAAGAAAACACTACACACAAGGAAAAAAACAACAGAGGACTAGGTCCTCTAACTTAAAACGGGCCTGGCCCTGAAATGAAGGGAAGGCGAGAAAGACAACAATCAAGCAAGCAACAGACAAAAGATAGAATAGGTCCTAACTAAAAAAGGGACCTATGCCTAAGAAAAATTTTAGCAATAACTAGCACACAGAAAGAAGGGATACCAGTGAGGAAAGGCCTGCGGAAGCAACAGCCAACAATTTGCAATAAAAATTAGAAAACACCCTAACTACTACTACTAGGTTAACAACTGTAAGATTAGTAATAGTAAACTATTATAGTCAAAAAAGAACCACTATAAAATTCTGAATAAGCAACATTTCCAACTTAGCCACAGCCAAGAAAGAGCACTACTGAACTCACAGACGCGGCAAACGAGATCAGAGGATTCTTATTCGTACAAAATGGGATACCTACCTTGTCATGAGTCAACTTAGAGACTTCGAACTTTGTAATCAGCAGAGTCGCACCCATATGTAAGAACTACAGAACATCATTAGTCTTCAAAAACTCTGCATCAGTCCCTTAAACAAGGGACTAGCGAATGGATAGGCTCCATATGCTGGATCAGATACAAAAGGTCAGAGCAGTCTCTACCTCCACAGACAGTGATGGCCCTAAGGAGACCAAGACCATAGCAGATACCAAAGACAAAACTAGGCTGGTGAGAGGATCTCTAGCTTAGAAAAAATACAGCCGATAAGAGGAAAGGTCATATAACACAGCATGCAACACACCAACACCTGCTCTTCAAACTGTCAACAGATCCAAGGAAGAAAAACAAATTTCCCTAGCAAAGGAGGTATACAAGCATGAACATTCTATAAAGATATACACAAGCATCACACACGGATCAGAAACATTTTAGTGGAGAAAAATTTCATACAGTAAAACTGTGAAAGGTGCATAAAATAAAACTTCACCTTTCATTAGAATGAAGTTAAAAGATTCTGCTTATAAAAATGAATTTCCTAAAGGGAACACAGAGTCACTCTAATAAATCACATCAGAGTAACACCCACAGTTACAGCCATCTTGACGAGATAAAAACAAGGTGCCTTGTGCTATTGGCAACCAAAATTTTGGAATGAACTTGGAATTCTGCTAGAGCTGTCCAGGGAGTATAGCAGAAGTATCCAAAGGCCAGGTCTCCCATCCTAGGGAGAGGTTAAGAGGATAACCAAATGTCTGTAAAGTCTATGGTAGAGACATGAAGCCTCTCATGTCATCTTAGATTAATACAAGGGGCAGCGACTGTGTCTTGACATCACTGCCCTATCCACTTCCATAGCGAAGGCAAAATACTCAGCCACTATAAGAATGAAGGCTTCCAGGCTGCATGCCTACTGTTACCCCATCAGCTCTCAATCCCAATGCCTAGTACAGTGTTACCATTAAGGTTAAATTCCTGAGTCAGGGGTCCCAACTCACAAACAGTAAAATCCAAGTTACACAGTAACAAGCAAATGGAGGAGGCAGGGATGGTAGAACAGGAATGCCATGGAGAAACATCCTGAGACCGGGGATTGGTAGCAGCAGTAAAAATAATAATAATAAAAATATATATACATATATATATATATATATATATATATATATATATATATATTACACAAATAAATATACTAACCAGAGATGTGAAGAAAGTATTTTGAAGTAACAGGAAACTTAAAACTTGTATATCCTAGGCAATACAGAAGTGCTCACAATATAATCCAGAAAAATGGTAAGAAAGCAGGCAGATGTGACTACACTCGTGTGCATAACAAATCTGGAGAGGGAGCCCTTTTGTACAGGAGAAGAATATGGGCCATGACCTGAACACAGCAACTGATATGGTAAGACCAGGCATCTACCTTGCAATTAAACGAAGATCAAGGCTGTGAGCCTTCCTGTGGTACAGGGTTTGATTTCCTAAGCCATCATTTACCTACTGTGTGAACTTGAACAATTCACTTAACCAAATAATGCTTTGCAGCAACTGAGAAATCTGACTAGCATCCTCATTGGTCTCTGACTGTATATCTAGTAGCCCTCTATGAACTGATTTGGTATTGGGAAATTCTTTTTGGTACAGTATGACTGTGAAGAATTTTAAGCAGCATAAACAAACCTTCCCACAGATCAGAGCCAAAGCAAAGCCACCAGGCTGAATCCTACAAATATAAAGTCACTAACCAAGCAATAATGGTCCGACAAGGATCGAAATGACAATTGAGTGCCTGTGACACCAGTGTATAACAGACATGTAGCTCAAGATAGCAATGAAATGCCCCTGGTGGAGTAGATTTTAACAGCAATACTTTTCAATATGCCATTTCATGGCAAAGTATAATGTAGCTAATGCCTCACAGGAGGTTGCATAGTAAATGCAAGACCCTGTCTTCCTAGAGTGAAGGAGACTAATTCAATGCATCCATCAAGTTGTATTAAGTGTTTGAAAGTTTCTTTCCCACTTGTTTTCTTGTTACGATGGAAAATACAGAGATGAATGGACTGGTTTAAGTACAGTTTACACAAGTTTTAGAAGGAAATGCAAGTTAGTCCCACAGGATGAGCGGAGGACAGGCAAGCATGCCAGCCATGAAATTCAAGTTACAAAATGAGGAGAAAGGGTCTTCAAAGCAGGATAGCATCAGAACCCTTCATGAAATCACTTAACTAGCTAGTGCTGACCATCCCCAGGCTTGCGTTCAACATAACCAATAAAAGCAGAAATGCTAAGAACAGGTTTAATGATTATGGGATAAAAGATAAATTATACAAGTACTTGGGTGGGGGGCACTACAGAGAAGAGTCCAAATCAAGACCTAGTGCAACCACTTTGAGACCTCAGTGTCTGCTCCCTGAATGGATGCAAGCTAGTCAATGGTAACCTCTGTAAGCATGACTGGGAGATAAACAGCATTTACACTTGAAGATAACTGTCAGCTTATGGCAATGGCTTGCCTAACATAGATCCTTCATAATCTGCATTGTCCACCTCTGTAGAAGTTCATAATCTGCAGTATCTACAGAAGTGGTGAATGAGAGTGAATATGACTCTTCAAGCCAAGAAAGGAAGCAGGTGACTTGCAGGGCAAAGAGAGAATCTACCGAGGGCATGACTGATGTCTACTCTGTATCCTTTGCCTGTTCATAGTGATCTGAACACGGCTAGAAATCAGTGTGGTGGGTACACTAAATTACACATCTTGCAATACATGGACACTTGGAAGCTTCACTTCTATGTCCTTGGGCAGTCAGGTTGAAATGGCACATGTAGCTGTAAATGATGTGCTTTGTCTTCAAACGGTTCAAGACATTGGTGATGTGGGTTTTGTTTCACAACCTAGTACATATCCAAGCACTTTTTAATGGCCTATATTTCTTCATACACCACTCTTGGGAACTCTGGCAGAATGAAGATACAAACTAAGCAAATGGCAGAAAACTGATAGGTATGGGAGACAGAGAAAATTAAGCTGTACACAGAATGAGAGGATACTGCCGGGTATTCCAAAAATAACACCCACAGTAGACGACTCTTGAAATCAGATTTACTAAGCACAAGTTATGCCAGTCTTGTGATATCAACACTGGTAAATGGAGGATGGAAAGATTTAAGTTGTTTTATAATGCCCTTATGTTTAAGACTTGTCACTCTACTTTCCTGGCTGTCAAGTCAATGTATTTAGCAAGAAATGCTTTTTCCCATGATGCATTTAGAAACGGTTGGTAGGCACTTCTGTCTTCCATTCTGTGGAACTCACTGTCATCTTCACACTCAAAAGTTCTTTAAGGGGTACTTTTTTTCAAATAGTATACTTTGCAACATTCCATTTTTATAAAAGCTTACTTCCTTTTAAATTCTGCACATTCTTTGGTAGTAAAAGCTTAAAGGAATTTATGAAAGCATGAATGAATGCCACAAAGAACTCCCTGTTCCTTGGTTAGTGGGCCTTCTTTAGCTTTCACGGTCAACATTCCTCCAAAGAACCACAGAATGAGAATGCTGCTTCTTTTTCAATAAACAGGATGAACAGGAGAGTTCTTTTTCAAAAGTGATACTTTAAGACAATTTGTGGGAGAAAGGAAAAAACCTTTTGCCATGTGATACAGGGTTGCAAACTCACTGCAGATCATTTTCTAAGGTGATCAAGGCAACACAAAGAAAGGTACTTTTCCGTTATCGGGGCAACAGCTGTAATGAGCTGTTGGAAGGTTAGCATGAGATGGCAATGATTTTAGTTAAGTCGAGAAAAAATAATGTGTATTGACCTTTCATAAAACCAGTTTAAGTAGTCCAATTTTTTTTTTTACTTAACTACGAAACGCAACTGTAGACCGTTGCCATGAGGGAGGAGAGGCCAGTGCTCCCCCACAAACACACTTTTTTGGCGGGCAGTGAGAGAGAAATACGTTTCTCCGTACTGCCGAATTGTACTGGAATGTTTACATGTATGTAACCTTTCCCCTGTAACTGTACTTTTAGAATTACCATTTTGAAGGTAATACTTCACAACTTCAAAAATAGTTTGTACATCACTAGCAGTACTACAGGTTTTCAGTTATTTCTGCTGTCATCAGTGATTGCATGTTTCATCGCTTCAAAGATGTGCACTTGTACACGGTTCGCAGTGTTTCTGTATGGTTGCGACAAACTGGTTTACCTGGAGTAATTGATGTTTAGTAGGAGTCTGCATGTCCTCCCCACGGTCGAGTGACATTTAAAGACATGCATGTAGATGCGTGAATGGGTGTGCCTTCTTTGAAGGTTGGGCTGGCAACTCAACACTAAAAATCCACTGCCAATCATTAGTGAACCGAAGTTCCGCTGTGGTGGCCCCTAACCGGCAAAAGCCGAAAGACATTTTTTATTTGATGTTTAGGAGCTGTGTAGTTGTGTGTATGACAGTTTAAGGTTGGGTAAATGAGAAGTGGTTGCTGCTGTAGTTTTTGCATATCACTAAGTTGGATGAATTTGTCTTTTTTAAATAAAAGCACAAACTGGGCCTTTGACTGAAATGTCTTACCGTTAATGAAATGCATTACTCATTTCTAGATTACTATTCCTTAATCTGTAATTGCTTAGCAAGTGTAGGTGTTATCTTCTTGGTAGCTTGTTTAAAAGCAGCGTTGTAGTAGCAACGGAGTTTGTCTTTACAGCTGTTACCCCGACAACGGAAAAGTACCAAAAAAAAAATGGCGATTTTGGGGAGATATTTTCTAGACATTCACGTGTGCGTGGATGTGAAAGATTTCTGCATCATCCTGAAGGTTATTACCTTGTTAAAATAAGAATATTCAGATTTTGAAAGAGCCAACACCATTAAACCTAAACACTGTCAAACAGAATAAAAAAAAATAAAGTCGCTACTTGTAGAACATCAGCCAAGCTTACACTTGCAAGGGGTGAGGAAGAAATGAGGCAGGGAGGATATCTTTTTTCTTATTAAAAGCACACAAGTCATCAACAAATGCAGAACCCTGATAGAAAGACCGAACTAATGCAGAGATGAATATCACATTTGGTGGCTGAAGGACAATTCTACAGTGTTACAGGGATGATCCACAGTCTAGAAAGACCTAGCTATTCTAAATGCTACTTTTCTTACAGCCATTTGGCTAGGTTAATGACCAAGAAATTTAATTTATGGGATCAAATCAATGACGTTAACATACAAACCTCTGTCCTTTTCTTCACTCTCAAAACTTTCCCTCCCATTAAGCCGGGGGCTTGAAGGGGAACTGTAGTTCTCAGAAGTTGTTTCTCCAAACATATCAACCCCAGATACAAGTTCCAACCTTGGATCTAAAAAGGAAATTTTAATTACAGATAAACCTTACATTCAATAAGGAAATCAATCCATATGTTGAAATTTCTTTACAAAAATTGAACTATTTCTAATCTGACACTTACAGGACTCCCAACAGAACAGACTTTTTTCTACATTGTTGGCATAAACCAGTTTTACATGATGATTTTGCTTTGTTTTGTTGCATTAGACTAGAATAATGCCCAATCTCTGTTTCCTAGGAGAGATTCTTTACAATACATGACAGGTTTGCAGGCAAGTATAACCCCAGAGACATTGTTAGTCAATCAAAATACATTTAACAGTCTAAGTATACAGAATTCATTTAGCGACTTGCAGCAAATGAGACTACAGACAAAACTGATACAAATATAAAGCAACAATGAAGCAAAGAGCAACAAAAATGTTCTCACCATAAATAACATACATTTCCCATATCAGCAGAAATTTGGAGAAGGACCTCTGTAGTAGGGCACAGTAGTCTCTTGCCATTTTTTTTTTTTTATAATCTACAGATCCTGGGATGCACAAGTGTCTTGATTGTGCATACAAGGGCATTATTCTGCTTGTGTGTGGGACTAGTTGCTCCCTCCTACACCTAGCTGAGACATCCACACCACATGAGCAAGTAGATAAACAAGGACATTAAACTATAAAACTTTTAACAGTTACAAAGCAACATGCATCTTAAGTGCGAGGATGGAATCCGCTAACAGCAACAGAGGATGGCAGAAGAGCAAGTACTCAATAGAAAGGGATCTCCTCCAAATTATCTGATAAAGCAGTTACTTATTCACTGCACCTTCCTTTGAAGAGTCCTCTACCTCTGGTTAACATCTAAGAACAATAACTAAATATAAAAACAAAACGACCCAAAACGGGCAGAGAAACTCCAATTTAATGACACAAACGGAAACAGTACATCCCATAAACTAAGCGCGTTCACCACTGATATATGGCTTTTTCAGAGTTACTTTGGATACAAACAACTTGATTTAAACAGTATGATGTAAGCAAAGCTGACCAATCGTTTAAAGTATCACCACATTCAATTAATTAAAAAAGCACATGATTAATAAAAGCAAGTTAACCTAAACATTCTTGCAAAAAAAGCACAAACAGCACAGTTTAAATAACCCTATAGGTCAAAAATGTATATGCGTAATAAATATATCTATTAACAAGGAAATATGTGCAATTAATATATTGCTTTAAATAACTCTTGCCCTTTCTTTCAAAATACCACGAGCAAGTAGATAAACAAGGACATTAAACTATAAAACTTGTAACAGTTACAAACAACAAATATCTTAAGTGCGAAGATGGAGTCCGACAACAGCAACAGAGGATGGCAGAAGGGCAAGTGCTCAATAGAAAGGCATCTCCTCCAAATTATGACAAAGCAGTTATATACTCACTGCACCTTCCTTTGAAGGGTCCTCTACCTCTGGGTAACATCCAAGAACAAACTGTAGTTAAACTGAAGAATTTTTGCAGCATCATTACCTACTTAGAGCAAGAGCAGCACATGCATTGCAATTGTGTTTACATTTGTGACAACAATGAATAGTGTTTATGTATGTAACCTGCAAGTACAGGCTTATAATTTCACACCACAGGTTCACAGGAGATTGCTAAGCTAATGGCTCAAGTCAAGCCAACAGAACTCTATTTTACCAAGTATATGGCCCCTAGGGGCAGGAGGCCCGTGCCTTGAGTATTTCAGATATTCCCCCTCTCCATACCCCCGGTGTGAATTTACAATTCCTCATCCATCCAGACAGGTCTTGAAGACAGGCAGGGGAAGGACTCTGCTAAACATGAATAGGAAGCCTAGTCCAAAGGGGCAATCTTTAAAACTCATCCCTCTCGAACATGTTCTCTCCAATTCACAGACAGAATTTCAATCCCAAAAATGGGTGACCCTTGTACTGTGACTTGTGGATATGTTGCACCTCTATCAATGCTGGATTTGTGAGTGCCCTGTAGGTCAGACATAGGTCACCCCCTTAACAGTCAATAGGAGAGAAGGTAAAGGGTTTTCAGTCTATCCGCACAGGACATGCTCTTAACACCCTTTATCTTCCTAGTAAGGAATCTCTGAGGTCATTCTAGCTGTTGTAAGTGCCTAGTCCAGTGCATTCCAAATAGCACATTGTACTCAATTATTGGTAGTCTAATGATGGCTGTGTACAGTGGGACTATAATTTCCCTATAAAAGTTGTGCCACATAGGTCTTCCTCACCACTGTGGGCATGCGATAGATCCCTCACCTCTGAGTCTACACGGCCGTAGTGGTGCAGCGGTTAGCTTTGCCGCCTCACAGCAAGAGGTTTTCCGGTACGATCCTCAGCTGGGGTGCCTTTTGTGCGGAGTCTGCATGTCCTCCCTGTGGTCGTGTGGGTTTCCTCCAGGTACTCCAGTTTTCTCCCACATTCCAAAGACATGCTGTAGGTGGATTGTACACTCTAAATTGGCCCTAGGTGTGAGTGTGTGCCTTCTGTGGAAGGTTGGGAGCCAGGCTGGCAACTCGACACCATAAAACTCCACTGCCAATCATGAGCGGACAGATGACCCGCTGTGACGACCCTTAACTGGGAAAAGCCAAAAGAAGTTGTGGTTAGCAGGGATATCAGATTTCCCAAAGGTTATAATGGATTTCTTCACATTTAATTTTGGGCTGTGGTTCTGACACCAATCATTTGGCCTGATTAACACCCTCCTGAAGGAGATCTACATCACTGGGGGATTTAATGCCCCCAGCTTGAAGTTGTCTGCAAACTCATCTAGAGGCCCTGCACATTGGCCTTTGCATCCAAGTAGTACATTCCAAACAGAAGTGGCCCCAGGACTGAGCCCTATGGCACACCACTAGTAACTGGCCTCTTGCTGAAACAGGAATCACCCACTTAAACCATGTGCCGTGTCCTTCAGCCAACTGGCTATTCATCTGGTAACATAGGGATTTATGCCCAGTTTTGAGAGTTTACTTACAATACCAGAGTGAGGAATCGTGTCAAATGACTTAGTCAGGTCGTGGTAAGTGGTGTGTACTGTTCTGCCCTCATCCATGGCCTTAGTGACTTTCTCAAAGTCCACCAGACTTAGTAGTCGTAACCTAATTCTGAAGCCAAATTGGGCCAGGTCCAGTGCTTGGAGGTTTCTTATGTTATTTATTAGGTCCAACATTATTTTTTCCATGCCCATACAACCAAGACTAATTAAGCTCATACGTCTAAAATTTCACAGTCAGTTGACAGCCATCCCTTTTGCAGAGAGATGACCATAGCTGCTCTCCACTTTACCAGAACAATGCCAGTCTGGAGGCTGTAGTTAAATGGAGATCCTCCTGGGTTTGATAGGTCCTGATTTAAGCTACTTAAGAGGCAACCTGGTATATTGTCAGGACTCAGAGTAGTGGATATCTATTCCTCCCCTTCTTGTTCCTCACAAACACTCTAGCCTACTTTCCGCCTCCAACATAGAATCCCTACCTCCCCCACCACCTCTCTATACACACCACCCTATAACCATTACCACCTATAATTAATATTTTTAACTGCAGTAAATACACATCTGAACGTAGTACAAACAAATTGAAAATATATAATTCAATTCACCTTATCAATGGTCAAGACCATCATTACAGATAAAGTAGCAAGTATCCCCCCTGTATTTACTAACTCACTATCTCTGCTACCCTCTCAACTAGAGGATACCAATTACCTGACCAATACTTCTTGGCCATACTGCAGCTCCCTAACACAAAACGATACTTCTTGCACTGGCCATACCTTCCATCACTTTTCTGTAGCCATATACGCAGCATTACCTGATGCTTACATAGCTCCTACGTCCCTAACATCACTTCAACTTGTAGCTACAGACAACTCCCATTAGCAAGTCTTACACTCTCATCCACCTATCACTTCAAATCGCTAACCCCTCAAACTCCCACATACACCTAATGCTGCACCTTCAATACAACACCAATCTCGCTCATTCATAGATAGTACCCTTGCATGTAACATTCTTTCTGAAACTAGATAACATGAGTTACACATATCCAACCCAACTACTAAAAACATCATTCTACCCATTAATAATCTTCACCCTACTCCTACTTTCCATCCTGTCCTCCTACCACACTCCGCTTCATAACCACACCCAATCCCGTTGGCAAACTGATTCCACAGCCAACACCACCAAACTAAAAAAACTTCCCTAGATCGCCATGTGAATTAACTCCCCCCTACCCTACTCTTGCTCAAGCATTAAACTGAAAATCAAAACTAACCCGCTCTCTTCTCAAAGACAAACTAAAATAATTCACAAATTGACCAAACTATCTACACCTACTCCATACACTCACTTGCAGTGGTGATATACATCCAAATCCAGGACCAAAAACATCAATCAGCCCAGACTTAAATCATCTAAATGCCCTAACACCACAAACCTACCCCCTCAGCCCTCCTCTTCTTAAACATTAAATGTAAGAAGTATACTTAAGATTCATGACCTTCATGCCCTACTAGCTCTATACAAACCAGACATTGCTGTGTTAACTGAAACATAGCTCAAACCACAACATCACAACAATGAGATTACTGCCCCGGGTTACAACATTATCCGAAGAGACAGATCAGAGAAAAAGGACAGAGGTGTTGCAATATTATTCCAAAATCATCTTGCCTTAGGACAACTAGATTACAATACCCATGAATTCAAAGATGTAGAACTAATCCTTGCCAAATTAAAAATAAGTTCCAACAAACATACAATTATTGCAGGTGGCTATATACCACCAGGCAATAACATCACTGTAATGGAAAGCCTGCTTAATTAGACCTCCAACTCCCTTCCACATGAAATCATACTTTTAGACTACAATATTGACTGGCTTCACTGCTCCAGCCATAACCCCTCTGCCTTCATAAACCTCCACAGGTTTACCCAAACTGTAACCACCCACACTAGAATTGACAAAACTTCCAAACGCCAGTCCATCTTACACTGGATCCTGGTATCTGACCACACTCTTGCACAGCAATCTGGTTGTCTTCCAGATACCCTAAGTGACCATCATCCAACCTACCTAATTAGGAACAGATCCCAAACCATCAACCAACCTACCCTCAAAGTAGTTAGAAACAAAAAAAAACATTTATAGCGACTTATCTCATCAATACTCTTAAAAAGCTGTAAATGGACCACCCTAAAACATCTACCTCTAGACGATTCTGTTGAGTACTTTAACACAACCTTCATAAAATCTTAAACCATCATGCATCCCCTAGAACCATTAGAATAAAAACTAACTATGCCCCATGGCTAAGAAAAGATACTAAAACTATAATGAAAGAAAGGGACAAGGCCTGGATTCAATATCAGAAAAACAAAACCACTATTTTGAGACAAAACTATGTAGAGCTCCGTAACAAAGCCAAAAAACAAATCAAGCTAGACAAATCCAGCAACTATACAAGCATGCAAGAAAAATATGCTCACAACCCACAAAAATTCTGGGCCTCAATAAATGGTATACTGCATCCAGGAAAGACCACGACTCAAACCCCTGTGCTTCTAAATAACCATGAAAACATTCCTACTCAGTTCAACAAATTCTTTACCGAAACAGTCCAGACCCTTGCCAATGCCCAAAATAGTACTAGCAGCCCCACACCAATAACTACCCCAACCCACCCCAATATACAAAACAATAGCCCCAGTTTTCACCTCCACTCTGTATCCACCAAATCAATATCTAAACTCCTTGGTAAACAAACCAACCACTCTAGCAGCTAAGCTGCCAGCAGACTTCCTTCAGATCTCAGCTGAAGCTATAGCCTATCCTGTCTATTCTCAAACAGATCTCTCTCAGAATGCAAAGTCCCCACCTCATGGAAAACATCATATATAATTCCACTGCATAAAGGAGGCAACTCCTTAGAGCTCACAGACTATTGCCCAATAGCAATCCTATCACCTTTATCCAAAACATTAGAAAGAGTTGTTCATACTCAACTAATACAATACCTCCAGAATAACAACCTACTCTCCATATCCCAGCATGGCTTTAGACCTTCCCACAGCACCACGACAGCACTATCATTCACCAACATAGTTAACCACCACAGAAACAAGGGTCTATTTGTTTCTTCCATATTCTTATACCTATCAAAAGCCTTTGACGCGGTAAACCACAGTCTGCTTCTTGATACCCTATCCACCCTAGATATATGTCCCTCCTCTATATCATGGTTTAACCGCTACTTATCTGCCTGTCAGCAAGAGTCTTATAGAAGGACCAATTGCCCCCCCCCCCCCCCCCTGTTACCAGTAAACACAGGAGTCCCTCAAGGATCCATCCTTGGCCCATTGCTGTTCTCTATTTACAAATCAGATCTCTTCATCCTCTCACACTGCTTCAATAGTACAATATGCAGATGACACTACCCTCATATGTGCGCCCCTACCCTTAGTGAACTGCAAACCCTTACCCAAAATAACTTCAACCTAGCCGAAACTTGGTTCGCCAACATCAAACTTCTTCTTAATCCCAGAAAAAAAAAAAAAGAAAAAAAAAAAGCCCTGGCAGAGCTCCTCCCCTAAATAATAATTTCACCATTAGCACCAAAGAAAACATTCAAATCAGTCCAACCACAAACACTAAACTGCTAGCCGTAGAAATAGACAACCTGAGGTTCGACATCCACATAGCACAAACCATTAAGAAAGTTAATAAAAAACTTGGTCTCCTCTACAGGAACAAACCATTTATGACAAAATGCACCAAAGTAACCATCGCAAGGACTCATCTTCTATCCACCCTCCTCTATGCCTTTCCCATCTTGATCAATCTCCGACAAACTGACCTAAATAAAATGGAATCTTGCTACAAGATTGCCAAATTTGCTACTGAAGTCTCATATAGGTCCCACCACTGTCTATCCCTTAAGCAACTCAACTGGCTTAAGTTGCCACACATACTTCTATTCAATCTCTCTCTAGTGCACAAACTCTACTACCTTCCTGAGAACTCCAGCACCTAATTTAGCTCCACATTCCCTCTAGAGCCTTAAGATCTAGTAAACAGAACCTTGTCATCAAACATAAAAAACAAAGCTGCTAAGTCCCTCTTTGCCAACACCATTGCCAAAACCTGGAACACACTACCAAGCCAAATAACTTCTACCACCTCCTTTAGTCAATACAAAAAAACTCCTGAAATCCCACAAAGTAAATGGCTATGCTCATGCCACTCACCAGGTTAATCCATACCAAGAGAATTTGTCAAGGTACAGCTATGTATAAACAAGTTTCTCCCCTGAAAGCTTCCAAACCTGTACACATTTACCTTACAAAACATATAACTGCAAAAGAAAAAAAAATGTACCTCTGATTGTCTACTGTAAGAAATGTTAATCACTAGCATGATGTCCCGTTGTGTGTATATATGCTATATGTAGGTTTGTTAATCACCAGCATGTTGTCCTGATGTGTAGATATGCCATATGTATTATGTTCTACTTCATTTGACTCTCATGTATTGTAATGTGGAGCTTTTCTCCCCGGGCCTCCGCTGAAAATGGACCTGTGTCCAGTCGGACTTTCCCGGTAAACAAATGTAAAATAAATAATTGATGAAGGAAAGGAGGAGGGTACTTCTTCGTGGAGAGCTAGGGGGGTTGGGGAGGTTGAAAACTGAGATGAATTTATCAGCCAGCAGATTTACTACATCTTCTTGGCCAAGTACTGGAGATCCATCTCTAATTTCACACAATGTTGGGTGTTGCCCTTAAGATTGTGGAAATGTCTGAAAAATGCCTCATTGTTATCCTTAACTTTGGATGCTATTTTTACCTCAGTCTGCTTTCAGAAACTTGACTAGTTCCCTGATTCACTAATTTATACTAATGAGGGACTTCTCTTATGTACATTACCTCGGACTCCGACAGGATTTTCTTTCTTTTGTTGTAGAACCTATTAAGGCCAGGGGTCCACAAGGGTGGCTTGTTTTTGAGGTCAGACCTAAGCTTACTTCAAGTTCAGCACTGCCATTTCTATGCAGCTGGCTATGTGGTTGCAAAGGGCTTTTGTGTTTTCTGGATCTGGTGGAGCTTGGACCCTAGCTATGTAGTCATTTAATAGACGGTAGCTTGCTTTAGAAAAGTACTTAAAGCTTTTGGGGTTTGGTTGAGGGGTTCTAGTTTTACCATAATTTCCAGGGAAACTCCTCTGTGTTACCAATGAGGACATCACACATTTGGGGGGGGAGGGGGTTAGATGCTCTCTCATATTTGAGTGTACTAGATCTAGAATCTAGGAGTGCAGACCAATGGCTCCATGTGAATTTACAAAGTCAAGAAATCTTTGGGCCTGTATATTCGTGGTTGTGTATGCCTCTCAATTTAAATGGGGGATTAGTAAAAATCACCTATAATTATCGTACTGGGCTGGATGGGTCAAGTAACTTTAAATATGATGTGCGGATTTCCTGGTTCATGGAAGAGGACCTGTTGCTAGCAAGAATATGGTTAGGTATTTCTCCAGAGTTAGATGGACATGGAGTAGCTCAAGCATGTCATATTGTCTGACCAGCCTTGAGGTGAGGTTATCCTTTAGTGACATACATCTCAGCCTTTCACTCTTACATGTTTACAGATTTTTGTACTGCCTAACCACACAAAGGTGACAAAACACCTTAAAGGAGTTACAAAATTATGATCTGAAGATGAAGAGCTGAAGTACACTTGCTCTCATATACTACAGATATGGTGCTGTAGTATTGGTATATACAGCAAAACTACATTACTGTATGATTATTTACATACCTTGACTGTTTTAGAAGTTGATATATTGCTGCCACAGGATATGTTGTGGTTAGCTAATGTGTTTTAAGTGACATTACATGAAATTAGTGTGCTGAGTGGGTACAGCTTACTTCTTTTTTAAACCGGAGACAGTGCTAAATATAAGGTACAGTTAGCATAATTTAAATGGGAATTTTTCAGTGATGTTTTCTTGTGTAGTAAAAATATGTTGATTGAGCTAAGTTCTCTAGTGGTTGTTTACCAAGATAGTAAGGTAAACAGTGATGGATATTTGCCATTACTGAACAGTTCATGGGGTAAAGGTAAGCCGCCCCCAGTTATCAGTACAATGAATGATCAATACTCTTTCAGAATGTTGATACATTTTAAGTAAAAATATTAAAATGTAGAGTGGCCCAACACTGAACCTTGACATAGTCCAACATTCAATTCAAATCTGTAGAATGCATCATTGTGTTCGGTAAACTGTGCAAACAGGTAAATTAGGGGTTATTATAGCAATAACCAACTGTAGGGTGTGGGTAATGCTGGATTTACCAAAGGTTGGTGTAGTTTTGGTCACGAGGGTAAAGCCCAAGTGACCAAACAAAATGAACCTTAGGCAAGTCCACCACTACCCACACACCCAGCTGAAGGTTATTGCTATTATACAATGATATTATTTAAGAGAAAAGTTACTTTTCTTAAACAGTGTCCTTGGATAACAGCACAATGCTGCTCTTCTGCATTTGTCCCCAGTATACTGGGGCTTTCCTGATGTACTGCGCATGTAAATGGGACTTTCGTTCCCATGCTTAGGTAGTGCATCAGTACTGTATAAAGGAAGTAATGGAGAAAGGGAAAACTCCATTGCCTTTTTTTTTTTTTTTTTATTATTAAAAGAAAAAAAATCAGGAGATTTCAAATGAAGGGGAGAGACAGAGAAAGAAAATATAAGGAAAATCAGGTTCATTTTTCTAGTTTTGTACAACGTACCAGATTATCCTATTTTTGTCTGTCCCAGCTCTCATTAGTTTTATGTCTCCAGTTTTTATGAGATTATTTTAAAATAAAAGAAAGAAAAGTAAAATTTTAATAGTATATGCTAATGGGAAAAAGTCTGGGTGATTGGAGTTTTTTCCACTAGTATATGCTCGATTTACAAAAGGCATGCTGGTTGGCCTGACCAATCAGCATGCTCGTTCGGGAATGCGAATGGCAGTCATTGTATAATTAGACATACAACATTGTGTTGTAGATGGGATACTGTTTGTACATGTGATTGAGACAATTTTCAAACCAAAGTATAACTGGTTGCTGTAATCAGATAACCTTTAAATAAAAAGTAGATGTTACCTACACTAAAGGTTTTTGAAAAGTCCAACGATATAACACTAGAGTGCTTTGATATAGCTATTGGCTATGGAATTCATTAAATAGGCAAGTGCTGATTGCAGTACTGTGCCTCAGACTGCATCTGTGATGGGTAGTGTCAGTTTATTGCTGTAGTCTAAGTATTCGGTTAGCTGAACATATACAAGTCTTCTGAGGATCTCCAAGACAGAATTTAGAATACTGACTGGCCTGTAATTTCCTACTTTGCTCTCACATTTTGAATAGGAGACTTTCAGAATGTTTCCAGGCTGTTGAGTCCATTTCTTCCTTCAGACTTATTAGCGTTATTGGGTAAGCAATGTAGGCTGAATATTTCTAGATATACATAAAAGGAAGGTATCCATGGGTCCTTGGGTTTACTGTGGAACTCGCATACTTCATAGTTACCACCTGGAAGGTCTGCTAAGTAGAAGTGGGACATTACAATTGTAATGTACAATGGGATACTGTATGGGGATGCAACGGAGTACTCGCTAATCATGGACTTGTAGTAGTATTACTGTCTTCGTGGGATAATGCATCCACTGACTCATCACTATTTTCTTGTGCTTGGCCAATGACTGTTTACTATGCTTATTGGATAATGCTGGATTTTTCTGGAGGTTTCTCCTTGGGCTTCCTCTGAAAAGAGAGTGTTATGTATTTACCATAACTTGCCAACTGTGTTATCCTAGGTCATTCTTACTCACAGTAGGATCTTGGATTCAACATTGAATCCAAGCCAGCAACTTTAGCTTAGACAGATCAAAGGCTTCTCCCTCTCACATAATCCCCTGCTGCCCTCTAACCCTCAGATTGTGTTTCCAAACAGTCAGTATCGCTACAACCCAAAAGGTAGAAAGGAAAACAGTCCTGGACCCACAAGACACCAACTTAATGATATGATCCAACAGGAAGGGGGATGCTGGGAGGGAAATGCGAGGAATAATGATATAGGATAACACGGATGTCAAGTTATGGTAAGTACATAACTATCTGATGTGATCCACGTCATTATTCTTTGCAGTAGGGTCAGAGTTCCCAGCTACAATTTACTCTGAGAGGCCTCAATGAAGGACATGTTGAAGAACTGTGGAATCAAAGGAAGCCATGTTCCTGGAAAACAAATCCAGTTTGTAATGTGATAGAAGGGTGTGAGGATTTGACCAAGTGTAGGCAGCACAAATATCAATGGAAAAATCTGGCCATGAAGGCTGAAAAAGTAGACAGATAGTACACTTACCATAAATGTAGATGTTCGAGTGTATTCACTGCTGCAGTCATCACATTTGGGTTATCTGCTTGCAGTAGCCCTCAGTCAGTCCGATTATCCAAGTCTTGGGTCCAGCGTCGGTTGCGGTCTCATCTTCCATGATATGTCAGGTAGTCAGGGGTATAAAGCATGCAGCCGACGCTATTACATCAGTTTTTCTTGACCCAGATGTCAAGGTACCCCCCCAATGGGAAGCAATTAAATATATATACAAGGTTACACCTCCAACAAAAAAAGCAAATACACCAAAGTTTTAATTATATTTAAAAGAAATAGAGGTATAGCCAAAAGACGTCGGGGGGCTGGAGGGAGGGTAACCAAGACTGCAACAGTGAATACACTCAAACGTCTACATTTATGTTAAGTGCACACAACTGTACTATGTTCTTAGTGTTTCACTGTTGCAGTCATCACATTTGGGTAGATTCCCAAAGCTAAAGATGGGAGGAGGAAATCAGATAGCATTAAGACCAGCTATAAGGCCCTGCAAGACTACAGTGGCAAAACCAGCTCTTGATTTAGAGAAAATTGGCAAATGGTAATGCTTGGTGAAGGTATGTACAGAACTCCAGGTAGTAGCTTCTAGGATGTCCCTGTGGTCTTATCCCCCTGTGGGATAGGTTTTCCATGGTGCTTATAGCAGAAATGAATGCCATGCCCTAACCATTTAGAAATGGTTTGCTTTGAAATGGCCTTCCCCTCTGCCCCTGCAGCAAATGCCACCAGCAGCTGTTTAGATTTCCTGAGAGGTTTGGTCCTGTCCAAGTAAAATCTAAGTTGTCTGTGCACATCTATGGAGTGCAGTATACATTTCTCTTTGTTCTGTGGATTAGAAAAGAAGGTTGGCAAATGAATGGACTAGGAGCCACACTGGATACTATCTTGGGCATGAAGGAGGGACTGGTCCTGAGGGACACCCTGTCTGCATAAAAGATGATGAATGGCTCCACTGCCATAAGGGCCTGTAATTCAGACACCCTTCTTGCTGAAGTGATGGCTAACAGGAAGGCTGTTTTCCAAGAAATGAATTTCAACTCTGCATTTGCAGCTGGCTCAAAAGGCGGTAGATTGAGTTTTTTCCAATACAAAGTTAAGGTCCCAGGCTGGAGTTGGGGCTCTCCTGGGTGGTCTTAAGTTTTTGGCCCCTCTGAGGAACTGTTTGAGGAGTGGATGAGATAGGAGGGGTGGGTTCTGTGTTGTAATGAGATGAAATGGCTGAGGCATGAATTTTGGAGGAAAAGAAAAGATCCTTGTGAAGCATCTCAGTTAAATATTGAAGAATCCGAGGTAAATTGGGCGCTGCTGTGCCCACCCCCTGAGTTTGGTTCCAGGAACAGAATCTTTTCCATTTTTCAGTATAAGATTTTCTAGTACTAGGCCTCCTCGCCTCCAGAATGACATCCAACATTTGATTACTGAGGGGTGGTAATGGAGAGATCAGGTAATTAGCCAAGCTGCCAGGTTCAGGGTTTAAACCAGAGGGTCCAGAATCTGGCCCTCCTGCTGGGACAGCAGGGTAGGTGTCTGAGGCAGGTGCCATGGTGCCAGCAGTAACACACTGAGCAAGAGAGGGTACCAGTGTTGGCGTGGCCAGTCTGGTGCAATCAGCATCGTCCTTGGTTTGTCCTGTTTGATCTTTAGTAGTACCTTGGAGAGGAGAGGCAGAGGAGGAAAGGCATAAACTGATATTTTTCCAGGTGAAGGACAGGGCATCCATTTTCCAAGCTTGTTTGTGGGGAGTCCTTGTGTAGAATTTGTCCAATTGGTGGTTCTGGGGGGAGGCAAACAGGTTCATCTCTGGGCTCCCCCATTTGTTTATCAACATGTTGAATGTCTTTGGTTCCAGTTTCCACTCGTGTGGGTCCATGAGATTTCTACTTAGTTCGTCTGCCAGTGTATTGAGCTTTTCTGGCAGGAATTGAGCCTGTAGGTGCACTTGGTAGCTCAAGGCTGTGTTCCACAGAACCATGGCTAGTCTGCAGAGAGGGTATGAGTGGGTTCTCCCCCCTGCTTGTTTATGTACCACATAACAGTGGTGTGGTCCGTCTTTACTATTAATTGTCCTGGAAGAATGTGGTCCTTGAAGGCTGTCAGAGCATCCTGTACAGCTAACATTTCTTTTTGATTGATATGCAGGTGCTTTTGACTTGGGTTCCACTTGCCCTGAACGCACTTCCCTGCCAAGTGAGCCCACCATGCATAATGTGATGAGTCTTGTTAGGGTTTGGGCAGCAGGGGTAGAGTGAATGGTAGTCCCTTGTTTTGGTGGCAGGCCTCTGCCCACCAAAGGAACTTTATCTGTAGGCAAGATATGATGGGAAGCATTGCTTCTAGATCCTGAGAATGTTGACAACATAAGCTTTTTAGATACCATTGTAGTTTCCTCATATGCAGTCTTGCATATGGAATTAGGAGAATACAGGAGGCCATGAACCCCAAGACGTGCAGTAATTTGTCTTGCAGATAGCAGGGTCTTTGTGGCTATTAGTTTGAAGTAGGCTGTCAAATGAACTTGTTTCTCCAGTGTGAGGAAAGCCATCTGGGAAGTTGTGTTAAAGCTTGCTCCCAGGAATACAATTTGTTGGCAGGGTACAATATGTGATTTCTTTTCGTTTATGGTGTACCCCAGAGAAGTTAGCACTTTTTGTACAAATGCCAGATGATTCATCAGTATGTTCTGGCTTTCTGCCTGAATTAGACAATCGTCCAGGTATGGGTATATCTGAATATTTCTTTGCCTGAAAAATGCAATGACTGGAGCTAGGCACTTTGTGAATACCCTGGGCGCAGAAGATAAGCCAAAGGGCAGTGCACAGAACTGATGGTGCATGAAGCCTGCTTTGAAGCATAGGTATCTTCTGCAAGATTCCCTGATTGGGATGTGCAGGTAGGTTTCCTTTAAATCCAGTGTTGCCAACCAGGCATCCTTGCCTAGCATAGGAAGCAACTGGTGAAGAGTTAGCATCTTGAATTTTGGGATCACCAAAAAAGTGTTTAGGATAGAGAGGTCCAGGACAGGATGCCAGGAGTTGTCTTTTCTGGGCAGCAGGAAAAGTCTTGAGTAGAAACCTTGTCCCCTTTCCTCTTCTGGGACAGTCTGAATAGTCCTTGAGAGAGAGAAAACTTGCTTTTGAGTCTCTGTCCACTGATTTGGGGGTAGATCTGGCCAACCATTTGGGGTTGGTAAAGTGTGGAAGTGGAATCTGTATTCTTGGGAAACTGTATTTAAAACTCATTTGTTCTGGGTAATGAGTTCCCAGTTTTTGCATGTAGAGCAATCTTTCCCCCTAAAAGAGCAGTCAGTTGAGAAGGGCTTGGAAGTTAAGTCACTGAGACAGTTTACCATAGGAAGGAGTCTTATTACTCCCTGCTTTGGAAGTGAAAGCCCCCCCCCCCCACTGCTTAGTCCTGTGCGTACCTTGGGACCGAAGCCTGGGTGTTCTGCTGGTTCTGGGTTTGGACTGAAGGCCTGGAAGAGGCAGGAAAGGACCAATTCTTAGAGGGCCAATGCCTACTAAATCTGGGAGGCTGTACTTGCAGGAAATCCTTAACAGTTTGCATAGATATAGCTTTTTCCTCCATCTGTTTTAGTAGTACTTCTGCTTTGCTGCCAAACAGGCAGTCCTGGTTTAAGGGAGCATCCAGCAATTTAGCTTTAACATGATCTGACAAAGACTGCTCCATAAGCCATGCATGTCTTCTAAGTACAGACCCAGTGACAGCAGCCCTGCAAGATGCCTCTAATGAATCAAATCCACATTGCAAAGTACGTTTTCAAACTTGTTCAGTAGAATGCATTAAATCCTGTACATCTTTATTTTCAGCAGTCAGGAATCATCATCCAATATGCTGCTGATACTTCAACATACGAAACTGTCAGTTTAAGGCCCTAATGGCCAAGGTTGCAGAAGTGTATACCTTCTTACCCATCTATCCAGCGCCCTGGAATCTATATCAGAGGGGGTAGGATTTTTGGCAGTAGCAGCCTTAATGCCCTTGGGTCCCTGTGAAATGGTCTCAGGATCTGCAGTAGGATTTTTAAAGAGGAACCTGTGAGAGTCAGGGACCCTGTAATATCTATCTGGTTTCCTGGGAGCAGGAGGTAGGGAGTCAGGGACCAAGCTAGATTCCAAAAAGGCATTATCAACAATGTCCAGTACAGGGGGGAATAGCTAAAGGCCTGTGTTGGGGCAGGATTAAGAAATCCCTTAGCCTCTTTAGAATCAGAGATATCCTGGCTTTCCCAGCGAAAATGCTCCCCAAGAGTAAGCAAGGTTTCACCAAAAGAAATCCTCTGGAGGGGAAGCAGAGGGAATTAGTCTCTTCTGCATCAGAATCCTCGTAGATAAGGGTAAATCCTGGTTAGACGAAACAAATTTCAGAATCCCTATCAAAAGAATCATAAGCAAATTCAGTCCTAGGTCTCTTAGAGGAGGAAAGTTGGCTTCCCCTGATTAAAGTAATAAGATCTTCAGCCATTCTTATCATTTGTTTTTTAGGCATAGAGACCTGACCATGCAGTCTGGGCATTTGTTTTCTAGCCATGGATTGAGTTTTAGGCCTTGAAGAAGATGGCGTCTGTTTAATATGCAAATCAGTAGGACTAAATACACCCTCAGAAGCCGATGCATGCACACCGGCTCCAGACCCATCCAAGGTAGAGACATCTGCAGGTTCCACAATTGAAGCATCTCACGGCATACCGAACTCCGAATGAGTCTCAGTAGAGGCCTGCGAATCTGAAGTAGCGGGTATAAGGGGCTGTGAAAGCACCTCACTGAGTACCGGCGAACTGGCAACTAGCTTAGAAGCGTCATCGGCAGCTTTGGACCCAGGCGGTCTTCTCTTTATCTTTACTTTTTTTTCAGAATGTCGGTAGTCAGGTGGCTTACCGAAGCCATATCTGGGTAACTGAGCAGAGTACCAAAATATTTAGAAGCGTAAATATACAGACGACGAATAGTTCATTGTTTAAATAAGGCACAAAACAGACAGCGAAGTATGTCGTGGTCACGGCCTAAGCAAGGAATACAATACGAATGAAAATCTTTATGAGGTCTTTGCTTTCCACAAGAAATACAATCATTGACTTTTACTGACATCGATTAAGAGCAAGAAAAAGTTTCCCCAATGGGGGTACTTACCTTAGTTGAAGACTTCTGTTCTGAAACTCAAAAACAAAAATTTCAGGAGTCTGCCGACCAGCACTTGAGAACTGCTTATGCTTCGGGCACAGCAAAGACTGGGGTAATAGCGCTGGCTGCATGCTTTATACCACTGACTACCTGCCGTCATGGAAGATGAGACTGCAGATACAGGACCCAAGACTTTGATAATCAGGCCAACTGAGGGTTACTGCAAGCAGATAACCCAAATGTGATGACTGCAACAGTGAAACACGAAGAACATCTAGTGAATGAGCACTAGCCTTTCCCAGAACCTCAAGATGCTTGTTGGTGTAGACTGTAGCGATACAGCTGGAGATCTATTTAGAGCTAGTCATTTTAGAAATAGGGAAGCCATGTCTATTCGGTAAAAAGCTAAGAAGAGCTGGTCTGATTTGCAGAACTCTTCAGTCTTATGCAGATAAAATAACACACAAAATATGTAGAATGTGCTCTCCTTTATTGGAATAATTGAGAAAGAAAACTGGTATTATTGAATACACTGGCTCAGATTGGATTAAATGCAAACCTTGGGCAAAACGGATGGATTCTAAGACACTATCTTTACAAAAGACTATATACGGGAGAGCAACCGAAAGGTCTTGCAGCTCAGACACCCTCTTAGCCGAAATTATGGTAGAAGAACATTTTCCATGACACACACTAGCAAGCTCAAATGGGCAGTAGAAAGGTTAGACCCCAAGGAAGCAAGGGAACCTTAACGGGCAGTCTTAGAAGGAAAACACCTTTCATAAAGGCTTTACAGACACTAGAAGAGAACCTAGGTTTGCTTTTCTCATGAAAATTGGAAACTGCAGCCAAATGAAGCTTAACAGGAGAAAGACTTGCGCCTTCCTAAAAGTGAGGACAAGAATATCTGTCACAGAAGCAGATTCCTGCTCTTAGCCAAGATAGAAAACCTTTTCCATTTGCTACTATAAACCTTTCTGGTAGAAGGTTTTTGGGAGGCTAGGATAGTAATATTAATGGGAGAAGCTATTCTGGACTGTTTCAAAATTGGGGGAATTGGAAAAACCATGTGGTTAGATGAAGGGTTCAAAGACTGGGAAGAGGGAGCCCTGAAGGATGGGAGATCAGATCCTGAAGGGGGCTCCACTATTCAAGAGGGATACTTCAAATGAGACCTTAGGAAGGGAAACCAAAGCGGACAAGGCCAGAAGGGGGCAATGAGGATCAGGGTTGTCCCTCAGCTGTTGCGCTTTCTGCAAGACTTTTGGAAAAAAGAGCGATAGGATGGCAAGCGCAATGGAAATCCGGAGGCCAATCATGGACTACAGCATCCCGAAGTGACTCCCCAGATGGGGGGGATCAGGGTGAAGTACATGCTGCATTTGTTGGTTGGGGGAGCAGAGAGGCTGCAGCATGACTGACCCCAACAATCAAAAATCTGCTTTGCCACCATCAGACTGAGGGACCACTCGTGAGGACAATATGGTTCTGCCGAGTTTATCGACTAACATGGTGGAGTCCCGGGTATATGTGCTGCAAGAAGAAAGCGCCTGGAGGACATTGCCCATTCCCAACACTCTCATGGCCTTTCTGCTTAACAGGCAAGATAGTGTTCCCCCGTTTGCTGATATGCCAGACCACTGTCATATTGTCTGTCTGAATTGCAACTGCCTCCAGGAGGAGGCAATCCTGAAAGGCTTGTAAAGTTAACAGGACTGCTCTCATCTGTAGAACATTTATGTGCAATGTGGTCTCTACAGAGGGGGGGGGGGTGTGTCTTGATTTGTTCTCCCCTGGAAATGCCCCCACCACTGCAAAAGGGAAGTGCCCATGGTCACCGTGGCCTTGGGCAGAGGGAATGAAAAGGGCCTGCCTAAAGAGATCCTGAGACTGAAGCCATCAAAAAAGGTACCGTCTGCACACTGGCATCAATTTTACAGACATGGACACAGGCTGAGACAGAACGGGCCGCTCAACCGCCAGGGTCCACTGTAAAACCCACATATGGTATCTTGCTAGTGGCACAGGGCCATGCATCCTAGGGTCCAAAGAACCAAATGGACTGGAGGACTCAAAAGATTTAAGACTTGCATGACCTGCTCCCTGATCAGCTGTATTCTGCAAAGAGGCATTGCTGCAGTGTCCGAGACTGAGTCTAGCTGGACTCCTATGAACTCGAATTTTTGTGTCGGGACCAGATTGGACTTAAAGAGGTTCACTGTAATCCCCAACTGGCTGAACAGAAGGACATATCAGACGGCTTGTGACAGTCGATGCTTCACTTGGTTATACCATTTATAAAACTTGGCAACTTTATTGTAGATGCTGTGTGTATGCAACAATGTTATGGTTTTTGTTTTGACTTAGAAAAATCTAGAAGGTTTCCATATAGTGAGGGTGCGTTTATAGATGGACCAGGGTTAGAGCCACTGTAATCTGCAGCTAGTAAAAGTACTTTGTTAAAACTACACTATGTACTTTGGCATGTGGGCATTACTAGTCATCTGAACAGCACTGAATTTTGGAGGAAGCAGTGGAAAGTAGCATGCAGGGTTAGGGATGTTAAAGGATAGCTGTACTTTAGGATGATGTTTGGAATTTTGACTTGGGTAGTTTATCATCCATGGCAATGCCCATAATTATTATGGATTTTAGACTCGCACTAGCTTTCATTTTTTTAGATGGGGGGGTGGGATATGCATGGTGCTAACAGCTTTACAAAAGATGCATTTTGGAGCTGTGCTTGAAGGAGTGGTATGTGCAGCTCAAATGTAGTGAAAGGCAGAACTGATGGAGATAGGGAAGGACAGAAAGTATGCTAGCTCATCTGCTCACAGTGTAAGCAACCAGTGTCAGAATGCATGGGGGTTAACTGCAGTGAAGACAAGGTCAGCAGGTAACTACAGTGAGAACTTGTTTATCCACTAGTTTACGTACACATTCAAAACACCTATACAGCTTTCTAAAAACTACCCTCAGAACAAATCTTTTCACCAAAAAGCTTATGGCCACCTGAAATAAGCAGGAAAACTATAGAGGCTTGTCACCAAGTATTTTCAATGCAGCATTTTACTTGACTACTGTAAGAAATGCAATACCTCTGAAAGTACATTTGTGTACACTTACCATAAATGTAGATGTTAGAGTGTATTCACTGTTGCAGTCATTACACTTGGGTTATCCTGCTGGCAGGCTACCCTCAGTTGGCCTGAATTCCAAAGTCTTGGTCCAGTGTCAGTTGCTGTCACCTCTTCCCTGACGTCAGTGCACCAGGGGTATAAAAGATGCAGCAGACGCCATTTTCTTCAGTTTTTCTTGCCCCAGATGTCAGATGCCCCCAAAAGGGTAAGCTAAAAATATGCCAATAAAACATGCATGTACCAAAATATGTAATACCTTCATCTACAAGCAAATACACCACATAGGTTGTATAGATTAGAGAAGTGCAGATAAGTTCCAGCAAAGAAAAGGGGGATCGTGGGTGGGTAACCTGGACTGCAACAGTGAATAGACTCGAACATCTACATTTATGGTAAGTGTACACAACTGTACTATGTTCTTCGTGTTTCACTGTTGCAGACATTACACTTGGGTTGAATCCCAAAGCTATGGATGGGAAGCTGGAGCTAAACAGTATTAGGAGCGGCTATGAGGCCTTGCAGAACTGCAGTGGCAAAGCCTGCCCTGGATTTAGAGTACAGTGGTAAATGACAGTGCTTTGTAAAGGTATGCAATGAACTCCAGGTAGCAGCCTCTAAAATGTCTTTGGTTGGTACTCCCCTGAGGAAGGCTGCTGATGTGATCGCTGCTCTGGTAGAATGCGGCCTAATGCCCTTAGGCACTGGCTTGCCATGGTGTGAATAGCAGAAACGAATGCAGTGGCATATCCACTTTGAAACATTCTGCTTTGGGATAGCCTTTCCTTGTGATCCTGCAGCATATGCCACTAGTAAGTTGCTCAGTCTTTCTGAAAGCTTTGGTTCTGTTCAAGTAGAAGCGTAGCTGTCTGTGTATGTCCAAACAATGCAGAATCATCTCCCCCTTATTCTGTGGGTTTGGATAAAAAGTAGGCAGATGAATAGTTTGGTTAAGGGCCACACTGAACACTACCTTAGGCATAAATGTAGGGTTTGTCCTCGGAGAAAACCTGTCTGGATAAAAAAATGATAAAAGGTTCGACAGCCATGAGTGCCTGTAGCTCTGTGACTCGTCTTGCAGAGGTTATTGCTAGGAGCAGAGCTGTTTTCCAAGATAAAAACTTGATATCAGCTGTAGGGGCTGGCTCAAAAGGGGACAGAGTGAGTTTTTCCAAAACATAATTGAGGTCCCATGCAGGCATTGGTGATCTCCTTGGAGGCCTTAAGTTTATGGCTCCTCTGAGATATTGCCTTAAAGGATGAGAAAAAGAGGCAAGGTCCAGGCTGGACATTGAGACAAGTTCCTTACGATTAGATACCAGTACTGGCGGGGCCAGTCTGGGGCAATCAATATTCTTGGCTTCTCTTGTCTGACCTTTAGAAGTAACTTGGGGAGGAGAGGCAGTGGAGGAAAGGCATATACTGTTAAGTTTTTTCCAGCAGAAAGATAGGGCATCCACTTTCCATGCTTGTCTGTGATAAGTCCTTGTGCAGAATTTCTTTCATTGGCAGTTGTGAGGAGAGGCAATTAGGTCTATGTCTGGGCATCCTCATTTCCTTGTTATGTTGAAGACCTGTGGATCCAATCTCCATTCGTGGGGATCCATGAGGTTTCTGCTTAGTTCGTCTGCCAGAGTATTTATCTTTCCTGGCAGGAATTGTGCCTGCAGATGTACTTGGTGAGTTAATGCAGTGTCCCCACAAAGTCATGGCTAGTCTGCAGAGGGGGTAAGAATCAGTGCCTCCCTGCTTGTTTATATACCACATGACCGTGGTATTGTCTGTCTATCAGTAGGTGTCCCGGATGAGGGGTGTCAGGGCATTCTGAACAGCCAGCATCTCTTTTTGATTGATATGTAGATGCATTTGGCTGGCAGACCACGTGCCTTGAATACATCTTCCTGCCATGTGTGCCACCCAGGCATAATCTGATGCATCCGTTGTCAATGTCTGCCTGGCTGGGGGTAAGGTGAATGGCTGTCCCTTGTTCTGGTGACAGGCTTCGCCCACCATCGAAACTCCTGTTGCAGGCAGGGAATGAGAGTAATTATTGTTTCCAAGCTGTGGCAATGCAGAGTCCAAACACTTTTTAGGTACCACTGAAGTTTCCTCATATGCAGTCTTGCATATGGAATTAGTAGAATGCAGGATGCCATGAAGCCCAAAGCCTGCAGAATTTTTCTTGCAGATAACTGGGCCTTTGTTGTCAACCGTGCGAAGTAAGTAGTCAGTTGCCTTTGTCTGGCGTGAGAGAAGCCATCTGGGCAGTTGTATTTAAGCTTGCACCCAGGAATATTATCTCTTGAGAGGGTACTAGATTTGATTTTTGCTCATTGACTGTGTACCCTAGGCATGGTAGTAATCATTTTACAAATGCCAGATGCTGTAGTAGAATGTCCTTGTTCTCTGCTTGAATGAGGCAGTCGTCCAAGGAAGGATATATTTGTTTTCCTCTGTCTGCAGAATGCAATTACTGGAGCCAGGCACTTTGTGGGCGCAGTAGATAAGTCAAAGGGCAGTGCAGAGAGCCAGCTTTGCATCTGAGGTATCTTCTGCATGTTTGTCTGACTGGGACATGCAGGTATGCCTCTTTTAGGTCTAAAGTCACAAGCCAAGCCTTCTTGCCCAGCATGGGCAGAAGCTGCTGTAAGGTCAACATTTTGAATTTTGGTATATCCAGATATGTGTTTAGAATAGATAGGTCCAGTATTGGTCTCCAGGCTTTGTCCTTTCTGGGTACAAAGAACAGTCTTGAGTAAAACCCTCGTCCCTGCTCTTGTTCTGGTACTTGTTGAATGGCCATGTCCATGAGGGATGAAACTTGTTTTTGTGCCTCTGCCCATTGTTTTTTTGGTAGATCTGGCCAACCGTTTGCTCTTGGCAGGGTATGAAAGTGAAACTTGTAGCCCTGTGACACTGTCCAAGACCCATTTGTCCTGGGTTATTATGTGTCAATTTTGAGCAAAAAGTGCTAGTTTTCCCCCTAAAGGCGCTGCCAAAAGATAATTGCTTGGCGTAGGCAGGGGGAAGTCATTGGGACTGTTTCCTGTAAGGCTGTGATTTGTCTTCTCCACTTTTGGAGGTAGAAGCACCCCATTGTTTAGATCTGTACGAACCTTGGGGCTGGGATCTGCCTCTTGGGCGTCTATATCTGCCCCTTTGTGGTCTGTCTGACACTGGAAAGGACCAATTCTTTGTAGGCCAATGTCTGCTAAATCTTGGAGGCTGTATCTGTAAGAAATCCTTGACTGTTTGCATAGATTTAGCGTTGTCCTCCATTTTCTTTAACACCTCTTCTGCTTTAACACCAAACAAAGTATTATGCTGTAATGGAGCATCCAATAATTTTGCTTTAACATGACCTGGTAAATTTTGTTCCCTTAACAAAGCATGCCTCCTAATGACAGAACCTGTGACAGCGGCCTACATGAGGCCTCCAAAGAATCAAAACCACATTGCAAAGTATGCTTTCCAACTTGCTCAGCTGTATGCAATAAATCCTGCATTTCTTTGTTTTCTGCACCCTCAGAATTTATCAACATCGTCTGTTTAAGCAGTGACATAATATATTGCTGATATTTGAGGTTATGAAATTGACAATTTAAAGCCCTTATAGCCAAGGTAGCAGAGGTGTAAATCTTCTTTCCCCATCTGTCTAATGCCCTAGAATCCCTGTCGGAGGGGGTAGGGTTTTTTGCAGAGGATGCCTTAACCCGTCTGGGACCCTGAGAAATAGTTTCTGGATCAGCAGCCTGGTACTTGAAAAGGAATTTACGAGAGTCAGGTACCCTGTAGTACCTGTCTGGCTTAACAGGAGCTGGAGGTAAGGAGTCAGGGGTCAGACTGTACTCTGAAAATACATCTACAATATCTAAGACAGGCAGAATGGCTAGAGGCCTATGTTGTAGGAGTAAAAGAAAGTCCCTGAGCCTTTTCTCAGATTCAGAATAATCTTGGATCTCCCAGTGGAAATGTTCTCTCATGGTATGCAAGGTTTCTCCAAAAGAGTAATCTTCAGGAGGAGAAGCTGAAGGGATAGATTCTTCAGCATCAGAATCCTCATAGGGAGGAAGAGAGTATTCCTGATCAGAAGAGGAATCTGAAGAAATGGAAACCTGATCTGAAGATTCATATTCTGTCTTGTGCCAAGGCCTCTTATCAGGAGGGGGATGGGAACCCCTGATCAAAGTAATTAAGCCTTCGGCCATTTTGAGCATCTGTTTTTTAGGCATGGAGGCCTGACCATGAGGCTGTTGCACTTGCTTCTTTGTCTTTAAAGATGCTTTAGTCTTTGCCTTTGTAACTGCAGTTGCTTTAATGTACAACTGAGGTCTGAAAACACCCTCAGAAGCCGATGCCTGCTCAGTGGCTCCGGACCCATCTGAGGGAATAGTTTCCAAAGGTCCAATACCTTGAGCTTCCAGTGGCCTAGGCGACTCCACGTGGGAGTCTGTAGCGGCCTGCGGTCAAAAGTAGCGGGTGTCAAGGTCTGCAAAAGCGCCTCACAGAGCCGGTGAACCGGCGACTGGCTTAGAAGAAGCCTCGTCGTCGGTTTTAGACCTCGGATGCTTGTCCTTTTCTTTTTCTTTGCGTTTCTTGTGAATTGCAGTAGTCAGTTGGCTATCAGACGGCATCGTGTAATTAAATCTTCTGCCAAAATAGTAAAAAGCAAAATTGTACCGGCGCTTTATAGTGTGCTGGTTAAATCTAGCACAAAACCGACAAGCAACATCGTGGTCACGGCCTAGGCAAGGAATACAGTTAGAATGAAAATCCTTATGAGGTATTTGCTTCCCACAAGAAATACAATTATTAACTTTTTCTGACATAGGTGAGGAGCAAGAAAAAAGTTTACCCCAACGGGGTACTTCGCTTTTAATGAAGACTTCGGATCTGAAATTCGAACACAAAAATCTCAGGAGTCGGTCGACCGGCACTTGCCAACTGCTTCTGCTTCAGGCACTGTGCGGCAAGAAAGACTGAAGAAAATGGTGCCGGCTGCATCTTTTATACCCCTGGCGCACTGACGTCAGGGAAGAGGCGACAACGGACGCCGGACCAAGACTTTGGAATTCAGGCTGACTTAGGGTAGCCTGCCAGCAGGATTTCCCAAGTGTAATGACTGCAACAGTGAAACACAAAGAACATCAGCATGTTAAACTATACAGTATCACTGTGTATATGCAAGTATAAATACAGGGTTGCAATCTGCTTGGAACAGGAACTGGGAGAACATTAAAAGCGCAGAAAATTGAAATGATTTAAAATGGGCATCTAAGACCAATTAAAGAACTGTATTTAAAAACAAACAGATAACGTTGCTGTTGTAAGCCATGCAGGATATAAAAGGGGATAGTTTGCAACTGCAACAAAGACAGATGGTGGTGGTGTGTAGTGAAATTTGTCCAGCAAGACAATGTACAAGTGTGAGCACAATAAAAATAAAATATACTACCATTAAAAATGTAAGAATGAGTTCCCAGAAAGGAAGGTTACTGTGCCTGCACAGTCTGCATTAAGTTTACACAGGCAGGAAGTAGTCCTCTCTCAAACTTAAAAAAATAGTAGCCATGTTTGAAAGGCAACAGATGCTTAGGAACGTTCTGATAACTTCTGCTTGGGGGTAGGGGGGGGGGGTGAATACATAAGAGACGTTTATGGTTTTCATAATCAGTGATGGGCAATTCGATCAGCAATGACACTACATTTTGCTTGGAAGTACTTTACTGCAACACAACATGCAAATATGGCATATTAGACCACATCATATAATACATGCATACAGCATCCATAATGAAATGTGACCAATACAAGATCTATAGCAAGCAGAAAATTGCAGATGACATTCACACCACAATACGATTCATCTAGACTGCCGGGACAGAATACAGGGCAATTAAGTGCTTCTGCACCTCAACAGATTCACACCAACTGTGTCTAAACAGTCAAAATACAGCAATTCCCAGAAATATTTTAAACATTGTTACTAGCAACTGCATAATACTGTTTATGAAGCAATATGCAAAGCAGTACTTCATAGTGAATGAAAGGTCAACTTGGGCAACTATTTATTACGAAGAACCCATGCTAGACTAGTCATGCAGTCAACAGTTGCAGCCAAAAATAGTAAACTGCAGTTATACTCTTCCAACTGCAACAGTAAAATATAGTACAAAATGTTTTAACTGCACTCCATCAGTAAGGGACACAACAAGTGAATAAAATAACCCCAAAGTGGTGAAGGTCACTTACATAGTGAAAAAGCAACATTGTTATTTGAGTAAACTACAGCACCTGCACGAATAACAAAGCTATAGAGGGGATCATGCATCAAAGAAGCTGAAAAGTCTTCAAACAGTGTGAAAAGGATAGTATGCAGCCTGTACTTCCCAACAAATTTCAAACATTAAACCCATACAATGATAAAAACATACAATGATTAAACAAAAAAAACACCAGAATGATCGAAGCAAAGGTAGCAATGACCAAACTGCCAAGTCTGATGGATGCAAGACCTGTGTTTGGGGTGGCAGCAAGACAGTCTGAGGAGCCAAGCTCGTACGTCAGTCTACATACCCCAACTCATACAAGCTGAAGTCATATGTTGGATCTACAACCTAGGGAAGGGTAAAGATTTGGTACCTAGGTCAGATGTCCGCAGTGACAACCCACGTGTCAGGACATCAGTAAATACACAGGATTAACATTGCTAGACACTACAAGTGAGAAGGGGTGCAGACAGATTGTGTTCAGCTAGCTGTGTTCGGGGGATAAGTGGGGTTTCAAAAACTAATGAAACATTCAGGACTGATTTATTTGTCTTATATTTATGATTTGCTAAGGACTATGGAGCAAAGGACTTGCATGTTGTGCAATCTCCAGAAATGTGGTACAGTTCGGCACACCACAGATTGCATGTATCCTGGGACAGAATTTTATGACTACACTTTACATATTTTTTTTAACCACTTCTCAAACTCACCACTGACTATATTTATGGACATAAACTTGAAATACCACCAAACAAAAGGCAAAGCATACAAGTATAGACAAGAAAAAAAAGTTATGTATTTACCATAACGTTCCATCTGTGTTGCCCATTTTCATTCCTCGACTGTTGGGTTTGGATCCAAACCTCGCATCCAACTCTGCCATTATTAAAGCTCATACTAAACAAAAAGCTCTAGTGCTTCTCAGTCACCCATAATGCACCAACCCCTAACATACATCAGATCTTATTTGCTGATTTTACCAGTAGCAATATCAGTGTGTGTATTTTATATATATATATATATATATATATATATATATATATATATATATATATATATAAAATATATATACAACATATGCACACACACACACACACCTATATACACCCCCCCACAGTGGATATAAAAAGTTCACACCCCCCTGGTTAAAATGCCAGTTTTTTGTGATGTACAAAAATGAGATCACAATAAATTTAAAAACTTTTCCCACCTTTAATGTGACCTATAACTTGCACAATTCAATTAAAAAACAAAAATTTGTTAGGGGAAAAAATACAAAACGTACAATATGCTGGTTGCATAAGTGTGCACACCCTTAAACTATTACTTAGTTGAAGCACCTTTGGATTTAATTACAACATTCAGTCTTCTTGGGTAGGAGTCCATCTTGACTTTTTGATGTCTGTCTTCAATGTGCTCCACAGTATATCCAATGCTGTGGAAATTATTTTTTTTTTGTACCCTTCTCCTGACACCTTTCAAGAATGGTATCCCTTTGATGCTTTGCAAGCTGTGAACCATGGCTTTTGCTGTAGCAGGCAACTGAGTAAATGTCAGGAAAATCCTACTAGGACAGCTGAACTTTATTTTGAGGTTAATCAGTCTCTCTAACTGATGGCAGGTGTGTACCCAAGAAGACTGAATGCTCTAATTAAATCAAAAGGTGCTTCAACAATGTATTAGTTTAAGAGTGTGCATACAACAAAGTACTAGTTTAAGGTTGTGCACACTTATGCAATCAGTGTACTGTACGTTTTGTATTTTTCCCAACAGATTTGTTTTTCAATTGAATTGTACAGGTTATAGGTCACATTAAAGGTGGGAAAAGTTTTGAAATTATTTATTGCGGTCACTTTTTTTATATCACAAAAACCTGGCATTTTAACAGGGGTGTGTAAACTTTTTATATCCACTGTGCATGTGTCTTTGTGTGTCTCTCTCTCTCTCTCATATATATATACATTTGTGGTCCGATCTACATAACAGGCACACATACATGGAAGTGCTTGTCGATGTTAAGCGCTTTTGTGTAAGTGTGTTCGATGTTTTGTGATTCGGACATATGCTAGTCGAGCATGTGTCCAGATCCCATATATATATATATATATATATATATATATATATATATATACACACATATATATATATATATATATATACATATATATATATATCAAATACTTGTGTAAAATATTACAATAACCATAGATGTCCTTCTCTATGTTGCAGTATTCCTTACATATGGGTTGTCTTCCGCCCTACGACCAGACGTCCGACCAGTGTACAAAAGCTTCTAGCCACTGCCAGTACATGAGACACTGCACATCTGCTGACATTAGCTATAAAAGGACATCCGCACATACCATCCTTAGAACAAAGATGTCCCATGAGGACCAGGAGTCCTAAGGAAAACTGGTCATCCAGGGAATTGACAAGCTGTAGGGCAGAAAGCAGGAAGGACGGAATACTGTAATACTATAACATAGAAGAGAAGGACATCTATGGTCATAGTAAGACTTTACACAACTATATGTTCTTCTATTTAATGTTGCAGTATTCTTTACATATGGGAGAGTGCTGTAGCTAGGTAGGAACCTTGGGAGGTGGAAAGAGCAGAGGAAGGCTGCAATGAAAGTTTTCCACAAAATCATGGAGAACAGCTCCAGCAAATCCTGCTCTAGACCTAGAAATAGTTTACAACTTGTAATGATTGGTAAAGGTGTGCACAGATGGAATTAGTGTCAAGACCCTTAAAAAAAAGCCCCTGAAGCCGCCACAGATCTAGTGGAATGGGCTCCGAAAAAAGTGGGTAAGGACTTACCATGAAAATTATAAAACACAAAAGCTATACAAATCCAGGATGAAAGTTCGTTTAGAAACAGGTAAACCTAGAGCCCTGGGATGGAAGGACACAAAAAATTTACCTGACTTCCTGACAGCTTTAGTCTTGTCTAAGTAAAATCTAAGTTGCCCATGCAAATTTTTTTTCACTGGAGGATTGAGGAGGAAAAAAGGTAGGCAATTGAATAGATGATTAAGAGATATTTCATTCACCACTTTAGGCATGATTTAAGGGTTGGTTCACAAGGAAACTGCCCTTGGGGAAGGCCAAGAAAGGTGGGGGATGCCAAATCCTGAATCTCAGAGACCCTCACAGCAGAAGTCAAGGCAACCAGAAGCACTGTTTCCAAGTGCAAATGTTAGAGAAGCAGAAACTGCAGGCTCAAAATGAGTTAGAGTTAGTTTCTCCAGGACATAATTAAGATCCCAAGGAGGTGGAACTGGTTTCCTGGAAGGCTTAATATGTAGGACGCCATTAAGGAAAAGTTTAACCTCCAATCTGGAAGCCAAAGGAAGTGATAATGGCAAACCAGCAGAAAGAGCAAAACAGTGGACTTTCACTGCAGAATACAAGCCATTTTTAAGCAGTTCACACAGGTGAGAGTACTACTGGAATGTCCACAGAAAGTGGATATAGACTTCATTTAAGGCACCAGACAGAAAATCTTTGCCGTTTGGAAATGTAAGATTTTCAGGTACTGAGTTTCCTGTCCTCCTGCAAAACCCAAGCAGGTCCTGTGAATAAACGTGCCTGAAAGGGATCAAAAGCTGATCACTCAAAAGGTCAGTTGTACTGTTGAAAGATGTGGATGAAGTGGGGATCTCTTTTCCTGTGTGAGCAGGTCCAACCAGTGAGGCAACTTGTGGGGATAGCCCCTGGCTAGTTGCAGAAGAGGGAACCAATGTGGTCTTGGCCAAAAGGAAGTGACCAACAAGATTTTTGTTTGTCTTGCTGAATCTTCAGTAAGACTTTCTGAATGAAGGGGAGATGCATAAAGAAACATCCCCTTTCAGGAAAAGGAAAGGGTGTCCACCTTCCAAGCCAGAGGATGTGGGACCCTGGGACAAAACAGAAGTCTGTTTTGAGGAGAGGCAAAAAGGTCCAGGTGCAGAATACTCCACCTGTGAATCAGACCCAGGAACACATCCCTGTGAAGCATCCATTCGTGAGTGTGTCATGGACTTGCTTAATGCGTCTGCAACAGAATTTTGAGCAGAGGGTAGCTAAATAGCCTGTACAGTGACCTTGTACTGGATTGCCAATTCCCATGGCTTAATAGCTAACCTGCACAGAAGTTAAGATTTGGAGCACCCCTGCTTGTTTATGTACCACAGGAAAGTGGTGGTGTCTGTAAAAATCTTAAAGTCTGCAAAGGTAGAGAAGAGCCCTCATTTCTGTGATGTTCATGTGCTCCCTCTTCTGAGACAGAGACTAGAGATCCTGAACCTTCATGGAAGCAAAGGTTGCCCCCCAGCTTGTGTATGAGGAGTCGGTGAAAAGCTGTTGAGTAGGCTAGGGCAGAACAGGCAGAGGAAGGCCTGGGTTCAGAGAAAGCTGCTGAATCAACTAGAGGAGCTCTGTTTTCAGGCAGGAAAGTAGAGGAATCATAACTTCTAATGGGTGAGATTGTCTTTAGAAACCAGTGAAATTTTCTCATGTGAAGCTTTGCAAAAGGCAACCTGGGAATCACAGAAGCCATGAATCTAAGTCGTCTTAGGAATTCCCTGGCTGAGATGGAAGAATCATAAGTCTCCATGAAGCGAGAGAGTGAACCCTGTCTATTGGTAGAAACACCAAGTCAGTCCTGAACCTGCACCCCAAAAAGATGTAATCCTGTGATGGAGTCAAAGCGGATTTTTTTGAAATTTATTGTGAACCCAAGGCTTTGAAGCAGATGGATGGCCTCTAAGGTTGAGACAAGTGATCTGAATTGTTGGCTACTAAAAGGTCATCCAGATAGGGGTAAACTTGAACCTCCTGGACTCTCATGAAAGCAATAAGGGCCAAGCACTTTGTGAAGAGTCTCAAGGCAGAGAATTGAAAGTGCAAAGAACCCAGAGAAATGCAAAAATTTACCGTACTGAAAATGGATGAAGATATGCAGATAAGCATCTTTGAGATCCAAGGAAGCCATGAAAGACTGAGGTGAAATCAGGGGAAGAGTCTGAAGCAAAAGCATCTGGAAAGAAGGCACGTCCAGAAGTGTTTGACAGAGAGAGGGGTTTAGAATTGGTCTCCAAAGGCCATCCTTTCTTGGAACCAGTAACATTTTTGAGTAGAAAACCTTGCCTCTCTGATCCAGAGATACACTTTGAATAGTGCCTTGAGATATCAGCTGAGATAGGAGCTGTGAAAACAGTTGTAACTGACTGGTGGCAGGCTGTGGAATTCCCATGAAAGGAGGTAAATTCTTCCAAGTCATAAAGTAGCCTTTTTGGATAATGGATAGAACCCAGGCATCCTGAGTGATCCTTGCCCGGGCTAGAAAAGAAAGAGGTGTACGACTTGGAAAGGGGGAGCTGGTCTTCACAGAGAATTGGTACTGGCCTGAAAGGACTGCTGGCTAGAGGGGCCTGAAGTAGTAGTTTTCAACTGAGGGGGTCTCCTAGTACACTTCTTAGACCTAGGAGCAGATGTAGAAGCAGAAGAACGATGAGCAGTCTCCTAACAAATGAGGTATTGGGTAGGAAAGTGTATCAAATTCTGAAACCGGTGAAACAAACGGGTGTTTCAGGTCTTTAAGCTCCTTCTCTTTTTCTTGCAGAGTCTTAAATAAGTCTGCAGCTGCGGAACCAAAGAGGGCAGACGTGTCCAAAGCAGCAAACAATTCTTCAATCATTACCTGATGTTAAGGAAGTCTCAGCCATGAATGCCTCCTAAGCACAGAGGCAGAAGCAGCAGCTCAACATGATGCCTCAACAGTATCATAGCTGCCCTTAATAGAATGCACAGCTACCTGAAAAGATGCACCCAAGAGAGACGGGACCTGTGTTTTAACCTCAGAGTCTGGTAAACAAGTTAAGAGTTTGTGAAGGATTCCTTAGACGGCGAAAGGCAGAGATACCAGAATAAACCGACTGTTTAGAATTTATACCCTGCTGTGTGGTGGATGTGTTGCAGTTAATTTTTGGTTTTCTTTTTGAATTTGTTGCATTGGTTTACAGTTGTGACTTTGTTCTTCTACCTGGCAGCTTTCAGCAAGAATTTCTGAATTAAAGGAATTGGTGGGTAAGCATAGAGTGACTGGGGGGGGGGTGTTGGTGGTAATCGTGAAGTAGAGCACCCCTCAGTGACACCCTCTGAGGAGGGATTAGGGCAAAGTAGTTGCTGCATTTGTTTAGGGAAGAAGCAAAAACATCCCAGCAAGGCTTGCCCTATGGTCAGAAAATCATTTCTACCACTGTCCTGTTCAGGGACTACTTGTGAGGTAGAAGAATGGAACACAAGGGGTATGGTCTAGTCCCTTCCTTGTTTGTTGATGTACCAAACTACTGACAAACTGTCCATTTGAATAGCAACTGTCCCCAGAGGGAGAGCATCCTAAAAGGCCTGCAACGATAAAATCACTGCTCATCTCTAGGACAATAACATGCAACTTCGAGGGAACAAGTGCCTTGGACTGTTCTCTCCAGTAAGTGCCCCCCCACCCGATCTGGGAAGCGTCCATAGTCACTATGGTAGTAACCTGAGGGAGAATGAAAGGACGGTCCTGAAGAACTTGCTCTGAATTAATCCATCACCACAGATATCTCTTGCATGCTTGAGTGTCCCTTTATTTGTGCTGAAGTGCTGGTGAAGAATGGATCACTGTGTTGTTAGCATCCAGTGAAGAATTCTCATATGAAACCTTGCTAGAGGAACTAAAATTATGGCAGCTGACACTGACTCCAAGGCTTGAAGGATCAACCTGGCTAAAACATGGATACTGCAAATTATTCTCCTGACTTGGAATCTTACAGTCTGCACTCTTGACAGAGGAAGAGAATCTGTCATAGTAGTTGTATTGAAAACTGCTACTATAAATTCCAAATTCTGAGCTGGTTGGAGATAGCATGTGTCATAATTTATGATTATCCCCAGATAACAAATCAGAAGTACCTGATCTATCGCTCTTAATAACAGATGCCTCGTTGAAGTGGTAATGCGCCAGTTGTCTAGAGAGGGAAATACCTGGAATACTTGCGGTCTCAAGTGAGCTGCCACTACTGCCATGCATTTGGCAAACATCCTGGGGGCTGCAGTGAGGCCAAAGAGTTGTTCTCTGAACTGATGGTGCCTTGCATCAAGCCGAAAGCTTAAGTACCTTCTGGATCGTCTGTTCACTTTTATTTGATAGTACACAACCTGAAAGTCTATCGAGCACATCCAGTCATCTTTGCCAAGAAAGGGTAAAATGGACTGAACCATGGCCATCTGAAACTTTGTATGTCAAAATGATTTGTTCAAGTTGCTGACATCCAAAACTGGTCTCCAGTCTTCTGTTTTTTTGGGGGGCACTAAAGAATCTTGAGTAAGTTCCGGATTCTATCTGGTCTGGCAGGACCTCTTGGATAACTTTTTATAGCAACTTTTGTATTTCTAGTGCTGCTGCTTTCCTCTGACTGGGTGAAACATCGGGAAGTTTCCATACAGTTGGAGGTGGAAGGGAAAAGGGAACTGTATAACCTCTGGAAATAATCCTCGACACCCAAGCATCTATTATGTCTAGCCAAGCTCTGTGGTGCACAGATATTCAACCCCTGATTGTTTCCACAGGGGGACAATTAGGCCTCCTTTCAGAAGCGCTGGTATGGTCCATTAAAGAATCTCTGGACCTCTGACTTTGCAGGTGTCCTCTGCCGCGGTGGCTTTGCCATTCATTTGAGTTTTCCCCTCTACCCCCAGGAAAACTTTCTCCACACATCCTGGAAAGGACCCTGAGACTTCTTGAACCACATCTTTTGACCACCTTGTTGATTCCTAGAAAATGACCTTTGAGGGATCAAAACACTAACTCCCACTGCAGACAGGGCCTTTCCATCCTTCTCACACCCAGATATGTCTTTCACTGTGGGGCCAAATAAAACACTGCCGTCACAAAGAGCACTGATGAACGAGGGACTTGAAGGGCTCCACAAAATCACATAAGCGCATCCAGGCATGCCTCCTAATGAATATGCCTGAACCCGCTGTCCTTAAGGCAACTTCGGCTGCATGTGAGATGAGCCTCATGGACAAATTTGAAATGGACTGGAGGGTATCTAGCTGAGAGATCACAGACTGTGCCTCAGCAGTAATGGTCCCTGAAAGGGAACTTTACAGATCCTTGATCAAGTCCCTTTACAACTTAGTAAATGTACCAAATAGTTCAGCGACCTAAGAGCAAAACTCACAGAAGCATAGACACGCTTCTCAAATCTGTCCATCACCCTACATTCCCTGTTAAAGGGATTTAGACAGGAACTTTGTTCCGCAAGCTCCTTCGTGATGGTCACCGCTATGACCGTGGCATCCACAGGCACCCCTTATCCCAAAATTCCTTCCCTACAGGTGGAGCCAGAATCCTATCTGGCCTCTTAGGTACTGGTTCAACTGAGTCAGACTCCTTCCACACCTGCCGAGAGACAAATCAATGAGCTTGTCAGCAGGCAGAGTAATCCAGAAGATATTAACAGAACTATTTCTGAAGAAACTATTCCATCTACCTGGAAAATCTCACGTCATCCCCCTGCATAAAAGTGGTAATTCAAAAGATTTTTCTAACTACAGGCCTATAGCCATATTATCCCCTCTTGCAAAAATCATGGAGCAGTGCATTCATAAGCAACTATTAAACCACCTCCTAGCAAACAACCTACTAGCTACCTGCCAACATGAATTCAGACCATTTCACAGCACCTCTTCTGCTCTTCTTTCCATCACCAATGTTATTAATAAAAACCATAATATCAACACTCTATCCTCAGCCCTCTTCATTGATCTGTCAAAAGCCTTCGACATGGTCAACCACCAGCTACTCAAACATACTTAGCAACTTCTCACTGGATACACTTGCTATACAATGGTTCCAATCCTATCTAAATAGCAGGCAACAGGCTGTACTATGGGAGAATAACTTGTCTTTCCACCTACCAATTGCCCTTGGTGTCCCACAAGGCTCCATATTGGGTCCTCTCCTCTTTTCTATTTTTACTAACGACCTACACTCTGTATTACCTCAAGCCACCTATATCCAATATGTGGATGACTCCACACTAATATGCTCAGCCTATTCACTATCACAATTGCATTCCCTAACCCAAGACACATTTAACACAGTAGAGAATTGGCTTCAACGATGTCTCAACCTGAACACCACCCCTCCCAAAAAATGCTATTTACTCCCACCCGCAGAGCCCACCACACTGCATTTCAGTGTCACATCTAGCAATGGTATAATCATAGCTCCAGACTCTACTACAAAACTACTTGGGAGTACTAATTGATAACCTCACCTTTGAGCCACATATTAACAACACTATAAAAGCAGTAAACAAAAAACTAGGTTCCCTCTATAGGATCAAACCCTTTCTTACCCCATTAGCCAGGACCACCATTGCCCGGACCCACCTTATCGCAACCCTATTACATGCATCCCCTATCTATACCAAACTATGCAAAAGCAATCTGAACAAGCTGGCTAGCTCCTACAATAATACTGCCAGATTTGCAACTGGGTCTACCTATAGAACCCATTATTGTAACAATCTTAATCAACTAGAGTGGTTAGAATTACCATATCTTATTCTAGCAAACCAGCTAACTATTGCCCATAAGATACTGTTTCATCCTACATCTACTCCAATACTAACTAATCATCCCCCTACAATAACCTGAAGACCCTGTGCTCATCAAATAAATTAATGGTAAAGATAAGTAAAACCAACAATCTGGCTGGGGAGACTCTATTCTCCAACACAGTGGGTAAAACCTGGAACACCCTCCCTACTGATCTAACCTCCCTACCTTCAACTACCCTATTTAAATTCAAACTCATAAATCACTCTGGTTATGCCCCTGTGCAAACCCTGACTAACTTTCTCCACTGTCTCCAGACCTATTCTTCTCACTCACAAACTAGTTATTTGTTTCTACAAACACTATTGTTTGTATAACCTTTTTAAAGTTCAAATAGTGCTCTATTTTACTTGCCTTATATTTTGTTGTATGTATATCCATACGTGATATGTAGCTTAGATTTGTTTTCTTTACTCTTAAGCTAAAATGTATTTACTAGTAAAATTTGCTAAATCTTAGTAATGTACTTATGTTATTGTGATTCTATTCTGAAGTGTGGAGCTTTTCTCCCCGGGCCTCCACTGAAAATGGACATATATCCAGTTGGACTAGCCCAGTCAACAAATGTAAAATAAAAATAAATAAAAATAGAAGGCCCAGCTCCAAAGGCCTCCAGAAATAATGACTCCTCTGGTGAAGGGCTGCTGGGTCCAGCGACCTCTTTGTTTAAGAATCTCAAGGATGTCTCCAAATGAGACTTCTGGAGTTGATAGTGGGGACCCTTCACCCTCGAAGTTGGTATCCTCAGTGACAGACTTGTGGACACGAGTCAAAGTGCCTTCTATTACACTTTCTCTTCTTAGGGACTTGGTGGGAAGTTCTGGGGAAGTGTCAGAGGAGACTATGAAACCCTACTGGGTGGACTGGAGGTCTCAAGTTGGCCATCCCTGTGGCATGAAATAAGACTCCAAGAGCAGAAACATCTGGCAGCTGGATTGGAGATCCACAACCACGAAGGCAGACTGCCCCGGAGAAAAAGCAGACCCCAGCACACAGAAGGCAGGCTTCTGGACCATTGTCCTCTCTTACCCTGAAAGCAATTGCCCCGAGGAGGAAGACCGTGTCGAGTTGTCCAATGCCAAGGCACCAAGGAGCAGAGATGACTCGGACATCTTCAGAGTCTATCCCAGCACCTCGGATCAGACAAGTATACTTTTGCTCTGACAGTCTTTCAGATCCGAAGATGTCAGAACTGGGGCACTCAGGATTATCTTCAGATCCAAGCAATACGGACCCAGAAGACGCATAGGGATCAAAGGAGGAGTTTGAGGTAGAGTGGTCAATGGACGGGCCTTCTAACCTGAAATGTTGGGAGACAATAACACCCATTTTGTATCTGTGCCGAAAAAAACTTCATCATCCAATCCACATCTTCAGTTAAACTCCTGGATGAATGAGAGGCCAGGGAAGGTGACTTTGTATGGCACCCTTCCATAAAGGGGGAAGGGAGCCTGGAAAGCACCAGTTCAGAGAGAGAATATTGGGTCCTTAGCAAAACAATATGATAAGGAGCAGTTGGATGCATAAGTTTCTTGGTTGGATCTGAGGCTGTAGGATCAGTTAACCTTTTCTTTGGATCCAAGTGGGAAGGGGTTTGAGGCCTCCTCGAATCTGATTTAGACCTCCTCCTGGAAGGCTCAGAAGATGAAGCAGAGGAAGTAGATAGAATCGAAGACTTTGACGTCTTAGACTTTGGTTTGGGAGATTTAGCCCCAGTGATAGCTTCACCAAAAGAATGTAGTAAGCCTTTCAGAATCAGCTTATTCTTTCTGTCCACAAGTGCTCTGGGATTAAAATTATGACAGATACAGCAATCCTCCTGCAGGTGTTGTGAACCTAGCCAATAAATGTAGAGTATATGGGAATTAGAACTAAGCAACTTGTGTCCACACCAAGCATTTTTTTTAAGCCGGAAGGATCCTTCTCAACCATACTAAGATAACACAATATAAGAATAAGTTTCTTTTTATTATTTGATTTTTAAAGAGAAATTTACAAAGAAAAATATTACCAACAATGGTATTTAAGGAATGCAGAAGCATGCAAAAAATAGCAAAAATGGGACAAAGCTACTAACAACGGTAAAGAACTGCTACGTTAATGTACAAGGGAATGGGAATAAACAACTAAGAAATACATTAGTAATTTACAGATTTTTGATGAAAAAAATTTCACTTACCTGCTTAAACAACAATTGAAACTCGAGAGCTATGGCTGACCATATCTTAACGAGAAAAATGGCAAATGAGATCTGGTGTATGTTATGGGTTGGTGCATTATGGGTAAGGGAGAAGCACAAGAGCTTTTTGGTTACCATGAGTTTTAGTAGCAGCAGAGAACCAAACATTTGAGAACAGAATGAAAGCTGACATCAGATCTATATAAAGTATAACTAGAAAAAAAAAATGTTTTTAATAAAAATTAGTCACTAGTCCTCCCACCAAATAATTCAGAGTAAAAAACTAACTAAAAAGGATAATTTCCACTATAAAGTACAATAAAGGAGCTCTAATCATTATAAACGTGATGGGTAAAGTAGCAAAAAGAAGCAAAATAAAAAAAATTATATATATATTTCCAAGTGTGGTCAGAAGATCTGTCCATACACTGAAGGCAGCAAACAAGACTGGAGGAGATTTGATGCACAGGAGGATTATGGGAAGGAAAATCTTTAAGAAGTTCTTGAAACGCCACCCAACGCGAATCAGATACCAGTGGTTTGGCACTCGTCCAGTCAGATAAATTGGGCCAGATGTCTAGGATGCGCTGTTTAAGATGTCTAAACTGTCCTTAAACAAGAGGATAGTTTATTCCAGTATGCAGAACGAAAACACTTGGAACTTCATCACCAGAGTTGCAGAAGTTTTTGTTTGAAATACCTTGGATTTCTAGTAATCTTGTATCAAGAAAGGTTAGACAAATGAGGACAGTTATTACCATACAAGAGTTCAAAAAGTGAAGACATTCTAATCATTTAAGCTCTTCTTCTAAATCAGTATGTTAAGATTCTGCACAACAGAGTAAGTGCACCTCACATGTAACCTCTGACATTCTAAATTCCGCTGTAACAAAGTTGCTTAATCTGCCTAGAATACTAACCTTGAAAGAAGCAATGTCCACACTTAATGGAGTCCAAAACCCTTAGAAATGGTTTAATTCCATACAGAATTCATAAGTTACTAGTTTAACAGCTACTCAACCCACAGTTGCCCTGCTACAGTTTGGTAGGATCTTGATTTTTTCCTTCTTCCTGCAGTAAGGAAGCTGAACTAAAGTGCAGACACAATGTAATACTAGACGGCACACGTTCCTCTTTTCAGAAAGAGAGATGATTTGTTAGGCAATCTAATAATTTAATGCCTTACCCCAGCAGACTTTGCACTTTTTTCAGCATTCAAAAAAGGAACTTTCACAGAAAGCAGAGCAAAGTAGTGAGTGTGGGAAAGACATAACCTCAGAGTGAGGCCAAGGCATGAGCTGATGAGGAACAGGAGCTACAGACCTTTGCAAACCTGACGAGAGAACCCATTCAATGAAGAGGGCCCTTAAAGTTAAGATAAGCACACTATTCAAGGTGGAAGTACTCTACAATAGCTAGAGAGCTTTGAAAAATTGATGAGAAATGCTCTCAGGAAACCGATCCAATCTGTGATATACTGCTGCAAATCCCCTGAAATAATAAAATCAAGGCATAGGTAATTGGTTTAGTAAGTGTATACGAAGTCCTACTCGCCTCAAGAAGCAGTGTTTGGCTCTGTGTAGTCCTAATAATCTTCTGATGGCACAGGCCTGATGCTGGTGAGGTGTCAAGTACTAAAAACGGTCACATCTTTAAATCCTCTTTAGTAAGGAACATGTAAAAAATAAGATACAGAGGCAATCTGTATTGCAGTGGTGACCTCACTACTTAACATTTACTGTTACGGCAAGCTAATCTTACAGCTGCAATATTTCCATTAAGGATCGCTACTGCAGTTGTTGTCTCTTTCGGCTTTTCTGGGTGAGGGGTCGCCACAGCGGAACTCCGGTCCGCTAATGATTGACAGTAGCTTTTTACTTGCCGAGTTGCTGGCCCTGACTCAACTTTCAACGAAGGTAAGCCCATTCACGCACGTCTCCACACAGAAGACGCTCTAGCTGAGAGTCTAACACGATGTCGTCTGTGAGGCGACAATGCTACTGCAGCACCACCACCGCAGTTTATTCTTAATCTAGTGGAAGAATCAAGGCACTTGGCAAACACTTGTGGTGCTGTGGCTAGGTCTAGGGGATGCCAACTGAAAGAGACAAACAACCTGAACCTCAGGTATAGCCTTTGGCATGGTAAACTGGGATTTGTGCACAAGCATCCTTTTAAGTTCCTAGAATTCTGAGAACATCTAGAATAGCAAACAGGTAAAAAGGACTAAAAGGTAGAATTCTGACTTCGGTTATTCTTAACTTACTCAGTCTGGAAAAGTTCAGGATCAGTTTTTCCAGGTTCCAATCTTCTTTGGTATCAGGAATGTCTGGGGTAAAAACTCTCATTCACCTGGGGAACTTTTTCTACTTTGCCACAGGTAAACAACTGCTCTAGCACCTCTAGTGACAGGTGCCTGGTCAGAAAGGATGCCCATAAATGGTGGATCTTCTCTGAATTCTATTTCGTAATCTTGAGAAATAAATGTCTCTCACACATGGCAAGAATTCAGTCTGTAATGGTGCTCTTTGAAATGTGATATTACTTTGGGGGGTGGGGCAGAATAAGTAAGGTGATGGGAACACAAATGGCCTGAAGATTCTTGAGGGAGCTAGGCTTTGCTAGTAGTTCTACCTTGCTGCTTTCTTCTACAAACAGCCTTCTTCAAAACTATTTTTCTCATACACCTTCCACAACCTGAACTGCCTTTTTTCCCTCACTTCTCTTCTGTTAAAGAAATTAAAGGTTGTTTGACTGGGCAGTCTCTGCTGCATCCAAGAATATCAGGATGAAAAGAGCTGCTACATCAGGCTTTTGGTTTAGCCTTCCCTAATTTCTTAAATATTCAGTGCAAGGGAAGAGACAAAGTAAAGCTGTGTAAGGCAGTTTACCATGATTGTGAATGCTTGTGTTAGGAAGACAGCCTTCCCAAGCCAGAAATTTTAGAGTTACTAAGGCAGCTAGTTCAAATGGTGCAAGATCTTTTTTTTTTTTTTTAAAACAAAGTACACTACAGGCCCCAAGCCGGGGTCGCTTTTCATCTTGGATGCCCTTCAGGAACTGCATGATTTGGGGGGGGGGGGGGGGGGTGTTCTCAATGACAGCTTAAGTATCTACAAAGCAGGCAGTAGAAATAGCGGAGGAATTTGACTTCACAGAGGCACAAGTTAAACCCAAAGAAAGATGCAGTGAAGAACCACTAGCATGTCCACCTACTTTGTATACTTGTTTCTTCTTTGGTACCAAAGGGGGAATCTATATCATCAAGGTAGGTGTATGAGCTCCTGACACCTGGCCGGAAAATTCTATTTTCCCTGAAGGTGTTTAGTACATCTTCAAAAAAGCAGCCCATAGGTAAAGTCGTGCCTTCCAAGCTGTTAATCTGACAGCAGACAGATACTACCTGCACAGCAGCAGAAGGATCATATGGTGAGGCAGTAGTAGGTTTGTCCCTTGCCATATGAAGCTGGTGGAAGACCAAGACCTGCAAGTCAGAATGGGGGAATTAGAACCATTTCTGGCCTCTCCAACTTCTGAACTACAATGGGCAGTAAGAGTGGAAAGAGAAACACCTGTGCCTGGTCTTGGCATAAGACATCCACTGCTCAAGCACACTGGCTTGGAACTATGGAGCAGAATTCCCTCAGTCTGTTGCCTGAAGAAAGATTAACCTCTGTTCTCTTTGTGAGGTACAGGAGTGCATTCTATCATCTACTTGTGTGCATCGCTAAGGTCCTGCTTAGGTGATCTGCCTTGGCATTTGCCAGTGTTGGTATACAGGTTTTCAGCAGCAGACTGAATTCCAGGTCCTGTTCAGGCTAGCCTGCACAGGTGATCAGAAAATATTCCCCTTGCTAGTCTATCTACCACAGAAACCGTGCAGTTCTCTCAAGGTATTTTGGGTCTCGGGTTTCCATTCTGCAGAAAACACGGAAAGCCTGGAAAATAACCATTGCTTCCTTTATGTTTATCCTTATGTCCAACTTGTTCCTAGGACTCCAGATAAGCTTTGAGGTCCAATGTATCTGCATCCCATGCAACATCTGAGACATCAAAGGTTAAAGGGCATGCTCCCAAGGTTTTGCACTTTTTCTTCCCACCATAGTAGGTCTTTCTTCTTTAGGGCAGGACTGTGACGGTACACTCCAGGGACTGCAGCTTCTGGTCTCGGGTACTCCTTATGAAAAACTGAAGCTTATTTTTTTCCCCTCTCAAAATCTTTTTATTTTTCAAATACAATTGAATAAATTCCATAGTATTTGCATACAAAACACCTTAACAACTATGTACACTATTTACATCAGCCTGATACTATAACAGAGCTCAATATATACAATTACTTTATAGGTATAACAATCCAGTTATCAGAGTGCATCTGTTCAGTTATTGTAAAATGTCAATCAATAAGACTTTTTTTCCCATCGACTGTTAATAATTGGCTTAGGATGAATCCTTAATTCTTTAATTTTAATTTCTAACAATGCTGTGGTCTTCAGTAGGCTGTAGAAGTCTTCCAAAGTCGTACTGTTTGTATTCCATCTTCTTGTTATACACTTCCTTGAGATTGCAAGTACTGTCCATACTAGAATACATATTTGACTCATTCAAATGAGAACCTTTGTACACATTTAATACTACAGCTTTAGATAAGTTAAATGATTCATTAAATAAAGCTTGTAAAAAGTTTTTAATACCATTCCAAAATGGCTTAATTTTAACAGTCGAAAAAAATGAGATTCCAATCTGCAATGTGTATTTGCTCAAACCTCCAACATATTCCCTTTGTGGAAGAATTCATATTAGTAATTCTATCTGGAGTTAAGAATGCTCTGTGCAAGCATTTCCAATTAAAAACTTTCCAGTATTGTGTAAAGTATGCATGTTTTACTGATAATATTTGATTTAATTTCTTCAGTAATGAGTGTCCTTTCTGTTGTATAATTCCATTATGAGGATTTAGGTGTTTTATTATCAATATCTTGTAAAATTTCGAAATACTATTTCCCATGTCAATCATTACATATGATTTCATATAGGTATTTCTTTCAATGAAGAATTACTAATTATTGTGCATAAATCTTACAAATATGTTAGAATGCTTTGCAGTGTTAGCAAATTCTGTTGTGGAATTTTATATGTTGCTGCGATTGTTTGCATATCCAGAACTTTTAGTTCTTTGATGCATTGAAACCAACAAATATCCTTTGTTTCCAGGAATTATTTCTCTGCATATTTTCTGTGGATAGCTCTTTGTAACTATGAATGGTGGTAAAAGATCAAACCAGATTTTTAAATCTATATTTGCATTAATTTTTCTAAATGAGTCAATGTAATAATCATATGAACTTTAGTGGACTTAGTTATGTCATATTGCATACTAATTTGTATGTGCCATGGGAAATTGCCTTTATTTGTTACTTGAAATTTTTTTTGTAAATCAAATTCATTTATTGGATATTACAGTTAGCAAATCTTTCCAATTTGCAGAATAATTTGGACTTATCCAATCAGATTGTTTTAGATACTGATGCTTTTTATATACGTTTCTATATCAGGAAAGCTTAATCCTCCATGTTTCCATGGTCTGATACTCTGTATTAAATATATTCTGTTTCTTTTGAGAAACCATAAAAATTTTATTAGGCATGAGTTTATTTCTTTGAGTATATTCCTTTCTGGTAACAGTTGTACTGCCAAAGCTATATATAGAATATTGGGTAGTAAAACCATTTTTATTAACTGTAGTCTACCTTCAAATGTTATTTTGTTCTTTTCCACAGAAATTTTAACTGCATAAATAATGTAGTTTTTTGGGACATTCATTATCCTTGCATACCTCAATTCCTTGATATTTTAACGTAGATTCTTGTTTCCCTATAATGTGATTTCCCTTCGTCTGCAATTCTTTATTTAAAAATTAACATTTTGATTTATTGAAATGGAGTCCTGAAGTCCTGTAAAATGTGTTAATTAAAATATCTAATATTTCTAATATCCCTTTTGTATTGGATAATGTTAATAGCATCAGCAGAGCATTAATTTAGAATTGTATTCATAACCATCTACTCCTTTGATTTTCGTATTGTTACATATTGAATCTGCCAATATTTCAATAGCCAAAGCAAATAGAATCGGTGACATGGGACATCCTTTAGTACCCTTTGTTATATGTATAGATTCAGAGGTGAAAGGACCTAGCTTAACATACGCTAAATTATTTGTATATATATTCTTTAGTAGATGAACAAGGGAAGGAAAAAATTCAAACACCAGACTTTTGAATAAATAGTCCCAATTTAGGGAATCTCTGCGGAGTCTGCCTGTCCTCCCTGTGGTCGCGTGGGTTTCCTCCGGGTGCTTTGGTTTTCTCCCACATCTCAAAGACATGCTGTAGGTGGATTGGGCACTCTAAACTGGCCCTAGGTGCGAGTGTGTGCATGTGTGTACCTTCTGTGGAAGGTTGGGTGTTGGGCTGGCAACTCAACACTGCAAAACTCCACTGCCAATCATGAGCAGACAGGTGATCTGCTGTGGCGACCCCTAACCGGGAAAAAGCAGAAAGTAGTAGTAGTCCCAATTTAGGGAATCAAAAGCTTTCTCTATATCTAAGCCAATTATGAGTGTTTATTTTCTTTATTAATATACAAGAGAAGTTATCCTTTTAATATTGTCATGTGTCTGATGTATATAAATCCAGTTTGATTATTATTTGTTTTGGATAGTGGTATTTTCATTGTTAGTTAACATTGTCAAATATCTTATAGTCACTATTTAATAATGATATAGGTTTATATGAGGTACAGAGGTTGGGGGATTTGTTTTAATTTAGGATTGGTGTGATTAAGGAACATCTCGAAGAGGCTGGTATTAAATCTTGTAACTAAATTTCTAATAGAGTTTTATGGAAGAGGGATAGTATCTTTGAAGGAAAAAATAAGTTATCTACTCACCATAACGTTCCATCTGAGTACATAACAATTTGTCAGCAACCTGTGGGTATCGGATCCGACTTGGATCCGAGCCGGCAGCTTTCCAAGCAAGAGATCTGAGCTCCAAGCTCCTCCCCCTTACCCACAATGCCCTGCCACCTCCTTCCAATCCCCAGATCGCTTTTGCCCATCTACATAATCTCACCATGACAAAGCAACAACCTGGAGAATCCTAACCTAAGGATTAACAAATGATCTGGATAAACCATCCTAGTGATCAGGAAACCAAAGAACCAAGTTAGGGGGAAGGAGGGAGGGTCGGTTGCTGACAAATGAAGTTACCTACTCAGATGGAACATTATGGTGAATACATAACTTCTTTATCTGAAGTAGGAAACTTCATTTGATCATCAACCTGTGGGACAGAGTCCCCAGCTACCAAATAACTTGGGAGATCCTCAAGGAAGGTTATTCCGGAGCACTGCAGAGCCAAAAGCCGCCCTTCCTCTAGACACTAAATCCAATTTATAGTGAGAGATAAAGGTATGAGAGGATGCCCAAGTAGCCACAGAACAAATGACATCCAAGGGAATTTTTGACCAGAATGCAGCTGATGTAGCCATAGAACGGGTAGAGTGAGCACGAACCCCAGAAGGTTCTGGCAGGCCAGATAGTTTATGTATGAACAAAATGCAATTTGAAATCCATCTGGCCAGAGTCACCTTCGACACAAGCTTATCCAAGAAGGGTTTAGCAAGAGAGACAAATAGCTTATCAGACTTGTGGAAGGCTGCTGTTATGCGTAAATAAAACCGTAACTGCCTATGAACATCTAACAAATGAAGTCTGTATTCCCCTTTGTTTTGATAGTTAGGGAAGAAAACTGGCAGATTAATGGACTGATTTGATGTTTGTCTCGGAGGCCACTTTAGGTAGGAAAGATGGGCTAGTCCTGAGAGAGACCCTGTCCTTATGGAAAACCACATACGGGGCTCTAATACAGATAAGCCTGAAGCTCCGAGACTCTTTTAGCTGAGGTAATGGCTACCAAAAAGGCAGTTTTCCAGAACAAGAATTTCAAAATCAACAGAGGCTGCAGGCTCAAAAGGAGGTATAGTTAGAGCATGAAGAACCAAGGTTAGATCCCAAGGAGGGACAGGGTTCCTAACAGGTGGTCTTGAGAAACATACCTTTCAGAAAGGCCTTACAAATCTTGGTGGAAGTGAGGGGTCTGAGATCATCTCCAATGTGAAAATGTGAGATGGCAGCCATTTGAACCTTTACAGTAGAGGAACTGGCCCCTTGCTGAAAAATATGCGATAGAAAATAGAGCACTGCTGGGATGGGAGCAGTGAAAGGGTCCAATTTCCTATGAGATGCCCAAATAGAAAACCGCTTCCATTTACTATTGGAAACCTTCCTGGCAAACTGCTTATGCGCTGCTACCTGGATAGATCTAACTGCAGACGAGATACCGGGAGTCCTAGCAACTAAAAAAACTGGATCAACCGCGCTGAGATCTCGAGATCTACCAGGTTCGGGGGGTTTCAATCCCAAAGGATGAAATATTAGATCCGGGATGGGATCCAAGATCCAGAAAGGAGCTATAAGATGAGACCGCAGGCACGGGAACCAGGTTTGACGAGGCCAAAATGCGGCTATGAGGATAATCTTGTTCCCCAACCAATGAGCTTTCTGTAAGAATTTTATCAATTGAAGAGGAGGATAAGCATACAGAAGACCGGGTGTGGCCAAGCATGAACTAGAGCATCTCTGGGGCTTTTCCCCTGGGGGGGGATAAGAGCAAAAAACTTGCTGCATTTCACAATGGAAGGTGACGCGAAAAGATCGCAGCAAGGCTGACCCCACTTGCGAAAGATCTGTTTTGCTACTAAGGGATTCAGAGACCACTCGTAAGGTGAGAGGATAGTTTGACTCAGTTTGTCCGCTGGGATGTTGGACCGAGCCGGAATGTGCGTTGCTAACGGAAAACGGTTGGTGGATATCTCCGAAACTCTCATGGCCTCTCAACAAAGAGGGTAAGACCTGGTCCTCCCTGTTTGTTGATGTACCAGACCACTGACATGTTGTCTGACGGAATCGCAATAGTCCCTGGAGGGAGAAAGGCATGAAGGGCTTGCAATGCTAGAAGCACCGCTCTCATCTCCAGAACATTGATATGCATAACGGTCTTTGTCTGAGTCCACGTTCTTTGAACAGTTCTGCCCGTGTAATGCCCCCCCACCAAGGCAAGAAGCGTCCGTGGTCACTATGGCTTGGGGTTGCTGCATAACAAACGGTCGCCCTTCTCGAAGCTCTCGGGAGTGGAGCCACCACAAGAGAGAATTTCTGCACACTCTGCTGAGAGGAATCAGCAAGTCCAATGGATGGTGAAGAATGGAACACTGAACCTGTAATGTCCACTGGAGAATCCTCATGTGCAAACAGGCTAAGGGCGCAAGGTTGATTGCCGCTGCCATGGACCCTAGAGCTCTCAGGACTAACTCTGCTGACAGGGCAGGTGACTGGAAAAAGGTTAAAACGTGTAAGGTCAAACTGTGAAGTCTGTTTGACGTCAAGAAGGCCTTGGTCTGAAACATGTCTATCCTGGCCCCTATGAACTCCAAGACTTGAACTGGTTTGGAGGGATGACTTCAAGTTTATGGTGATGATCAAAAGGGCCGCTAGACATAGGAAACAATCTCTGGCTAAACAGAGTAGATGCCTGGTGGGGCTGGTCAGGAGCCAGTCGTCTAGGTAAGGAAAAACCTATATTCTCTGAAGCCTCAGGTGGGCTGTTACAACTGCCATGACCTTGGTGAACACCTTGGGGGCTGTGGTGAGACCGAAGGGTAGGACCCTGAACTGGTAATGACTGGCCCCTAGCCTGAAGCGGAGAAACCTCCTGGAACGCCTGTCCATGAGAATGTGATAGTATGCATCCTTGAGGTCTATGGAGCACATCCATTCCTTCTCCTGCAGCAGGGGCAGAATGGATAGAAGCGTGACCATCTGGAATTTTTCCTTGGCAATGAAAAGGTTTCATTGTTGAAAGGTTGAGGATCGGTCTTAAGCCCCCCGTCGTCTTTGACATGAAAAAAAACCTGGAGTAATTTTCTAATCCGGATTGTCCTGCGGGGGACGTGCTGGATGGCTCTTTTTTCTAGCACCTTTTTTACCTCTAAAGCTGCAGCCTCCCTCTGACTGGGTGGTACATTGGGGAGGCGCCTCGACTGAGGAGGCAGATTTATAAAAGGGATAGAGTAACCAATGGATATTTATCAAAGCACCCAGCGATCGGATGTTATGGACTCCCATTGGGCCAAGTGCTTTGAAACCCCCTCCACCCCGACTGCCTCCAGAGAGGAGCAGTCGGGCAACCCCTCAGGGCTGCTGCGTGGGTCGATCAGAAAAGGGTTCCCTGCGACCCCAAATTTTTCGGCCCCCCTCTGCCTCTGGGCCGGCGTCCACCTTGTCCTCCTCTGCCTCTGAAGGATGAAAGATCTGGAGCGTAACGGGACTGCGGAGACTTCCGGAACCACATCTTCTTTTGTCCTCTCTGGTTCCTAGAAAAGGACCTTTGAGGAGCCGAGAAGTGTACTCAGATAGCAGACAGCAACTTCCATCTTTCTCACTCTGAACCAATGTTTCGCAGACGGTCTTCCCAAACAAAGTAGAACCGTCAAAGGGTGCATTCGCGTAGGACGCTTTGAAAGGTTCGGCAAAGTTACAAAGCCGGAGCCAGGCGTGATGCCTTAAGGCGATACCGGACCCGCTGGCTCTAGCGGCTCCTTCCGTGGCATGGGAAAGTAGCTGAATAGACATGTTCAAAACAGATTTAAGAGTGGCCATGCGAGCCGAGAATGTCTGTTTGTTCTCAGCCGACATGGATTCAGGGGGAGACTCAGTGTATTCTTACATGAGATCCAGCTGAAGTCTAATTACATGGGCCAAGTAATTCAGTGCCCTTATAGAAAAGGTAGCTCAAACAAACAACCACTTCCCGATACGATCCATAGTCCGAGACTCCTTAATCAGGGGGATGGATCGTGGAACTATCCTGAGCGAGTTACCTCTTGGTGACTGCTGCCACCACCATTGCATCTACACGGGAACCCTTACTCCAAGCTGTCCTATCCATGGGGGGACTGAGAATCCTGTCTGGCCTCCTGAGGATCAGCTCTACAGTGTCCGGTTTGTTCCTCGCCCTGGTAGTGATGAGATTAACCAGGGGGTCGGCCGGAGTGGACACTCAAGAGGTAGACGGGCCTGCGTCGAATGCCTCCAGAAACAGACTCATCTGAGGAAGGCTTTTGGGCTGACCACACCCCTTTCAGGCGAAGCATTTCCATAATGTCTCCAAAGGAGACGTCATCGGAGGGTGACCTGGGGGGGGCCTTCCCCTTCTTCCAAATCAGTGTCCTCCATGAGGGACTCAGGGGAGTCCAAGTGCCTCCTCTTAAACTTACGTTTGTGAGGGACCTCCTCGGTGGGACTGTCCAAGGAGGGCTCACTAACAGGGCCGTGTTCCACCAGTGGAACGGGCTGGGGTGTCAACGCAGGCTGTCCCTGGGACTGGATGATGGAAGACAAGCCCAGCTACAATGGTGTGGGGGTTGGATCCGCAGAAAGAGTAGGGGGTCTCAAACCTCTCGAGAAAACCCTCTCCACCACGTCAAAAGCAGAGGGTGAACCGATCTCTCTGGGCTCAGTGGTTAACACCCTCGGATCCGGCGCGGGGATCTGCGTTGAAGCCGAAGCGCTCAGACCAGAGAGGGAAGTGTGCTCCGACAGAAACTGAGCCGAAGACACACTGCCCCCCCCCAGATCCGACACACGGCTCACTGCTCCAAGAGCTTGGATCCGAAAGGGGATCCGACAAACAGGGCATGGCCATCGTCGAGGTAACCATAACAGTCGGCGCCGACACCCCAGCTCCAGGACTCCTCGGATCCGACGGCTCCAAAACCTGATAATGGATTGGAGAAGGAGCTATCGGGGCAAAAAGCGGGGCTGAACCCCCCCCCCCCGGAAGGGGGGAGGCAGCAGCACTCCCATCTGCATCTGGGTTTGGAGGAGACTACGCATCAACAGGTCCATATCAGCGACAGAGACTGCGGGTCGACCTAGAAGAGGCCGCCGAAGCTGGCCGGGAGGGCCACTGCGACGACCTCGAAGATGGTCGGGCCTCCTCTTCGGGTGAAAAGCGTGGAATATGGAGCCGAGGGGAGGAAGGCCCGGAAATCTTCTGAGGTGAGGAGAGCAGCTTGGCAGGCGGGGCCAAGGGGACAGAGTCGGCCCGCCACTTGCGGCTCCTATGCCTTTCTTTCTCCCTCTCTTCCTTTCTCTCTCCCTCTCTCCCCTCCTTCTCCTTCCTAGAGTCCCTCTCTCCCTGAGAAGAAATGGGAGGTTGAGTCCCAGCCAGGGGAGAGGGAACAGGCTGAACAGCCGCAGCTGTAGCCACTGAGGGAGAGGAGGAGGAAGCAGACTCCGCGGATAGAAGACCCGCCAGAATCAGCTTATTCCTCCTATCCCTCAGGGCTCGGGGATTAAAAACTGCACAAATTTGGCAGTCCGAAGACAAGTGCGATACCCCCAGGCAGAGGACGCACTGAGTGTGGCCATCCGCTGGGGAAAGCTTATGACCACACTCAGTACACTTAGAAAAAATGGCCTTAGAGGCCTTGGCCATTATCCCAAAATAAAAAAAACACTCACCTCACACAAACACCTAAGGGGAAAAAAAGGGGGGGGGGGGAGTACTAGGCTTTAATCTAAGAGGAACAGTAAAGGGATTTAAACTAAGGATTTAACGTCCACACACACAAAAAACTAATAAGATTTTTAAGAAACTTTCCTACTCACAGATCGCCTAAAGCTAGGAGCTCGAGAAACCCGTGCTTGACAAAGCCGCGGCAAACGAGATCTGGGGATTGGAAGGAAGCAAGGGGGAGGAGCTCGGATCTTTAGCTTGGAAAGCTGCCGGCTCGGATCCAGGTCAGATCAGATACCCACACGTTGATGATCAAATGAAGTTTCCTACTTCAGATAGTTTATTTCCATAATTATGCCATCTGTACCTGGAGCTTTATTTTTCCCTCTTTTATTGTATCTAATTTCTTTGCAGGATATAGGTACTAGCAGAGCTAGTTTTAATTTTTTTGATGTGTTTTAATATTACATTTTTCATCTAGATTTAATTGATCGATATGTATATTTTCTTTTTGGAAATTCCATATAGTGATTTCTACAGGCATCAAGAAGTTCACCTATATCAGAGGCATTTTTCCCTTTTTCATGGAAGATACTTTTAATGTTATTAGCTTTTTATTGTATTTTGATTCTTGTGGATAAATTAAGTACATATTTGGGAGAAGTGACCAAGTTATTAATTTTTAGTTTTTCTAAAGCTAAACTAGCTGTGTTAGAATTTCGTATTTATTGTTTAATACTTTTCTTTTTCATCTCCAAATAATTTTGTTTTTCAGCTTTTACTGACAAAAGTTTGGAATGTAGATCTAATAATTCAGAACCACATTTTCTGTTTTTTTTTTTTTTTTTTTATATTATACCAAGTTAGGGTTTTACCATATATGCAAGCATTTAATGAGTCCCATATCATTTAATCTCTGTGGTGTAATTAATATCTAAGAACTGTAATTCAGATAATAACCAGGGTTTGAACTCTAATTTTAGTTATATTTGCTGGAATTCTGGAGTCAAAGATTAATGGTTTGTAACCATTTTGAAGTTTTAGTATCAATGAATTGTGGTATGAAAAGGGACAGGGGAGTGACTGAGAAATTAATGATTTTAGAGTGTAAATCATGGGCAGCAAATATTTTATTTATTCTAGTTTGGGTACCAAATCTGTGATCTTGATGGGAAAACAACAAAGATTTATCTTTTTTAAATTTCAAAGTATCTACAAGATGAAATGATTCTACCCACTTGCTTAAAGTTTCTGATACAGCAGATGTACACAGCGGTCTTTTACTTGTAGTTTCAGAAATACAAGATATACAGTTAAAATCTCCTCCTAATATTAAGTTGCCTTTATAATTACTGGAACTGAAATCCAAGTGCTTTTTTAACAGCGCCTGATCCAATGCCTGGGAACCAGTATATATTGGCTAGGCTCCATATTCTATTATATTTAACTATTACTAATGCCATAAGGCCTTCTTTATAAGTTCATAGGTAGGTACTAGGCTATTGGCCCAAGGGCCTACCATAAGCCTAGCCAGCAAGGTTCCATAGCTTACACCACCCAAGAAAGCTATTTTCCTGTGCCACTATCCAGCAGAGACACAGAAGTGATTCCCGGGGTGTATTTCCTATTTCCCATCCACTCATCAAGATTTTTCTTGAAGAGTGCTAATGAAGAACTTTGCTTGACATAGATGGGTAGCTTGTTCCAAAGTATAGGAAGTCTCTGGGACAGGAATCTATCCCTCCAGCATGTCCCGTTTATTGTGGTTACAAGGTTTAGGCTCCTAGAGCATGTAGCTCGGAGGGATTGGGATTTCTTTAGGTGCAGCATGTCCAACAGCTCTGGGTTGGACATAGCTTTATATGTTAGGCAAAGATCACCTCGGAGTAGCGATATGCTACAGAGTAAAGCTGGAGTTTATCTTCATACTTATAAATGATTTCTGTGTTAATCACATTTGTTTTCCATAAAACTGTTACCCCTTTTGTCTTTGTCTTATAAGTGGATTGTGCTAATATCATATATTCCTTAGGATTCAATTTGTAGCTGTCATTTGTTGTGAAATGAGTTTCTTGAAGGAAGACAATTTGTGCTTTGCTCAGTTTTAAATATTTCAGTAGATTTGATCTCTTTCTAGGCTTGTTTAAGCCACAGGTGTTTAAAGATAATAAAGTTAAATCCATCTTAGGTTATTTAGACTATGCATTTTTTGTTTTATTGCGACTATTAAACATTTTCCTCTGATAACTATAAAGTATATGTTTGAGCTTTTAAAGGAAATTATCAGTTTAATACTTTGAGTGTTTACCAATAAAGTATTGTTTTGATCAGGCATACTAAAAATGTTTTGTGGAATAAACTAATAAATGTCAAGAAACCTAAGATCCGCACTAGCCATGGAATGAAAATAATTCCTAATCTGATGGATAAACCTAAATCCATCAGATTATCACTCATACTGACAATCCAGAACATCTAGGCTTCATAAATTGAATCAGATGGAGAATATTTGTAATAGGAATAAGCAATTTATATTATTTTGAACAGATATAGTACTGTTGTAGATTAGACAAAAGTCAAATACAATATAAAGGCCTACTTACCGGATAAACAACATTTACATGAGATAGATGACAAGCAATTCAATCATAGTAAAGGATGCATCACATATAAAACCTCAGTAAGATTATAGCACACATTTAACATATTCATCCTTACTAAAGTCTTTCAAAACTTATTAGTTAATATAAATACATGGGAATATTTATGTCTAATGTTTATAATACAATGTATTTTACTAGATATAGCAGAAGTTATATTTCATTGTTTGCCAGCATTTAAGTAATCACTTTGTTGCCAACTTAAAGCATCAAGTTTGTTTTATGTAAACACTGAAAGTTAGTGAATGAGGAGTTATGTACCTACCATAACGTTCCATGTTAGTTGTCTTCTCTCGCCTTCTTTCTTGCTGGATGGGTTCGGCCACTTACTAAAGCTCGAGAGCTAATTTTACCGGCTCGAGGCAATCCTATATCCCATGATGCTAGGCGATAACTACCCAGATCTCGTTTGGTAGCTAAAGAAAAATTATGCAATATAGTCCTCCAACTGGAGAGGAGGAGGAAAAAGGGAATAATCCCGCCAAAGAAACCAATCTAATCTAGTGACACTAGGACAAGCTATTTGGCTGGAAATGCTAGATCAGGACTTTTCAAGGAAGAGGAACTATCTTCTTGGTCTGTCCAGGCTAGGGGGATGGTGGGGAAGAAAGAAGGCGCAGAGAAGACAACTAACATGGAACGTTATGGTAGGTACATAACTTCTCAATGTTAAGTTGTCAATCTCGCCTTCATTCTTGCTGGATGGGACCGTGTCCCTAGCACCTTCATCCTGGGTGGCTCAACGGAACAGACTCTTGAGAATGGTGGAACCAAAATTTGCCCTGTTTCTGGAGGCCAAGTCCAATTTGTAATGCGAAACAAAGGTATGAGGAGAGGCCCATGTGGCTGCTGCACAAATAGTGTCTATTGGTAGTCTAGCTTGAAAAGCTGTAGATGTAGCTAGTGCTCTAGTTGAATGGGCTTTTGGCCTAGAAGTCAACTCTACCTCTGAGTTGATAAATACATGTAATCACAGAAGACGGCCACCTAGATACCTTAGATACCAGAAGGCCTTTCCTGTTCTCTGCATACGATAAAAACGGTTGATCAGATTTCCTGATTTGTTTGGTTCTGTCCAAATAATATCGGAGCTGGCGATGAACATCCAGATAATGTAGTTTTTGCTCCACTCTATTAGTATAATTTGGGAAAAACTGGGAGATCAATAGATTGATTTAAGTTCGTCTGCGACGCCACCTTGGGTAAGAAAGACGGATTAGTCCTTAGAGAAACTCTGTCTTTGTGGAAGATTAAGTAGGGAGGACAAATGCAGAGGGCATGAAGCTCAGATACTCTCCTAGCAGAAGTAATGGTGACTAGGAAGAGTGTCTTCCAGGAAAGAAATTTCAATGAACAGGAAGCCGCAGGTTCAAAGGGGGGAAGAATCAAGGATGTTGAGACTAAATTTAGATCCCACTGTGGTGGAGGGTCTTTGATCGGCTTAAGTAAAAATACACCTCTAAGGAATGCCTTGCAAAGCTTATGGGACATGATGTTGCGGTCCGACAAGCCTATATGAAAATTTGAAATGGCTGCCAACTGAACTTTTACTGTGGAGGAAGAAGATCCTAGCTGAAATTTTTCACTCAGGAAGTCCAAGGCCGAATGAATCGGAGCAGTAAAGGGATATATATTTCTAGCTTTTGCCCAGAAGGAGAAACATTGCCATTTACTAGTGTAAATCCTTCTGGTGGAAGATTTAAGGGAAGCTACTATGATATCCCGGACGGGATTAGAAATCATAGGAAGCCTGGTTAGGGACGGAAGTGGAGCAACCAAGCAGTGAGGTTGAGAGAAGGTATGAATTGGTGCAGCTGCCCCAACTGGTGAGTCAGAAGATCTGGAACCGGGTCCAGATGCCAAGGCTGTACCAAAAGATAACTATGCAGGAACGGAAACCATATCTGTCGAGGCCAATAAGGGGCAATGAGAATCATCTTGGCTCTCAAGGCGCTTGCTTTCTGAATTACTTGTGGTATTAAGAGGAAAAGGTGGAAAGGCATAGAGAAGTCCCCGGGGCCAATCTTGGACTAGAGCGTCTCTGGGGGGATGGCCTGGAAGGGGGAAGAAGACGGGGCATTTGCTGTTTTGAGGCGTAGCAAAAAGATCGCAGCAAGGAAGGCCCCACTTCTGAAAAATCTCTTCCGTCACAGACTGTTTGAGAGACCACTCGTGAGGCATGAGAATAGCTCTGCTCAACCTGTTCGCTATGATGTTGGACTTCCCGGGGATATGCGTTGCTATCAGAAACCGCTGAGAAGAGATTGCCCACTGCCAAAGTCTGAGTGCCTCTCGACACAGGGGATAGGACTTGGTTCTGCCCTGCTTGTTGATATACCACACTACGGACATACTGTCCGTTTGGATTGCAATAGTCCCCAGGGGAAGAGAATCGTGGAGGGCTTGCAACATTAAAAGCACTGCTCTCATCTCCAGGACTTTTATATGCAGGTGGCATTCGAAAGGTTGCCAAGTGCCATGGACCATCCTGCCCTGAAAATGCTGCCCCCCCCCCGAGCAGGGAAGTATCCAATGTAACCGTGGAGACCAGGGAGGGAGGAACAAAGGGTCTGCCTTGATGGACTCGAGGGGACAATATCCACCAGGACAGATGCCTTTTGCACACTGGAGTTATGATCTTGTGATGCATAGGGAGTCGTTGAAAAGACAATTGGGCGAAAAGCATCCACTGTAGGAGACTCATGTAAAAGCGAGCAAGGGGAAGAAGTGTTATAGCGGCCGCCATAAGACCCAATACTTTCAGGACATACCTGGCCTGAATTTTGTCGCTCTGAAGAACATGGATGTGGTTTTGAACATCTAAGACCCTTTGATCTGTTAACTTTGCTGAAAGTTGTACGGTGTCCAAATTGGCGCCTATAAAGGTAATAGATTGACAAAGCGACAAGGCAGATTTTTCGAAATTGATAGAGATTCCTAGCCCTCTGCAAATGTGAATGGTGTAATCTTTGGCTTGGAGAAGTTGATGCCTGGTGGTGGCAGTGAGGAGCCAGTCGTCTAGATATGGAAACACCTGGAATCCTTGACGTCTCAGGTGAGCCGTAACCTCTGCCATACATTTGGTGAACACTCTGGGGGCTGTAGTGAGACCAAAGGGCAAGGCTCTGAATTGGTAGTGACTGGCCTCCAGCCGAAAGCGGAGAAACCTTCTGGAGCTCCTGCGAATTTTGATGTGATAGTACGCATCCTGAAGGTCCACGGAGCACATCCAATTGTCCTTGCCCAGAAAGGGTAGAATGGACTGTAGCGTGACCATCTGGAATCTTGTTCTCTTTACAAACTTGTTTAGTTTGCTGAGATCTAATATTGGTCTCCCGTCCCCTGCCTTTTTCGGTACCAAAAAGAACCTCGAGTAGATTCCGGATCCTAGTTGGTCTGTTGGGACTGGCTGGATGGCTCTTTTTGCTAGCAGTTTTGATATCTCTGGTACTGCTAGTTCCCTTAGACCGGGTGGAACGTCTGGAAGGGTTCCCTTTTGCTGAATTGGGGTTTGGATAAAGGGAATTTTGTAACCCTCGGATATGATCGACTGTACCCATTTGTCTTGAGTAAGGGAAAGCCAGGCTTTTGGGTACAGCGACAATCTTCCCCCGACTGCCTCCGAAGGTGGACAATCTGGCAACATCTCAGGGATGCTGGAAGGGTTTGTCAGAGAGAGGCTCCCTGCTACCCTGATTCTGCGGACCCCCTCTGCCCCTAGGGCGGCACCTGTTGTTGTTACCCCCACTGCCTCTGGGGGTAAACTGACCTCGTGCATCAGGCATGACTCCTTGAGATTTGCGGAACCACATTTTCTCACCCTTCTGACCCTTGGGGTATGGTCTTGAAGGGGTGGAGAAACGGACTCCTACGGCAGAAAGAGTCTTGCCATCTTGTTCGCATCTGGTCAAGGTGACTTTCACTTGAGGTCCAAACAAGGTCGAACGGTCAAAAGGAGAATTTGTGAAGGACGCATTGAAGGGGTCTGCAAAATTACAAAGCCGCATCCAGGCGTGACGCCTTAATGCCACTCCTGTGCCTGCGGCCCTACTTGCTCCATTGGCTGCATATGAATGAGCCGCATGGAGGAGTTGACAATAGAGTTTAGGGTTCCTAGCTGTGAGTTAATTTTATCCTGGGACCCAGCAGCTGACTGATCCTGTAAAACTTCTCCCAACTCTTTGAGAACATCTCTCTGAAGGCGGGTGAAGTGACACAAGTAATTCAGCGACCGCATGGCAAAGGTCGCTGAAGAAAACATCCACTTACCGTACCTATCCATAGTCCTAGAATCCTTGTTAGGAGGATGGATAGGTACTGCAGGATCGGCTAGTTCCTTCTTGGTGGCTGCAGCCACCACCATGGCATCAACTGGGACACCTTTTGTCAAAAATTGCCCATCAGCTGGGGCCGTAATGAATTTAGAAGGCCTCCGAGGAGTGGTTTCACCGAATCCGGGGCCATCCACGCCTTCCGAGCCACCACATCCATAAGGGGGTCAAAAGGCAGAGAAACCAAGAAGGTGGAGGGTCGAGAACCAAACGCCTCCAGGTAAACCGACTCGTCCTCGGAAGGATTAAGGGAAGGCCAGTTCCCCCTCTGCTTAAGGATTTCAAGGATGTCTGACAAAGACATCCTCAGAGGGGGACCTTGGGGATCCCTCCGACTCATCCAAGTCGGTATCGGATGTAATAGACTCGGGGGAGTCCAGATGTTTTCTCTTACATGTCCTCTTACGCGAAGGCTCACCTGACGTGTCAGGAGAAGCCTTGGAAGAGGAAGATATTCCCAGTGGGGAAACCTGAGGCGTTGGATCTCTGGGTCCGGGAGCAAGAGAGTGGGAAGAGACGTCAGCAGGCACTGTAGTGGGAGGAGCTGATGGAACTGACCGTTGACTATGCCCTGGGGCAAGTATACTCCTCATCACCTCGAAGGCTCCCCCATCAGAGAGGCCAGAGGGCTCCCGCTCCGAAGAGGTAGGAACCCCAGGCCGCACCGACAGGGATGGCTCCAAGGCCGATGTCAGGGCCGAGCTCACCAGAGCCAACGTTCCGAGGGGGAGAATGGGGTCGGACAAGGGTCCGATGCCACTCGCCCCCCCGGAGCCAGCGAGAGAGACCAGATGCCCGGATCCCTCCAATGAATGCATCAAGGAGGAGATCGGAGCAGAGGACGATGGAGCCGAAGGGGGAGGAATCGGCTCAGACGCCACAACGGTCACGGCTCAGAGGAGCTCCGGCTCCGAACTCTGGGGGAGAGTCGAAGGAGGAATAATAGGTGGATGTGTAATAGCTACCGTCTGATAAGATGGGCTATGGAGCATTTGGGCCAATGCCAGAGACTTTAATAGCCTACTCACTACTCTCTCAAGGTCATTGTCAGAAAGCCTGGACGACCGAGATCGGCTCCGATGGCTCTGCTCCGAGAGCAGGGGTGATCTCGGAGCTGAATGGATAGACTCCAACGATGGGGATCTTGACCTCTTTCTGGAGGTGGATGGAGCCGAAGATACGTCGGCTCCAGCCGGAACCGACCGTGAGTACAAAGATTCAGCGGTATCGGTACCGAGTGGAGCCGATACTGGAAGCTGTGAGACAGAAGGATCGGCTCCGGCCGGAGCCGATCTTGTCACAAAAGGTGAGCCAGCAGCAGACGGCTTGGGACTCGGAGCCGACGGCTTTGCTAGCTTCGAGGGCTTCCCCGGCGCAGACCTAGTCGGGGAGCTCTCTGGCTTTAACAAGCCCCTCAATATTAATTTGTTCCTGCACTCCTGCAGGACTCTTGGGATGAATGCGTGGCACACAGAACAAGAGTCCTGCAGGTGCAGGGGTCCCAGGTAGTAAACACAAGTGTGACAGTCTGTCAGAGACATTTTTTGACAGCATGAGTCACACTTCTTGAAGCCTGAGACCTTTGTGTCCTTCGACATAAGTGTCGAGGGAGCACCAGAGTAAAAAACACACACAAACACCCAATCCAAATATAAATAATAAAAAACAGGGATACTAACACACCCAAACACTCCACAGAATCCCTGACAAGAATTAAGAAAGGGACAGGCTTAAGGCCTAACCTAGGGGAAGGGATATATAACTGGGATAAGGGAAATACAAGGTACTAACGGGGAATAGGGTTTAAAATTAACCGTTACAAGTTAATACAATAAAAGGAGTGGAACTAAGACAAAAAAGGGTGACTAAAAGTCTGAAATTTGAAAACTTACCAAGAGCCGGTAAAAACGCACCTCGCAAGCGAAAGTGGCAAACGAGACCTGGGTACTTATCGCCTAGCATCATGGGATATAGGGTTGCCTCGAGCCGGTAAAATTAGCACTCAAGCTTTAGTAAGTGGCCGAGTCGGAGCCGAGGATTGGCTTCGAACCCATCCAGCAAGAATGAAGGCGAGATTGACCTTAATTCTACACACAAGGATTTTCATATCTGTCATTTCTTATTATAAAATGAGTGAAATTACAGGTTAAAAACAACAAATTCACTTATTGTGATAAATGATTATAAGCTCCCTTTCCATATTCATAAATTGCCATTTTATGGCATATACTGAAAGTTTGTATATTTAAATGGCAACATTCTATTTTGTATAATCAGCAAAGGTTAAACAGTGATTATTGTCAATTTAATATTACTTGTTCAGAATGTGATTGTTGCATTCTGTGACATTCCTAGCTCAGGCTTCTATTGTTTCCCTTGAACAACTGTCAGTTTGATGTCCTGTATAAAACATTAGTTATCTTGGTAACCAAGTATTATATATGATTAAGAGGGGTTACAAAAACTACAATTCAAGTTAAAGCAATTACATGACTTGTTATGCATATTTATATACGAAAATCAACATGCTTCCCCTTGATGTTCAATGTAGTATATGTCATTTATGACAAGTTAAGACAGTAGTATTATACACAAGCCCATGTTAATAAATCCTGTCTTTAATATATAAATTCAGCAGACTGCTTCATCTTATATGACAATTGTATAGTTTATGTCTAGATTTACTAAAATCATACATTACATAAAGTACAGTTGTGTACACTTAACATAAATGTAGAAGTCAGAGTTTTATTCACTGTTGCAGTCATCACATTTGGGTTATCCCTGCCAGGGTAGCCCTCGGCCATCCCGAATACCATAGGCTTAGTATTTCTGTGCCTGTTGCTGTCGCTTCAGGACTGACGTCAGGTCTTCAGTAGTATAAAATAAGGCAGCCGATGCCATTTCATCAGTTTTTCTTGCCCTGTCAGGAGCCTCCAAGTAGGAGCCAGGTTATGGTGGAAGAACCCCACCAGTAGAAAGTAAATAACAAAATGTCCCTTGTAATGAGAGAGAGACAGACAAGAGGGGGGTGGTGGGAGGGAAACCAGGACTGCAATAATGAATACACTCTAACATCTATATTTACGTTGTGTACATAACTGTACTATGATGTCAGTGTTTCACTGTTGCAGTAATCACATTTGGGTTGACTCCCAAAACTGAGAAAAAGGGTGGAGGCAGTCAAGGAGACTATGAGCTGGCTACGATGCCCTGCAAGACTTCAGTGGCAAAGCCTGCACTGGATTTGGAGAAGACAGCCAGGTGGTAATGTTTGGTGAAAGTGTGAACAGATGTCCAGTTGGCAGCCTCTGGGATGTCCCTGGTAGGGGGACTCCTTTGAGGAAAGCTGCAGAGGTGGCGGCTGCTCTGGTGGAGTGAGTCCTGACCCCCTTAGAGGGAGGTTGCCTGTTTCTTGTAACAGAAATGGATGCAGTGTGCGATCATTTTAGAAATAGTTTTTTGGGGAATAGCTTTGCCCAATGCATCAAAGCTAACCAGCAACTGATCAGATTTTCTGAATGATTAAGTCCTGCCTAGATAGAATCTGAGCTGTGTGTGCACATCTAAGAGAGTGCAGGATCCTTTCCCCCTTGTTCTGTGGGTTAGGAAAAAAGGTGGGCAAATGAATGGATTGGTTGAGAGCCACACTGGACACCACTTTGGGCATGGACGGGTTAGTCCCGAGGGAAACCCTGTCAGCTTGGAAGATGAGGAAGGGCTCCATGGCCATGAATGCTTGTAGTTCGGAGACCTTTCCGGCTGAAGTGATGGCCAGAAGAAAAGCTGTCTTCCAAGAGAGAATTTTTAAGTCTGCTGAATATGCTAGTTCGAAGGGGGGCAGGGTGAGCTTTTCTAACACAAAGTTAAGGTCCCAAGCTGGGGTAGGTGCTCTTCTGGGTGGCCTCAAGTTGCTAGCCCCACTTAGGAATTGTCTGATCACAGGGTGTGAGAAAAGGGGCTGCTCAGTTGGGAAATGAGCAGAGATAGCAGAGGCATGAATTTTAACAGAGGAAAAAGAGGGACCACTGGGTAGCAGGTCAGCTAGGTAAATCCAGGATGACAAGGAGGGAGGGCTGTGCTGTATTGGCTTCCTTAGCCTAAATCCCGGTGCAGAACCTTTTCCATTTGTCAGCATAATACTTTCTAATGCTAGGGCAACTGGCCTCACATATAACATCTAGTACCGGTTTACTGAGGTTGGTAGATTGATTAGTGGTTAGGGAGTAAGCCAAGCTGCCAAACTGAGGGTCTGCATGAATTCTCCTTCCCTCTGGGTCAGGAGGGTTGGGGTCTGAGTGAGATGCCATGGTGGCAGTAAGGACAGGCTGCACAGCAGTGTGTACCAGTGCTGGTGAGGCCAGTCTGAAGCAATAAGACCTGTCCTTGGTTTCTCCTCCCTTATTTTGAGAAGTACCCTGGTTTTGGGAGGTAGTGGAGGAAAGGCACGGACCGATAGAATGATCCAGGGAAAGGACAGGGCATCCACTTTCCAAGCTATGCAGTGATGCTCCCTGGTGCAGAACTTGCTGAGCTGATGGTTGGTGTGGGAGCCAGAGAGGTCGACCTTCGGGATGCCACATTTCTGAGTTATTAGGGTGAAAGTTCTTTGA
>NC_056731.1:848517989-848577989 GCF_019279795.1 Protopterus annectens
TTCTTATTTTCTAAACCTTCTGCTTAATAATATATTTTCTGTTTCAGCAATGCCACATAAAAATGTTGTCCTGGGGCTAATTCTTAAGCATATGAAATTTCTGCACATTCTGAAATCAACATAATTTTCTGTTTCAGCAATCCCATAACATGTTGTTGGTACTTAAGCATATGAAATTGACAGTTTAAGGCCCTGATTGCCAGGGTTGCAGATGTATAAACCTTTTATCCCCATCTGTCCAGTGCCCTAAAATCTCTGTCAGAGGGGGTAGGGTTTTTTGCTGTTGAGGCCTTAACTCCCTTTGGGCCCTGTGAAATAGTTTCAGGATCAGCAGCAGGGTTTCTGAATAAAAATTTATGAGAGTCAGGAACCCTGCAATACCTGTCAGGCTTACTGGGAGCCGGAGGTAGAGTGTCAGGGGAGAGGCTTGACTCAGAAAAAACATTGTCCACAATGTCTAACACAGGGGGAATGGCTAAAGCTTGTGCTGAGGAAGGAGGAGGAAATCCCTGAGCCTCTTTTTAGAGTCTGAGAAGTCTTGACACTCCCAGTGAAAATGCTCCCTCAAAGTATGCAAGGTTTCCCCAAATGAATAATCCTCAGGAGGAGATGCAGATGGAACAGACTCCTCAGCATCAGAATCCTCATAGGGAGGTAAAGATAATTCCTGATCAGAAGAGGAATCAGAAGAAACAGAAACCTGATCTGAAGATTCATAGTCAGTGTCTTGCCTAGGCCTCTTATCTGGAGGGGGATGGGTACCCCTGATCAAGGTAATAAGGTCTTCAGCCATTTTGATCATCTGTTTTTTAGGCATAGAGGCCTGTGTACGTGGTTTTTTAGTTTTAGAAGGTGTCTTTGCCTTCGGTTTTGCAGTTTTCATCGGTTTGATATAAAAATGTTGAGGTCTGAATACACCCAAAGAAGCTGGTGCCTGCTCAGCGGCTCCGGACCCATCCGAGGGAGATACATCCGTCAGTCCAATACCTTGAGTATCTTGTGGCATTCCGGACTCCACATGGGTGTTGGTAGAGGCCTGCGACATGAAGGTAGAGGGTATCAAGGGCTGCGAAAGCTTAGAAGCTTCGTCGGTTTTCGATCTCGACTGCCTTTCTCTGTCCTTTTCTTTGCATTTTTTATGTACTCCAGTTGTCAGATTGCTATACCACCATTTCCGAAATACTTAGATGCAAAAATATACCACCGCTTAATAGTGCGTTGGTTAAATCTAGCACAAAACCAACAGCCAGGCACATTGTGATCAGGGCCTAGGCAATAAATACAGTATAAATAGAAATCCTTATGAGGTATTTGCTTCCCACAAGTGATACAATTATTAACTTTCTGACATCGGTAAAAAGCAAGAAAAAAGTTTCCCCAACGGGGTACTTAGCTTTATTGAAGACTTCGGTTCTGAAACTCAAACGCGAATATTTCAGTAGTCGGCAGACTGGCACTTGTGAAATGCTTCTGCTTTGGGCATCGTGCAGCAAGAAAGACTGGAGAAAATGGCGTCTGTTGCATGTTTTATACCCCTGACGACCTGACGTCATGGAAAAGGAGACAGCAACTGATGCAGGACCCAAGACTTTGGAATTCTGGCCGACTGAGGGCAACCTGCCAGCAGATTACCCAAATGTAATGACTGCAACCTTGAAACACTAAGAACATCTGAAAGTGCAGAGATCCTGTCCTGAAACGTAGGTATTTCCTGCATGATTCCCTGATAAGAATGTGGAGGTAAGGCCTCTTTTAGGTCTAGGGTGGCTAGCCAAGCATCTTTGGAGAGCATAGGTAGCAGTTGCTGGAGGGTGAGCATTTTGAATTTTGGCATCACGAAGAAGGCGTTTAGAGTGGATATATTGAGGATGGGGTGCCGGGTGCCCTCTTTTTCGGGTACCAGAAAAAGTCTAGAGTACAAACCTTGGCCTTTCTGTTCTGCAGGAATGTGCTCTACTGCCCTCATAGAGAGGGCAGGGAATGGACTTGCATTTGCGTCTCTGTCCACTGATTTGGAGGTAGATCTGGGAACCCTTCTGGGGTTGGAAGAGTGTGGAAAGAAAAGCTGTATCCCTGGGACACTATGTTGAGGACCCAGCAGTCGCTAGTAATAGTGGCCAAGGTGCTTGCGTGAAAGGAGTTTTCCTCCTACGGGTAAATGAAGGTGGGCAGAGGGTGGGGGTAGTGGAGGAGAGTCTTTTTGAATTCTTACCATGAGGGGGGTGGCTTAGAACTCCCTGTTTTTGAAGTGGAGGAATTCCACTATTTTGATCTTTGTATTCCCTGTGGCTGCTGTCTTGGGGGGGGGGTCTGCTTCCATGGGGTCAGGGCTGAACTGATCTGGTGGGAGCAGGAAAGGACCAGTGCTTGGAGGGGCAATGCCTACTGGACCTGGGTAGCTGGACCTGTAAGAAATCCACAACTGTCTGCATAGATTTAGCTTTTTCTTCTTTTTTTTTTTTTTTTTTAAGACCCCCTCTGCCTTAGTGCCAAATAAGTTGTCTTAGTGCAAGGGTGCAGCCAACAATTTAGATTTAACATAGTCTGGCAAGGGCTGCTCCTTCAGCCATGCATGCCTTCTAAGGACAGAACTGGTGACTGCTGCCCTGTAAGAAGCTTCTAGGGGATCAAAACCACAGTGTAAGGTGGGCTTAGTTACTTGACTTGCAGAATGCATTAACTCTTGTAACTCTCTAGATTCTGCACAAGCAGGAAAGGAAGACACTTTGTTTGAGGAGTTCCATGGTATGCTGCTGAAATTTTAGTATATGGAACTGGCAATATAGTGCTCTGATAGCAAGAGTAGCAGAGGTATATACTTTTTTACCCCATCTGTCTAGTGCTCTGGGGGAGGGATTCTTAGAGTTTGCTTTAATACCTTTAGGCCCTTGAGAAGTTACCTCACGGTCAGCAGTAGGATTTTTGAAAAGAAATTTGTGAGAGTCAGGGACTCTAATACCAGTCATGTTTTCTGGGTTCAGGAGGTATTGTGTCAGGAGTCTAGCTGGATTCCAGGAAAACAGTCCACAACATCCAGGACTGGGGGAATGGCCAGGGGTCTGTGCTGTGGAAGATTTGAGAATTCCCCGAGTCTCTTTTTAGACCGTCCTGACATTCCCATTGGAAATGCTCCCTTAAGGTATGAAGAGTTTCCCCAAAGGAAAAGTCCTCGGTTGGAGAGGCTGAGGGAATGGAAACCTCGGCATCAGAATCCTCAAGCAGAAAGCGGTTGCATGTCTTCATATTCAGATGCATCAGAGCCAGACTCCTGTTCAGATAAAACTACTGGGGACAGATCTCTCTCTTTTGGAAGGAGTAGCTTGGCTTCCCCTGATAAGCATGATGAGGTCTTCCACCATTTTAAGCATTTGAGACTGAGGCAAGGAAGAAGGTGCCTGAGAGTGGGTTGGTTTCTTGTGTGTGGTTTGTACCCTGGGCCTTAGAAACTTGGTTGTTTTCAAAGAATGGTAAACACGAAAGTTGACGGTTTGTGTCGAGAATCGGTAGTGCAAAGCACTTCCTCGGAAGCTGGTGCCTGCTCAGCAGCTCTGGACCCATTCAAGGGAGAGAGAACCGCAGCATCCCTAGTCGAACAGTTTTGTGGCATACCAGACTCCGAAAGGGTCTTGGTAGCAGCCTGCGAATCCAAAAAAGCGGGCATTAGGGGCTAAAAAAGAGCCCCACTGAGGACCAGAGAACAGACTACTAGTTCAACGGAAGCGTCGTCGGTAGGCTTGGACTTGTGTGGTCTGTGTCTGTCTATCCTTACGTTTTTTCGGAAGATCTGTTGTCAGATGGCTTACCGAAGCCATATTGGAATTAGAGGACTGTAAGCAAAAATATCTAGCTACAATAAGGGCCCAATGACATATAGTTCTGGCGTTGAACAAAGCACAAAAAGCGACAGCGGGGGATGCTGTGGTCTAGGCCTAAGCAAGTGACACAGTAAGAATGAAAGTCTCAGTGTAGTAAATTTGCTTTCCACAGGCGAGACAATTGTTAACTTTTTCTGACATCGGTTAGTGCAAGAAAAAAGGATCCCCAACAGGGTACTTAGCGTTAGAAGACTTCAACTTCAATTCGGAAGAATGAAACTCGGGTAGTGTCTGACTGGCACTCATGCGAACGGCTTCTGCTTCGGGCTCCATGGCAAGAAAGACTGATGTAATGGTGTGGGCTGCCTTACTTTATACTACTGATGACCTGACGTCAGTCCTGAACAGACAGCAACCGACGCAGAAATACTAAGCCTCTGGTGTTCGGGCTGGCCAAGGGCTACCCTGGCAGGGATAACCCAAATGTGATGACTGGAACAGAGAAACACAAAGAACATCTAAAGTATTTTTGTTTTGCTGTTGCTTAGTTATTTGAGAGACCGCAAGTTGTAATGTTTATTCTTATTAGCTCCTTCCAAGCATGTTTATACAGTCCATAGACTTTAAATTATGAGACCCTTCTAGTTTCTTATTTGTTAGAAGTATATTTCCATCCTTACATACACGCATCAGTACTTCAAGCACAGGCAACAATGCCCATCCAGTTTTTACAGAATACCATTCACTAGTTCATGTGGTGCGTTTCCAGGCTGTTCTCAAAATATTCAAAGCAATTTGTCCTGTTCCATTTTACCAGCCTGTTCCATGCAGTGGCCCCTCTGCCAGTGCACCACTCAACACACTTTCCATTCCCTACAGATATTGCCACAAAGGAAATCCGATGAGACTCTAGCACTTCCCGGCAACCCCAAACACCCCTAGAATCAGCTGTCCCTATATGCCTAACACATCCGAGCAAGCTCTCCTCCCAGACCACTGCAAAGGATACTGCACAAGACAGAGTGCTCTTAGTCTTTTACAATAATTCAGACTTCCACTCTTATGCAAGCCCTTAATGTGTTTGGACCAAAATACATTTTAAATATAAAACTGCACTTTTTTTTTTTTTTTTTTTAAGAATCAACTTTAATGAGCTAAACGAAGTGTTGGGAGACCATACATGTGCACATGTAGTTTAAAACAGCCCTTTTAATATATATTTTTTTTATTTAAAACCAAAAACGTCATTGCCGAGAATCATCACTGAGGCTTCTCAGAGCCATTAAGCATTATCATCACTCTGTACCTGTTACCATAGCAACCTGGGAGCATGTTTCTGTTAGTGCGTCTGTGTACTGCATACCAGAAGCTCGTGATGCACGTGAAGCAAAGCTTCACTTCACTGCAACTTCAAGTCTAAATTCTCTCCCTTTCAGCGAGGCAGCAGCCAGGAAAAGAACAGAGAGAAAACAGATAAAAAAAAAAACTCCTAACAAGCCACCACAAGAGACAACACACTCCTCCGGCCCTCCCACCTCTCACTCAAAAGACGTACAAAGAAACCATTCTCTGCCAAAATATCCCAAATCACAGTTCTATCCACCCCCTTCCCCTGGATCCAGGCTAAAACACCAAATGCCTCTTCCAAACACACAAGCATCAGTAAACCTTTATCACAAGCCACAACCCACAGCTTCCTGGAGATGAAAACGGCAACATATAACAGCTCCAGAAACAGCTGCATCCACATACACCATGTCCGGCTTAATCAAATAGCACTCGACGCTGTGATACCTGCCATAATTGATATGTTTAGACTGAATGACATTTGTACTAGCTGCCATACATGCATGCCATATCAGGATTGATCAAACAGCACTTGTATCTGTGATACCTGCCATAATGGATATTAACTATATTTAGACAGAATAATGATGACATTTGGACTAAGAGCTTGCTGGTAGCATTGTCACCTCACAGTAAGACGCTGGCCGGTTCGATTCTCAGCTAGAGCATCTTCTGCGTGGAGACATGCGTGAATGGGCGTACCTTTGTTGAAGGTTGTGCGTCAGAGCTGGTAACTCAGCACGTAAAAATCAACTACCAATCATTAGCGACTGGAGTTCCGCTGTGGCGACCCCTAACTGGGAAAAGCCAAAAGACGCAAACAAACTATTATTTAACCAGGATATACATGACATTTCTAAAACAGAAGTTATGTTCTTACCATAACGTTCCATGTTAGTTGTCCTCTTCTCGCCTTCTTCTTGCTGGATGGGTTCGGAGCCGACCTCGGCTCCGACTCGGCCACTCTAAAAGCTCGAGAGTTGGTTCCACCGGCTCGAGGCTCCCCTTATATCCCACAATGCTAGGCGTGAGTTACCTCAGATCTCGTTTGTAAGCTAGGCCCAGCCTATAATAGTAATAGAATAACTAGTAACAAAGTCCACCTCTATAAACAAGGGAGAAGAGAAGGGTGACCTACATCCTGATCCAGGAAATATGCACAGCAGAGCATATACCTAAAGTACAGAGGTGGTAGAAAGAGAGGTCACAATCAAAACTCCTCTAGGTCTGTCCAGGCCAGGGGAAGGAGGGTGGGGCCTTAAGAAGAAGGCGAGAAGAAGACAACTAACATGGAACGTTATGGTAAGAACATAACTTCTATATGTTAAGTTGTCTATCTCGCCTTCATTCTTGCTGGATGGGACCGCGTCCCTAGCACCTTGTCCCGGGTGGCCTAACGGAACAGACTCTTGAGAACAGTGGAACCAAAGTTAGCTCTATGTCTAGAGGCTAAATCCAGCTTATAATGAGAAATGAAAGTGTGAGGAGTAGCCCAAGTAGCCGCTGCACAAATGGTGTCAATAGGCAGTCTATCTTGGAAAGCTATAGAAATAGCCAAAGCTCTGGTAGAATGGGCTTTAGGTTTGCTAGGCAGCTTTTGGTGTCTAATTTCATAAACAAGGGAGATCAGAGATGTTTGCCATCTGGATAATGATACCTTTGAAACTGAAAGTCCCTTTCTGCCTTCTGCATAAGAGACGAACAAGCTGGTCAGATTTTCTGAATTGTTTTGTTCTATCCAAATAGTACCTTAACTGACGATGAACATCTAGCCAATGCAATCTTTGTTCAGATCTGTTAGAATATTCTGGAAAAAACACCGGGAGGTCAATGCTTTGATTTAGGTTAGCCGAGGAGGCTATTTTTGGTAAGAAGGACGGATTGGTTCGTAAAGATACTCTGTCCTTATGGAACAACAGATAAGGAGGTCGGCAGCTGAGTGCATGAAGTTCTGAAACTCTTCTAGCTGAAGTAACAGCTACTAGAAAGAGGGTCTTCCATGATAGTAATTTTAAAGAACAGGAAGCTGCAGGTTCGAAAGGAGAGAGAATTAAAGAACTGAGAACTAAATTTAGGTCCCAAGGAGGAGGAGGATTTCTTACCGGAGGTCTGAGTAGAAAAACTCCTTTCAAAAAAGCTTTGCAAAGCTTGTGGGACATGATGGCAGAATCTGAAATGCCCACATGAAAGTTAGAAATAGTGGCCAATTGAACTTTAAGAGTAGAAGGAGATGAACCTGCATGGAAGAGTTCAGCTAGGAAATCAAGGACCATTTGGATGGAAGCAGTGAAAGGATCTATGTCCCTTCCTTGAGCCCAATAGGCGAAACGTTTCCACTTACTCAAATAAATCTTTCGAGTGGAAGATTTATGGGAAGCTATCAAAATATCTCTAACAGAGTGAGATATTTGAGGAAGCCTGGCTAAGGTTGGAATTGGAGGAACCAAGCAGTGAGGTTCAGGGAGGGAAGGGAGCGATGAAACTGACCCGACTGATGGATCAAAAGATCTGGAACTAGGTCCAGATGCCAAGGTCGCTCCAACAGAAACTGATGTAGAAAGGGGAACCAAACCTGTCGAGGCCAGTACGGAGCAATGAGGATCAATGAAGCCTTCTGAGCGATAGCTTTCTGTATCACTTGAGAGATTAGTGGGAAGGGAGGAAAAGCATACAGAAGTCCCCGGGGCCAAACCTGGACTAGAGCGTCTCTGCTGGGTTGGCCTGGTAACGGGAAAAGAGTGAAAAAATCTCTGCACTTGCTGTTTTGGGGAGTAGCAAAAAGGTCGCAGCAAGGCTGGCCCCACTTGAGAAAAATTTCTCTCACAACAGAGTCTTTCAGAGACCACTCGTGAGGCATGAGGATAGCTCTGCTCAACTTGTCCGCGATTTGATTGGACTTCCCGGGGATGTGCGTTGCTATCAGAAAACGCTGAGAAGAAATCGCCCATTGCCACAGTCTGAGTGCTTCTCGACACAGGGGGTAGGACCTGGTTCCGCCTTGTTTGTTGATATACCACACTACAGACATATTGTCCGTCTGGATTGCTATCGTTCCCAAGGGAAGAGAGTCTTGAAGGGCTTGCAACGCTAAAAGCACTGCTCTCATCTCTAGAACATTTATGTGCAAGTGGCATTCGCCTGGTTGCCATGTGCCCTGGACAGTTCTGCCCTGATAATGCCCCCCCCACCCGATCAGGGAGGCGTCCGTTGTCAGAGTAGCAACCGGAGGGGAAGGAACAAAGGGTCTTCCCAATAAGAGCTGAGGGGAAGACATCCACCACAGAAGATGATTTCTGCATGATTGCGTGATCATAATGGTGTGAGACATTGGAAGTTGCTGGTACGACCATTGCGTGAAGAGCATCCATTGAAGGATTCTCATGTGGAATCTGGCTAATGGAAGCAGAGGTATGGCAGCCGCCATAATCCCCAACACTTTCAGAACTAGCCTGGCTTTGATTCTGTTGCTGCTGAAGAGGAGTGAGACTATTTTGTGTATGTCTGTTATTCTCTGATCTGTCTTGCAGACATGTTGACTGTGTCTAGATTTGCGCCTATGAAGGTAATAGTACGACAAGGCGACAAAACAGACTTTTCGAAATTTATTGAAATGCCTAAATTTCGACAAGTGCGAAAGGTGTAGTCCCTGGCCATTAGAAGAAGATGCTTGGTGGGAGCGGTGAGGAGCCAGTCGTCCAAATATGGAAACACCTGGAATCCTTGTCGTCTCAGGTGAGAAGCTACCACTGCCATGCATTTGGTAAACACCCGAGGGGCAGTGGTGAGACCAAAGGGCAGGGCCCTGAATTGAAAATGACTGGTTCCCAGCCTGAAGCGGAGGAATCTTCTGGAGCGTCTTTTAATTTTTATGTGATAGTACGCATCCTGAAGATCTATAGAGTACATCCAGCTTCCCTTTCCCAAAAGGGGAAGGATGGACTGCAGCGTGACCATCCGAAATCTTGTTTTCTTGACTGACTTGTTCAAGATACTGAGATCCAAAATTGGTCTCCAGTCCCCTGTTTTCTTTGGAACTAAAAAGAACCTGGAGTAGATTCCGGATCCTTACTGGTCTGCTGGAACTGGCTGAATTGCTCTTTTTGCAAGCAGCTTTGAAATTTCCAAAGCTGCAAGATCCCTTTGAGCAGGTGGAACATCTGGAAGGGATTTTTTTGATTGGTTTGGAATGCGAAGAAGGGAATGGAATAACCCTCGAAATGATGGACTGTACCCATTTATCTTGAGTCAGGGATAGCCAGGCTTTTGGGTACAGTGACAATCTTCCGACTGCCTCCGAAGGTAGGCAGTCGGGCAACACCTCAGGGATGCTGAAAGGGCTTATCAGAGAAGACTTCACGATTGCCCTGGTTCTGGACCCCCTGCCTCTAGGGCGACGTCTACCATTGTTGTTCCCCCCTCTGCCTCTGGCGGGGAACCGACTTTGTGCTTCAGGCGAAGTCCCTTGAGATTGTTTACGGAACCACATTTTCCCACTTTTCTGGCCTTTGGGGTAAGGCCTAGAAGGAGTAGAAAAACGGACTCCGACGGCAGAAAGAGTCTTGCCATCTGTCTCGTACCTAGTCAAGGTTTCTTTCACTTGAGGACCAAAAAGAGATGATCCATCAAATGGGGAATTAGTGAAAGACGTTTTAAAGGGGTCCGCAAAGTTGCATAACCGCATCCAGGCGTGCCTGCGTAAGGCCACACCTGTCCCTGCGGCCCTGCTCGCCCATCAGCCGCATAAGAAAGGAGGCGCATGGAGGAGTTAGCTATGGAGTTCAGGGTAGCCAGCTGAGTGTTCATCTTGTCTTGAAAACCCACAGCTGTAGGATCCTTCAACATATCACTCGCTTCCTTGATCAAGTCCCTTTGAAGACGAGTAAAATGGCATAGGTAGTTCAGCTTAACGCATTGCAAAGGTCGCTGACGAGAACATCCGCTTCCGCACCTGTCCATAGACCTGGATTCCTTGTTAGGTGGATGGACAGGCACCGAAGGATCAGCTAGTTCCTTCTTGGTGGCAGCAGCTACCACCATAGCATCCACAGAAACACCTTTTGTGAGGAATTGCTTGTCAGTTGGTGCTGTTATAAATTTGGAGGGTCTCCTGGGGTAGGGTCCACTGAATCAGGAGCCGTCCAGGCCTTCTTTGCAACCACCTGCATGAGGCGATCAAAGGGCCGGGGACACCCAGGAGGTGGAAGGGCGAGAGCCAAACGCCTCAAGATACACAGATTCATCCTCCGAAGGGTTAAGGGCTGGCCAATTTCCCCTCTGTTTCAGGATCTCTAGAATGTCTGCGAAAGAGATCTTCAGAAGGGGAACGTGGGGAACCCTCGGAATCCTCTAAATCTGTGTCAGAGGTGACAGACTCAGGTGAGTCTAAGTGCTTCCTCTTACACTTTCTCTTCCTAGGGGGCTCCCCTGCCAATTCAGGAGAGGCCTCGGAAGAGGATGAGATCCCAACAGGGGATTCTTGAGGAGCTTGCTCTCTGCGGTCTGGGATGAGGGAGTGAGTCGACATAACCAAAGGCACCGAAGTGGGAGGGGCGGACGGAGCAGACTGTGGAGTCAAACAAGGTTCCAACACACTCCGCATGACCTCGAATGCACCCCTGTCAGGCAGGGCCAGAGGTCCCCGCTCCGAGAAGCTGAGAACCTCCCTCGGCACCGACAGGGATGGCTCCGAGGCCGATGTCGGAGCCGAAGCACCGAGAGGGAGAGGGGGGTCGGACAAGGGTCCGATGCCACTCACCCCCTCGGAGCCGACGAGGGAAGCCCGGCGCCGAGATTCTTCAAAGGAAGAAATCGGAGCCGACGACGGAGCCGAAGACAAATGTATCGGCTCCGACGCTACCACAGTCTCGGTTCCGAGACGCCCCGGCTCCGAGCTCAAAGGAGTCGGAGGAGGAATATTAATTGGAACAAGCTGAGGCATCGACTGATGAGTCGGACTCTGGAGCATTTGGGCCAGTGCCTCGGACTTCAAAAGTCTACTCACTACCCTCTGGAGGTCGTGATCTGATAGCCTCGATGACCTGGAGGAGTGAGATCTATGGCTCCGTTCAGACAGCAGGGGAGACGCTGGAGCCGAATGAACGGAGCCAAGGGACGGTGACCTCGATCTCTTTCTAGATGTCGGCTCCGACGGTATGATCGGAGCCGACCCATGACTCTCTAATGCCTCGCCCGCCGAGCCGAGGAAACCACTGAAACAGCAGTCAGAGACTCATCGGCTCCAGCCGGAGCCGATGAAGCAGTAGGCTTCAAAGCCTTAGGCCTCGACTCTGAAGCTGGAGCCGAGGTCCTAGAAGCCTTAGAAGGTTTCCCTGAAGACACAGGAAGGGAACCTTCAGGCTTAATTAAGCCCTCAAAATGAGCTTATTTTTTCTCTCCTGCAGGACTCTAGGGCTGAAGCCATGACATACAGCACAAGAGTCCTGCAGGTGTAAAGGTCCCAGGCAGTACACACAACAAGTGTGACCGTCTGTCAGAGACATTTTCTGACAGCACGAGTCACACTTCTTGAAGCCTGAGACCTTTGTATCCTTGGACATACTCAAGGAACCCGAAGTGTAATCACACACAAAAAACACACACACAGATTACACTGACAGGTTTAAAAGGGAATTATTTAAAACTAAAGGTAAGTTAATAAAATTCCCTAAGTAAAACACATACACACTCTAAGGAAAGGGAGGAAGGGCCCGAAGGCCTTAGGGAAGAACTAGTGTTCTTTATAAAAGGAGGGGGCTGGAAAGATAAAAAGGGGATAAACAAGTCCACTACACTAAGTGGTAAAGAAATTTATACTAACTAGCCTAAGTTTAAAGAATTTAAACTAGTCTAAACTTTCACTAACCTGGAGCCGGTAGAAAACACACCTCGATCGCTGTAGCGGCAAACGAGATCGAGGTAACTCACGCCTAGCATTGTGGGATATAAGGGGAGCCTCGAGCCGGTGGAACCAACTCTCGAGCTTTTAGAGTGGCCGAGTCGGAGCGGAGGTCGGCTCCGAACCCATCCAGCAAGAATGAAGGCGAGATAGACAACTTAACATCCATAGTTTAACTAAAGAAGGCATTAGTCTCCATGACAGCTTTTTTTTTTCAAAACACTACTGTTACTGTTATACATGATGTTAATTTGTTACATTTGAATCTGAACTCTGATGAATGGTTGTTGTCTCTCTTGGCTTTTCCCGGTTATGGTACCTTGCTGAATTAATTACTTAAATTATTGCAAGTAAAATCAACTAAAAATGAAGATAAGTATTCACTGAGTTCAAGTAGGGGAATAGAAACTTCTATGTTTGTATTACATGTTGCTTTGTTTGGCTTATATATAATGTAAATCGTAACCCATCTTGACCTACCTTTGTTTCTGAAGAATTATTGGACTGTTGAACATTCTGAATAAATTACTGTTACTCAGTTGTTTAAGAATCTCTCTCTCTTTTTTTTTTTTTTTTTTTTTTTTAAATAAAAACAGATAAGTCATGTACCATTTCAGATGATACTTTGAGAGCTGCAGTTGTAAGAGTTATTTTTTGGGACAGCTATCTTGGAATCAGTTTTTTGTTTCTTCTTTCTAGCATCAGTCCAAGGATTTGTTTCTTTTAAGAGTAGGGGCCAACCATTCCATTAGGAGTAGACACTATGTTGTTGCTTTTGATGAATACAGTAGATTCTAAGTTCTTAAAGGTTCTCATCTTATTGGCAAAAAGTATTTTTATCTTTTCTGGAAAGGCCAGCTGTGCTTTAATGTTGTTTGGTTTCAACAGTTTTATTATCGGTCAGACTTTTTTCCTTTGTTCTAGTCTTCTGGAAGAATAATCATTGTCAAACCTTATCAGGCTTTGATTGTATTTTCGGGGTGATTTTCTCCAAGTAGATTTTAATAATAGTTCCTTGTCCAGAAATGAAAGAAATGTTATAACTATGGATCTAGGTGGAGTATTTGTTGAGTTAGAAGCAGGTTTCCTCAGTGCTCTGTGCGCCCTTTCAATTCCAAATGAAAGTCTCTTTCAAGTCTAAAAATTCACGAATCCAGGTTAAGAATGAAATGTCTTCTTCAGTGTTTTCAGGCAGACCAAAGATCCCCATGTTGTTTCTCCTTTCCCTGTTTTCTAAGTCATCTATTTTGTTAAGCAGCTACGTAGTCTGTTTAAGCAGAAATGCTTTTTGAAATTCTTCCTCTGATTCTCCCTTCAATGTAATTTAGAGAAGTCTCTATATTTGTTATTTTTGTATGGTGTTCTTGTAATAGTTCCATGAGAGTATCGGTCTCTTTTTGAGAATTTAATTTGAAGTTTTCCAAGCCATTTTTTAAAGCCATCCATCTTCAAAGACAGTTCCCTGTAAGGTAGATGTCATCAACTGCTGCTCTTTTTTCAAAGCAGCATCTGGATGAGAATTCCTTTAGTTGTTCATATTCAGTGACTCAATACATCAAGTTACTTGACAGGAAAATGTTTGTACATCAACAAAATTGATATTTATGTAGTTTAGTAGTTTATCTAAAGATTTCTGACATTTTAAACTTGAAAATAATAAAATGTTCCTATATTACTATACTAGTTTATGGAGCTCTCAAAATTCACTGCTCTCAGTTGGCCATCTACGCTCCGCCCTCTTTCTGAAGCTTCTTCTTGTGTAGTTTGGCTAAAGTACCATCAGTATAGTGGATACAAAGCTCAGAAGCTCCCTGGCCATTACTACTGGTCTTCCCATTATATGCAGAAAGAAGGCAGTAAGGAACTTCCATTTTGCCTGCGGTAGGCAGACTACAGATGAAATGGGGTTCATAAGAGACCCTAGGAAAACCATTTCCCTGACTGGTAAACTGGTACATGTAAATCCCTACAACAAACCTCAAGAAACGCCCCTACGAGAGGTGAAAATATCCTGGACCTGGTCCTAACCAACATGAGTACCCACTGTAGCACCCCCTACAGTGTCATCCTCTTTAGTAAGTTCTGACCATAAAGCAATCACTTTTGAAGTCACCATCTCCTCTGACCCCCCCCCCTGTCAGGGTAAAACAAAAAAAAAAAACATTTCCAAAGCTGACTACAATCTCCTCAGAGCAAATATAAGCAGCTTCAGAACCACCATACCTTCAGTTAGAACTAGCATGAATGTCCAAGCCTACACCAAAAAACTGTATGAGCACCTTCATAGCTGTATGGACTCGGCAATATCTGACAGGACCACATCATCTTCCTCAAGAAAGAGTAAATCGGTCTGGTGGACAACAGCAATAAATTCTATAACAAAAGGAAATATTGCTGTCCAGGACCAAGGAAGAGCATATGCCAAGTTGGAAGCAATACCTCCTTTGTCTGAAAAAGCAAATAAGGTCACTGGTGAAATCCTCTATGGCTAACAGAGTCCAAATTGGCCACATCCACCAAGGACAATCACATGGCCTTATATGTCTGGAATCTCAAATGTAACACCCAAATCTGCTCTTAACTGGTGGTCAATAACACCACATAAACAAATGCCATAGATGTAGCCAACCTGCTGGCAGACAGGTTCAGTGAAAACTTCACCACCCTGTCCCCCCATCAGTAAACCAGGACATCCCCAGCACCTGCCCCCCTCCCCTCATCACCAGGAGCAGGTCTTTAATGCCCTCTCAAAGGCAAAAACTACAGTCTCTATGGGACCCGGTAACATCCCTGACTGTATCCTAAATGAAAACTCAGGCATGAGCTCTCAGCTCCATTAGGCACCCTATTCAACCAAAGCCTGAGCACCCGGCTTCTTCCCAGCTGAATGGAGGACAGCCACCATAATCTCTCTACAGAAAGGTGGAGCGTCCACTGACCCAGGCAATTATAAGTCCATCAACCTAACAAGCCTGATCTGCAAGGGCATGGAACAGATTACCATGGACCTTATAAACAAGGACATTGGCAACCTCCAAATGCTTGACCCCAAACGATTTGGTTTAATCAAAGGGAGATCATGCCTGTTAAACTTGGTAAATTTCTTCAAAACAGTCACCAAAGCCATGGATGAGGGGAAGACTGTGTACACCACCTACATTGACTAAGCCAAATCCTTTGACACTATTCCCCACTTGGGCACAATAGATACTCTCCCAGCTAGACATCAACCTGTATGTTACTGGATGGGTAGCTAAATGGTTCACTGATAGAACCCACTCAGTCAAAATAGAGGAAGCCACCTCTAGTAGTAGACCCATAACAAGTGGTGTACCCCAATAATCAGTCTTGGGGCCTCTACTGTTTGGGATATACTTTTCTGAAGTGCAAGCCAAAACCAGTGGTCTGTGGCTGACCAAGTTTGCAGATGACTACAAGCTGAGCGCCGTCTTAAATACCCCTATTAATGTGAACCTCCAAGAGGGCCTTACCCAAACTAATAACTGGTGCCAGAAGCATGGCCTCAAATTGAATGCCAAGAAATGCATTATCCGTTTGGGGAAAATGGCATCCCCAGTATCACATTAATAGCAACGTATTAAGCACGCAATCAATCGTGAGGGACTTGGACACAGAGGTTGATAGCAACTTGACTTTTGACCACCACGTTGCCTCCATCATATGGAAAGCTTTCTACATGGCCCAAATAAGTGCATCTCATCCAGGAACAAAGAGGTCATAACAATCCTGTACTCCTACCCTATCAGAGCCATTATAGAGTACAATGCCCCCTTTGGCATATACCTTGCCAAGCACATGCAGCAGCTGGACAGACCACACAGGTTTCTGACCAGAAAAATCCAGGGTCTCAAAACACCTATCCTATACAAATAGGCTAAAAGCCCTGTCCCTCTTCTCAGTCTTGCAGACTGCTCAGAGGTGACCTCTGTTTGGCATACAAGGCCATCTCAGATCCAGCCTTGATGGAGATGCTGCATATCCGTAAGTCAAACTCCACTTAAACAACACACATGCAAGGCCTTAACCTGGTCTGTGACATTGATGGAACTTGGTGGTGGGATAGATGCGTGTCCCAAAGACTCCCATCTGTGGAATAGACTTCCTCTCCATATCAAGCAGAGTACCTCTGTAGCCCTCCAAGAGGAACCTGAATGACTGGATGGGAAACAGAAAATACACCCCTGGGATTCCACCCATGTCCTTACTGGACAGGGGAAACCGGTGCTGACTTTGAGGGATCATAGGTGAAATTTGCAGCTAGGCTTATAAGGGCCTCCTGGCCAACAGCCTAGTTTCATCCTATGAACCTAAAAATTTTCGGTATCTTAATAATAATAATGTAGAGGTAGACATCCTTGAGGTTTAATGTCACCCTGAAGGCCTAGGAGGGGCAAGAGGGCCCAACATATCAACATTCTGGATCCTGTAATTTTTAAGAATCTGTTCAACTTAAATCCAGAATGGGTCTCAAGGATGATTTTTTTGAAAGGGAGATAAGGAACACACTGCAGAACCCTTTAGTCTTCAAACCAGAAGAAACTGCTTACATGCCTTCTTGCACTAATATGACAAGTATGAAAGAGGCAAACTAAGTATTCCCAGCCTTCTGGAAGGACTCTGCTAAATGAGGAGCAACTAGGTGTGCCTGGCCTTTTGGGATAAATGGGAGTCTGGTTTACTATGATTCAGATGCAAAATAAAGTCCGTACCCCCTGGAGACATTTGTAAGATCCAAGTGTCTGTGGTTAAATTTAAATGACTATTGGGAAAATAAAGAAGGTGAGAAAGATAATGGCTTTTTGGGGGGGGGGGGCTGTTACCAATTCCAGCTCCACCCTGCCGAAGGGATTCAGACCTATGGATGGCGCAGATAGTACAACTGCGCAAGTAAAAACTTCCCACTACCGAGCATTTCTTAATGATCACTACTGATGTGACCTCAACTATACAAGTTGTATTCTCCTAGGGATATAACATCCGGACAGCTTCCAAAGCTCACCAGGCACCTTCCACACACAGTTGCCTCGAAATGAGCCTACTAAAAGTGAGGTTTGGGTCCAAGCACCTTTTCAAACACTTCATGCCAACAGAAAGAGGGACGCTAAAGCCCTGGGCAGACAATGGGAATATAACAGAAGTCCACACCCAGACATAAAAAAGCACAAAATAAGGGGAATGGAGCAGCTACGGTAGCAGTGTTCACTCAAACATCAACTATACTATGTTCGTCATATAGATCAGTGCTGCAAACGCCTAATCTACATAGGTAAACTACCATAGCTTAACCAGACAGAGGAGGAAACAGGCTCCAGAAGTTCCTGGAGGATGGTCCTAGCAAACCTTGCCACTGATCTGGAGAAGAAATCTAGTTTACACTGCTTTGTAAAAGTGTGCTGCTTCTAGAATACTTCTAAAATTCAACCCTTTCCAGAAAGGCCTAGATGCAGCCAAGGAGTTGGCACATTAAGCCTTGTGCCTGCCTGGAAGTGTTTTGTTGTGGTGGGTGTAACAAAAGGTAATAGCAACAGAAACCATTTTGAAGTACTCTGTTGTGACAAGAGTTGCCCTAATTTCTTACCTTCAAAAGAAAGGAACAACTGATCAGAAGTTCTGAAAGACTATGTTCAAGACAGTACCAGAGATGTCTGTGGACATCCAAGCCATTAAGTAGTCTCTCTTTTTACGTTCTGAAAAAGAAGAGAAATGTAGAATTGACTTAAAGTAAACAGAGGCACCACTTTAGGCACAGGTGAAGGATGAGTTCTTAGGGAAACCATCTTTGTGGAAAATGAGACCAGTATGACTCACCATAATAGCCTACAAATCAGACACTAATTGCTCTGACCTCTGCAAGAAGATTAAGACGGTCTTCCACATCAAGAACTTAAAGTCAACCTGATGAGATGCCTCAAGTGGAGCAAGAGTACGTTTCCAAACAAAAAATTAAGATCTCTCACATTTCCTAGATGGCTTCTTATGCACCACCCCATTCAAAGATTTTTTTCAGTGTAATCTCATTTGAAAGCATGCAGATGCTCTCAAGGCCCTATCCTTGTATTCTGTCTCCTACAGGCTTTTGAGAGGATATCTATGCCTGGCATACACTGTCGGACCCCACTCTGATGGACCTCCTGCATATACACAAAACAGTACCAGAATTACATGTTCTACAGACTTAAACCTTGCCTGCAATATAAATAGGACCTGCTGGAGAGAGAGAGGTATTATCCCAGAGACTATGCAGTCTATGGACAGGCTCCCCCATCCATGTGAAGCAGAGTTCCTCCTTAATCCAATTCAAGTGAAACTTGGACAATTGGATGGAAAACCAGACCCATGTCTGATGAAAACAGGTAACCTGTAAATGGTTCCTCTCCCAGGCCCATGTTTACACTTACCAAGGGTATCAGAACTTGTCAGAGATATGGGATGCATAGCTAGGCTTAAAAAGTCCCCTTGTAGTTAAGCCTAGTAAACACCTATGAACCTGTGAAAGGAGGATCCATGGGAGGATGAGCTGAAATGGCAGACAAATGAACCTTGACTGAGGAGTAAGGCAGGCCATAGGATAGCAACTCTCTAACACTACAACCAGAGAAACACTAGCCCTGAATGGGTGATTTTTCTTCTTGGCACCAAGCAAAAAAACCTGTGAATTTACTATTTGATTTGTTAATACTAGGGATAGTCTCCATTAATCCCTGCTGCACTTGCGCAGAAAAATAATTTTACTACCCTTTATACACCTCTAACATTCACGCAGTCAGCTGCTGCTGTTTGGGGTCGAGATGTTTTATACAACTCTGGTCTTGTGTGAATAAATCCAGTCTGTGAGAAATTGACAATCATCCCTGGCCATTTCATAAAAAAGGGAGAACCACTGTTGCCAGAGTTTAAAGGGGAGTCCTCCCAAATCTTCAGAAGGATCCCGGACATTAGTGAAAAGGGTGGAAATGCATACAGGAACTTTGTTCATGGAGAAGAAAATGCATCCGTCTTCCAGGCCTTCTTGCAGAGAGTACCTGAGCAGAATAATGCCAACCACTTGTTTTAAGTGGAGGAAGACTGGATCCATCAGAAGTGCTCCCCACAGATGGATCAATTCTGGAAGGCCCTCTGGTTGAGTTTCCATTCTTGAGGGGCTGTCCTCATTCTGCTTAGCTTGTCCTCCAACACAGTTTTGCTCTGACTGTATGCTGGTGGCCTGCTGACTGAGATTTACTGAAAGACTACATATATATCCATGGCAAGAAGGTATGATCTGGTTTACCCTTTGCTTGTTTATGTATCATATCATTGTGGTGTTATCTGTAAACAATTGCAGAGGTCCAGAGGACCACAAATGGTTGAAAGCATTCATAAGAGCTAACCATCTCATATGTTTGTGTTTTGGTCTGTCTTTTTGGTGCTAATGAATCTGGACTTCTATTACCATAGACACTGCTCACCAAGCAAAGTCTGAGACGTGCTGTGCCCAACTGTGCTGAAATCAGCAGGGAAAGAGTCTGGAGAAAGTACAGTTGTGTACACTTACCATAAATATAGATGTTAGAGTGTATTTACTGTTGCAGTCATCACATTTGGGTCATCTGCCTGCAGGTAACCCTCAGTCGGCTTGAATACCAGAGTCTTTGGATTTCTATGTCGGATGCTGTTGCTTTTTCCATGACGTCAGGTCATCAAGAGTATAAAACATGCAGCCGACGCCATTACACCAGTTTTGCTTGCCCCAGATGTCAAGTGCCCCCACAATAGGGAGCAATTACATGGCATGGAACACCTCCAGCAAAAAGCAGATACACATGCTATAAGGTATGCCAAACAAAAAAGATAGATAAAAGTAAAGAGAAGTTAGGGGGCTAGAGGGAGGGTAAACAGGACTGCAACAGTGAATACACTCAAAACATCTACATTTATGGTAAGTGTACACAACTGTACTATGTTCTTTGTGTTTCACTGTTGCAGTCATCACATTTGGGTTGAATCCCAAAGCTAAGGAAGGGTGGAGGCAGTTAAGGAGCATTAGGGCTAGCAATGAGGCTCTGTAAGACTGCTGTGGCAAATTCAGCTCTGGATTTAGAAAAGAGAAGCAAGTGGTAAAGCTTGGTCAAAGGATGTACAGAGCTTCAGGTTGCAGCTTCCAGGATGTCCCTGGTAGGGACTCCTTTGAGAAAAGCAGTTGAGGTAGATGCAGCCCTGGTGGACTGTGTCCTTATCCCCTGTGGAGTAGGTTTTCCATGGTGCTTGTAGCAGAAATCAATGAAATGTGCTATCCCATTTGGAAATGGGTTTGCTTTAAAATGGCCTTCCCCTCTGCCCCTGCAGCAAAGCTGACTAGCAGCTGGTCAGATTTTCTGAGAGGCTAAGCCCTGTCCAGATAGAATCTAAGCTGTATGTGCACATCCAGGGAATGCAATATCCTTTTTCCCCTTTATTCTGGGGATTAGGGAAAAAAGTGGGCAAATGAATGGACTGGTTCAGAGCCACACTAGATACCACCCTTGGGCATAAATGATGGATTAGTCCTGAGGGAAACCCTGTCCGTAATGAAGGGTTCCACTGCCATAAGGGCCTGCAGTTCAGACACTCTTCTTGCAGAAGTGATGGCTAGAAGTAAAGCTGTTTTCCAAGAAAGAAATGTCAACTCTGCTGTAGCAGCTGGTTCAAAGGGGGGAAGAGTAAGTTTCTGCAACACAAAGTTAGGTCCCAGGCTGGAGTGGGAGCTCTCTTGAGGTGTCTTAAATTGGCCCTTCTAAGGAATTGCTTTAGCAGTGGATGAGAGAAGAGGAGTGGGCTCAGTATTATAATGTGCTGATACGGCTGAGGCATGAATCTTAATTTATGAGAAAGATAGGCACTTGTGGAGCATTTCTGTTAAATAATCTAGAATATGAGGTAAACTGGGCACTGTTGTGCCCACCCCTTGAGACTGGCTCCAGGAACAATATCTTTTCCACTTTTCTGAACAGGATTTTCTAGTACTAGGTCTCCTTGCCTCAAGAATTACATCCAGCACCTGCTTACTGAGGGTTGCTAGAGGTGAGCTCAGGGGATTAGCCAGGCTGCAAGGTTCAGGGTTTGAAGCAGAGGGTGGGGTGCAGAATCTGGCCCGCCTGCTGGGACAGCAGGGAAGGAGTCTGAGGCAGGTGCCATGGTTGTAGCACTGTCAGACTGCGCAAAAGGGGGTACACACCAGTGATGGCGTGGCCAGTCCGGTGCAATCAAAATTGTCCTTGGCTTGTCCTGTTTGATCTTTAGCAGGACCTTCCAGAGGAGAGGCAGAGGGGGGAAGGCATAAACTGAGAGGCCCTACCAAGTAAAGGACAGGGCATCCACTTTCCAAGCTTGACAGTGGAGAGTTCTGGTGCAGTACTTTATCCGTTGGTGATTCTGAGGGGAGGCGAACAGGTCTACCTCTGGAGTCCCCCATTTGTTCAAGAGCTTGAATATTTTGGGTTCCAGTTTCCATTCATGTGGGTCTATGAGATTTCTGCTTAAGAAGTCTGCCAGTGAATTTAGTTTGGCAGGAATTGAGCTTGTGGGTTCACTTGGTTGCTCAAGGCTGTGTTTCACAGAGCCATGGCTAGTCTGCAGAGTGGGTAGGAATGGGTTCCCTCCTGCTTGTTTACGTACCACATAACTGTGGTGTCTGTCTTTACCAATAGTTGTCCTGGAAGAATAAGGCCTTTGAAGGCTGTCAGAGCATTCTGTACAGCTAATATTTCTTTTTGAGTGATATGCAGGTGCATCTGCATTGGGTTCCATTTGCCGTGAATGCACTGCACTGCCACATGAGCCCCCCCATTGCATAGTCTGATGTGTCTGTTAGGGTTTGGGTGGCAAGGGGTAGAGTGAAAGGGTGTCCCTTGTTGTGGTTGCAAGCCTCTGCCCACCAAAGGAACTCTGCCCTTAAGCAAGGGATAAGAATTATTGTTTCCAGGTTCTAAGAATGCTGACACCATAGACTTTTCAGATGCCATTGAAGTTTTCTCACATGCAGTCTTGCATATGGAATTAACAGAATGCAAGAGGCCATGAACCCCAGGGCTTGCAGACAGCTGGGTTTTTGTGGCCTAAAGGTTGAAGTAGGTAGTCAAACTACCTTGTTTCTCTGGAGTGAGGAATGCAATCTGGGAAGTTGTGTTCAAGCTTGCTCACAGGAATACACTCTGTTGGCAGGGTACTAGGTGTGATTTCTTCTAGTTGATGGTGTACCCCAGTGAAGTTAGAAGTCTCTTTACAAATGCCAGGTGTTGAAATAGCAAGTCCTGACTCTCTGGCTGAATCAGGACTTGCTATCACCCAAATATGGGAAAATCTGAATACTTCTCTGTCTGAAAATGCAATGGCTGGAGCTTTTGTTAATACCATGGGCACAGTAGATAAGCCAAAGGGAAGTGCAGAGAACTGATAGTGCATGGAGCCTGCCCTGAAGCGTACTTATTTCCTGCAAGATTTCCTTATTGGGATGTGCAAATAAGCTTCTTTTAAGTCTAGGGTTGCCAGCCAGGTATCCTTGGCTAACATAGAAAGAAGCTGTTGAAGAGTTAGCATTTTGAATTTTGGAACCACTAGAAAGGTGTTGAGGATAGACAGGTCCAGGATAGGACACCAAGAGATTTCTTTCCTGGGAACCAGGAACAGTCTTAAATAGAAACATTGTCCCCTTTGTTCTGCTGGGACAGGCTGAACAGCCTTGATGCTGAGGAGAGAGAGAACTTGTTTTTGGGCATCTGCCCACTGGTTTGGGGGGAGGTCTGGCCATCCACTTGGGGATAGGAGAGAGTGGAAGTAGAATCTGTATCCTAGGGAAACTATGTTTAAAAGCCATTTGTCTTGGCTAATGAATTCCTAGTTTTTTGCACGCAGGGCGAACTTTCCTCCTAAAGGTGCAAGTAGTTGAGCAAGGCTTGGAAGAGTTGAGGATAAGTCATTGTGCAATTTTTCCATAAGAGGGGGTGGCTTACTACTCCCTGTTTTGGAAGTGGGAGCCCCCCACTGCTTAGATCTGTGCATAGCCCGAGTCTGAAGTCTTGGTGGTCTACTGCTCCTGGGTTTGGACTGAGAAGGCCTGGAAGGGACTGCAATGGACCAGTTCTTTGAAGGCCAGTGCCTACTGAATCTAGGGGGCCGTACTTGTAAGAAATCTTTAACAATTTGCATAGATTTAGCTTTTTCCTCCATTCTTTTAAGGACTTCTTCCACTTAGTTGCCAAAAAGATGGTCTTGGTTTAAGGGTGCATCCAGTAATTTAGCCCTAACCATATCTGGCAAGTTTTGCTCCTTAAGCCAAGCATGCCTTCCAAGTACAGACCCAGTGACAGCAGCCCTGCAAGATGCTTCTAAAGCATCAAAACCACATTGCAAAGTATGTTTACCAACTTGGTCAGCAGAATGCATTAACTCTTCCAAATATGAGTTCAGCACAGTCAGGCATCAACATAATTTTCTGTTTAAGTAGTCCCATAATATGTTGCTAATACTTTAACATATGAAATTGGCAATTTAAAGTTCGAATGGCCAGAGTAGCAGAGGTATATACATTCTTATCCCATTTGTCTAAAGCCCTTGAATCCCCGTCAGGAGTAGGATTATTGGCAGTAGTAGCCTTAATGCTTTTAGGTCCTTGGAACATGGCCTCTTGATCTGCAATAGGACTCTAGGAATTTGAGAGTCAGGTACTCTATAGTACCGGTCAGGTTTCCTGGAGCTCGAGGCAAAGTGTCTGGGGGTAAGGCTGGATTCCAAGAAAACATCATCTACAATCTCTAGAAAAGGAGGGGATAGCTAGAGGCCTGTGCTGAGGCAGGTTTAAGAAATCCCTAAATCTCTTTTTGGACTGCGAATAGTTCTGGCTTTCCCAGCAAAAATGTTCACTAAGGGTATGCAAGGTTTCACCAAAAGAAAAATCCTCTGGAGGGGAAGCAGAGGGAATGGAATCCTCTGCATCAGAATCTTCACAAGTAGATAAGGGTAAATCCTGGTAGTCAGAAGGAACAGAGATATCAGATTCCTGATCAGAAGAATCAGAAGGAAAATCAGTTCTAGGTCTCTGAGGGGGAAGGCTGGCTTCCCCTAATTAAGGTAACAAGGTCTTCAACCATTCTAATCATTTGTTTTTGAGGCATGTGGGCCTAAGAATGCACTTTGGTCTTCAGTTTTCTAGGTGTAGTACAAGCTTTAGGCCTGTGGAATTCAGTTTTTTTTTAGCATGAAACGAAGAAAATCCGTAGGCCTGAATACACCCTCCGAAGCCAGTGCCTGCACAGCAGCTCCGGACCCATCCAAGGTAGACATCCGCAGGTTCCATAGTCGAAGAAGCATCTAGTGACATACCGGACTTCAAATGGGTCTCAGCAAAGGCCTGCGAATCTGTAGAAGCAGGTATCAGGGGCAGTGGGGAGCATGCAGCAGCCTATCTATCCCTGGAGGAGTGTTCCCAGCACAAGAATCTGGTAGTCTATTGGCCGTTTTGGGCCAATTTCTAGCTCTTTCAAGTCCCCCTGTATAAAGCCCACTTTAGCGCGGCTTTGTGCGATTTTGCGCATATCGCAAAAATCGTGCAGCGCCACTTAATTGGGTTTAAACCATTCCCGGCTCCATAAAGTCTGCTCTTCGCTTTTTCCCTTAGAACCGATATAGTTCTCATAATAAACACCCTATTCCTACTCTAAAGCCTGGCACTTGCTCACTAAAGCAATTATATAAAAGTCAGCACTAAAAAATTAAAAGCACTACACCCTCACAAACTCCCCCTGAGTACCTTGTTCCCCACTGGCCCCTTTTTTTCAATTATAAAGGAATTCCCAGTACTATTCTAGCATGTCCAAAGGTCAGTTGTCGATCTCCTCTCCGGTCCAGCTGGTGAATCTGGGAATCTTGGGGCAATGTTACAACTGCCTCATGTACACAGACAACCCTCTCCTCCTCCCAACAAATTCCAACACGTGAGGGATGCAACCATATAGCCAAACTGGAGGCAAAGCTCTCTCAACTCAGTACTGGCATAACCAGTCAGGAGGAAAAGGAAATCACACTCACTACAATTCCAGTCTCACACAGACCTACCACAACAGCAAACCAAACACAAACACACAAAAACATACTCAGAGGCTCTAAATAAAAATCTGCCTAAGCAGCAGAGACCTCCAAAACAGACACCTAAGCAACCACTACCCCAAAACAAAACACATGCAACACATAGCTCACAAAGCCAGTGTGCCGAATAGTCACAGCTCTTAAGGCTAAACACCACCTGATACACTTGTAATAGGTGACTATAGTCAGGCACACTGACGTCCCGCTCACCAGGCTGAACAGGAGAAGGTCATGGTGAGCTGCCTGTCGGGCACTAGGATCTGCAACAAAACACAAGCACTCAGGTCACTCCAAGGCAAGTACAAATATGACTCAGTCATTGTCCATGCTGGTGTGAATGACCCGAAACATACCTCCCTGGACTACATGAAAAGAGACAGAGGAGCTCTCTGAGCATGTAGCCCAGGCCGGTAGGACCCTGACCTTGAGTAGCATCTTACCCTCACCAAGAATGATGCCACAATATGAAGAAAAGATGATCAATTTCAACAATTGGCTTAAGAATTGGTGTCATTCAAAGGGGATCCAATGCCCGTCAGCCTGGGATGACATGCTCGACAAGCCACGATGCTTCACTAGGGACGACTTGCACCTGTCACCCTTGGGCTTTCGGATATTGGCAAAGGCTCTTTCCACTCCCAAAGTGCCTTTTTTAGGCAAGGCTCGAAAGACAAACCCACCTCCATAGGTATCACAAGGGATAAGAAACTAAGAGTAATGCTACTCAACGCCAGAAGTCTAAACCTCAAGATGCAATGCACTCGAAACTCTCCTTAGCATGGAGAACATCGATATCTGTGCAGTAACAGAAACCTGGTCCAAGGCTCCCGAGAGCACCCCAGCACTACCAGGTTATACCTCATACCATGCTTTTTGGCCCCAAAACTTGGACCGAACCACAAAAGGAAGGGGGGTATCAATATTCGTCAAAAATACCCACACCTCCAGGTTGGTGGCACAGCACGAAGCATCAGAGACTATCCATGTGCAAGTAACAGTGGGTAAAACTGCCTTCCAGTTTATAACCTGCTACAGACCACCCTCCCAAACCCAGGAACCCCACTTGGCCTTCCTGAGAACACTGGAAAATATGAAGGTGTCTCCAAACACCATTATACTGGGCGACTTCAACTACCCAAACAGACTGGGAGCATTACTCTAGCTCCAACACCCTAGCCCAAAGGTTCCTAGAATTTATAAACTCAAATGCTATGGAACAACTTGTTACCACTCCCACAAGAGGGGAAAACATACTGGACCTGATCATCACCAACATGGGGACTCTATGCTCCAGACCAGAAGTGCATCCCTCACTGGTAAGATCAGACCATAAACTAATCTCACTGGATATTCACATCCCGACCCCACCCTCTGCCCAGAAAACCACAGTGAAAAACTTCTCTAAAGGAAATTTCACACTCCTCAAAACAGAGGTGGAATCCTTCAAAGCACCCGGGCCTGTGGAAAATATGGCCCAGACCGCAGAATCCTTTATAAACGCATTCAATGAACACCTTCAGGAATGCATGGATCATGCAATCCCAAATAAAACCAAGACCCAATCCTCCAAAGGCAGACGTCCTGTCTGGTGGACCCCAGCCATAAAAAAACTATACAATAGAAGGAGGAAGCTAATACATGATAGAGCAAAATCCCAAAAAGGGAAGGCATCTCTGATCAGTATTAGCAAAAAAACTATGGGCACTCATAAAATCGTCTAAGGCCAGCTTAGAGAGAAAAATTGCACAGGACACTAAGGCTTTCTTTGGTTATGTCAGGAATCTGGGTGGGAATTCCCAGATATGCTCAGAATTAGTCCAAAATGACAAAAAATACACTGAACCCACAGACATTGTCAACATCCTAGCTGACAGGTTCAGAGCAACCCCCCCCTCCCACCAAAAGGGCAAATATCTATCCCAACAGTGTGCTGCCACCCTGACATCTAAGATGCTCGGATAAGAGCCGCCCTCTCCAAAGCAAAAAACACAACATCAATGGGACCAGACTGTGTCCCAGGCTGCGTCCTACATGAACTCCAAGAAGAGCTAAACCCAAACATAAAACTACTGTTCAATCTCAGCCTTACTACAGGATATGTACCCAAAGAGTGGAGTACAGCAACAGTGGTCCCTCTCCACAAAGGTGGTGCCTCAACGGATCCTGGAAACTATCGCCCCATAAGCCTGACTAGCTTGGTCTGCAAAGCTATGGAAAGGATCATCATGGACCTCATAAATAAAGATATTAGGGACCTACAGACACTGGATCCTACCCAGTTCGGCTTTAAGGGCAGATCCTGCCTCTTAAACCTGGTCAATTTCTTTGAAACCATCACTAAGGCCATTGACGAGGGGAAGGTGGTCCACACAGCCTACCTGGACCTCGCAAAAGCCTTCGATACAATACCCCACTCGGGCATTATAGATAAGCTCATCAGCTTAAATATAAACCCCCATGTCACTAGATGGGTTGCCAACTGGCTCAAGGACAGAACCCACATGGTTAGAATTGCTGGAGCCATGTCAGACTCCAAACCAGTTACAAGTGGTGTCCCACAAGGCTCAGTCCTGGGACCTCTCTTGTTCAGTATATATTTCTCGGAGGTACAGGCCAACACGGAAGGACTGTGGCTGACCAAGTTCGTAGATGACTGCAAACTGGGCGCCATAATAGACTCTCCAGCTGACACAAGCATCCTCCAAAAGGGCCTCATAGAAACAGACAACTGGTGCCAGAGCCATGGCCTCAAGCTAAACGCCAAAAAGTGTACAGTCATCCCCTTTGGCAAAAACAAAGTGACCACAAATTACCACATAGGTGGTAATCCATTAAGTACGGAAGTAGTAATTAGGGACCTGGCGACCCAAGTTGATAGCAATCTCTCATTTGACAACCACGTGGCCAAAGTGGTTAGAAAAACATTTTATATGGCCCACCTAATCATGAAGGAATTCACATCTAGATCAGGGGAGGTCATTGTGCCTCTTTACTCATCCCTCATCAGGCCCATAATTGAGTACAATGCCCCTTTTGGGATGTACCTTACCAGACACCTGTAGCAACTGGAAAGACCCCAAAAGTACCTCACCAAGAGGATCAAAGGGCTCAAACAGATGCCATATGCTGCCCGGTTAAAGAAACTCTAGCTCTACTCAGTGGCATACTGCCTGCTCAGAAGCGATCTCTGCCTGACGTATAAAGCCATGTCCTACCCGGAATTAATGGATATGCTGCACCTCAGAAAATCCAAATCCCATCGAGCTACACGCTCGAGAGACTTGAGCCTCAGCACTGAAATAAATAGGACAGGCTGGAAGGACAGATTCATAACCCAGAGGCTCCCTTCACTCTGAAATAAAATCCCAGTCCAGGTTAGGCAGAATCCCTCACTGATTCTCTTCAAGAGGAATCTTGATGAGTGGATGGGAGATTGTAGGTTTACCCCGGGTATCACTTCTGTGTCACTGTTAGACAGAGGCACAGTAGAAAGGGCATAGCAAAATTAATTTAAAATGGGTGGCGAAAGCCAAACACACTCTGGCTAGGCTTATAAATGCCCTAGGGCAGACAGCCTAGTATGAACCTATGAACGCGCCTCACTGAGTACCGGCAGACTGGCGACTAGCTTAATGGAAGAGTCTTCAGCAGTTTTGGACCTATGCGTTCTGTCTCTGTCTTTACCCTTATGTTTTTTCGGAAGATCGGTAGTTGGATGACTTAAAGCCATTTCAGAGCACGGAGATAGAGAACGAAAGTATTTAGCTACAAAAACAGCCCAACAACGAATAGTTTGGGTGTTGAACAAGCCACAAAACAGACAGCAAGGGATGTCGTGGTCTGGGCCTAAACAGGTGATTCAGTAAGAATGAAAATCTCTATGAGGTATTTGCTTTCCACAGGCAAGACAATAATTGATTTTTTTCTGACATCAGAGCAAGAAAAAGGGATCCCCAACGGGATAATCTTTTTGAAGACTTCAGGTCTGAAACTTGAAAATGAAAATTACAGGAGTCTGCTGACTGGCACTTGAGATCTGCTTCTGCATCGTGCACCGCACGGCAAGAAAGTCTGATGTAATGGCATCGGCTGTATGTTTTATACCCCTGACGACCTGACGTCATGGAAGAAGTGACGGCAACAGACGCAGAAGTCCCAAAACACTGGTATTTGGGCTGGCTGAGGGCTACCTGCAGGCAGATAACCCAAATGTGATGACTGCAACAGTGAAACACGAAGAACACCCCCCCACCAAAATAGGGGGACACCCACCGTCATCTATAACCTTGATGGAGTGGTCTCAGAAACCATCTCTGAAACTACCTTCATTCAAACTGCCCTTTGTTTCGAAGGGTTGGAACATCACTGTCACTGTTTTTTTAAATGTCTGCTTACCAGCAATTTTCTGGGACTGTCTTTATAAAGTTGTAGAGGAAGCATGAAAACCCCTGACAAACTAAGGAGGGCTGAAAAATCAGAGACATCTCTTGAATCTTCTTTACACATTTTAATGACCTCTGCAGCAGAATTTCCAAAAACTAGTTCTCTATTCAATAGAGAAAGTATTGTTGTGTAAGTTCTTACCATAACTTTAGATGTCCTTCTCTTCTATATGCTGCTGTATTCTTAACACAAGGAAGTTCGCCTCTGGTCAACTCTTGTAGGTCAGGCCATTTTACAAAAGCTAGATGCTACCGCTAGGGTGCATGTGACATCTCACGTCTCTGTAGACATTGGGTACAAAACGAATGTCAGTACACACCTTCCTCAGAAATGAATGCCACCAGACTCGGACTACAGAGTGGGTACTCAGGAGTCAGGCAAGTGCAAGGGGGAAGGCAGTGTGGGAAACTATACAGCAGCATATAGAAGAGTATGACAACTAAAGTTACGGCAATAATTTACAGAACAATATTATGTCCTATTCATCTGCTGCTGTATTCTTAACACAAGGGAGTGCGCAAAAGCTCCTGTATTAAGAATTGGGAGGAGGAACAAGCACTTTCCCAAACCCATGAAGGATGGCTCTGGCAACCCTGCTCTGACCCTAGACAATGTCCAACTTGCAGTGTTTGGTAAAGGTATGGACAGAGGACCATATGGCTGCTTCTAAAATGGCAGCTGTCTCCACACCCTTCAAAAAGGCTCCAGAGGAAGACCTTGCCCTAGTGGAGTGCACCTTTACTGGGAATGGAAGCCTTCTGCCACTGGCAGTATAGCAAAAGGTGACAGTTTTGGATATCTAAGAGGATATGGTTTGCTTGGAAACAGGGTGTCCCACAGCTCTTGGATGGTAAGAAACAAAAAGCCTGTCTGATTTGTGGAAGGGTTTCATTTTGGCCAGATAGTATCCAAGCTGTCTGTGAACATCTGGGGTATGTAGTATCCTTTTAGCCGGGTTTTGGGGTGAAGAGAAGAAAGTGGGCAGATTAACGGCCTGATTCAGGGACAGCTGACTACTTTGGACAAAGGTTGGGTTGGTGTGCAAACACACCCTGTCTTTGTGGAAAACAGTAAAAGGATGGGAGGCCATAAGGGCTTGTACTTCTTAGACCCTTCTGGCTGAAGTAATGGTCACCAAGAGTAGGTTTTTCCATGGACAATGTCGGAGAGAACAATCTTTGGCTGGCTCAAAGGGTGGCAGCTTCAATTTCTACAATACAAAGTTAAGATCCCAAGGAGGCGGGATATGCTTCCTTGGGGCTCTGAGGTGCAGAACCCTTGTAGAAAAAGTTTAACTTCCAGTCTAGAAGCCAAAGGAGGGGTGATAGGCAGATATGCTGAGATGGCAGATAAGTGGGTGTTGGAGAAATAGGATAGTCCAGACTTCATCAATTCACACAGGTAAAACAGGACCACTAGGGGCTCTACTACCAGTGGTTGCAAGTTGTGTTTTTGACACCAGGCAGAAAATCCTTTCCATTTTGAAAGGTATGATTTTCTGGTACTTAGTTTTCTGGCCTCCTGCAAAACCTGAAGCATGTCCTCTGTGTAAAGATGTGTGAAGGGAATCCATGCCCTATCACCCACAGTGCAAGTCTCAGAGTGGACAGTTGTGGGTGTATGAGTGTTCCCCCTTTCCTGTGTGAGCAGGTCTATCCGTTGGGGTAACTTGTGGTAAATGCCCTTGGCTAGATGGAGTAGTAGGGGGAGCCAGTGCTGCCTTGCCAATAGGGAGTCACCAACTAGCTTTGAGGTTGTTCTTTCTGAATTTTCAACAGAAATTTTGTATGAGAGGGAAGGTGAGAATGCATAAGCGTACATCCCCTTCCAAGGGAATGATACAATATCCACCTTCCATGCTTCGGGGAGAGGTACTATGGAGCAGAAGGTTGGAAGCTCTCTCTTCCTAGGGAAGGCTTACAGATCCACATCTGAAGTACCCCTTCGATAGACCAGGTCTAGAAATATACCTCTGTTTAGCATCCATTCGTGAGATAGAGTCATGGTCCTGCTTACAGTATCTATCACATTGTATGTTGAGGGAATGTAGACCGCTTGGATGATGACTTGTCGGTCCTGTGGCAAGTTCCCATGCCTGCAGGGCTAACCTGCAGGAAGCAGAGCCCCCCCCCCCCCGTTTGTTGATGTACTGTGTACCATCTCGTGCCTGAAAGGAGATGATCCTTAAAAATTTGAAGGGCTAATATCAAGGCTTTCATTTCTTTGATATCGATGTGTTCTTTCTATTGAGTGAGGGTCCCCGAGTTTCTCTCTCCATTTTCCTAAGGTTGGGGCCCAACCTGTATCTGAGGCATCTGTGAAGAAGTCTTGTTTGGGGGGGGGGGGGGGCATTTATCTGAGCTATCCATCAGGTCAGTTCCCTGGAACAGCGTGGGAGCATTGGAATCATGCACTCGGGGGCAGATGTTTCCATACTGTTCTCAAGTACCACTGGAAATTTCCCATGTGAAGTTTTGTCAGGGGAACCATGGGGATGGTCAAGGTCATGAATCTCAGGAACCTCAGGAACTCCCTTGCTGATATGGCTATTAAAGGGAGTAATTCCTTGAAGTAAGTAGTCAGGGACAATATTTTTTTTCTGGGGGAAGACGGGACATCATTTTTTGAGAGAATCCTGCAACCCAGGGACACATGATCCCGAGAAGGAATCAGGGATTTTCTTTTGATTATAGTGAAACCCAGGCTTCTCAAGAGGGAAATGGTGAAGTCTAGATGTTGTAGAACCAAAGGAATTGATGGGGCCTGAATCAGGATATCATCTAGATATGGGAAGACTTGGATTCCCTTTCTCCTTGCAAAGGCAACGACTGGTGCCAAGCATTTTGTAAACACTCTTGGGGCCATAGAGAGACCAAATGGCAAAGCACAAAACTGATAGTGTGCAGAACCCACTGAGAAGCGGAGGAATTTCCTAAAGAGGTGGCCTGAAATGTGTAAGTAGGTGTCTTTTATATCCATGGATACTAAAGAAGGCATGTGGTAGGATCAGGGGGAGCAGGGTAGGAAGAGTGAGCATGTGAAAAGGAGGGAACCTGAAGGAAGGAGTTGAGATGGGACAAATCCAGGATTGGCCTCCATGGACCTTCTTTCCTGGGAACCATCATCCAAATCCCTTTCCCCTTGCATGTGCAAGGGCTTCTTGAATGGTCCCTTATCCAGTAGTTCCTAAAAAAACTGAGGGGAAGGCAGTTCTCGAGGGGGTTGAGGAATGCCTTTGGGAGTAGGTTTTGTCTCAAACTGAAGTATCCCTGTTTTATTATAGAATGGACCTAAGAGTCCTAGGTAATCTGATTTGAAGTGGGTAGGGAAAGGGAAAGTTGCATGGAAAGTGGGATGCTTGGATCCATTGCCTGGTAGTCGCAGGCTACTAGGCTTACCCTGAAAAGGTTGTTTGGTGGCAGGAGTACAAGGAGGAGGGTCTGACAGAGGCCTGTTTCCTGGAGTCCTTTCTTGCTTTTGGCTGGCAACTGTCGGGTAGGCGTTCTCATAAAGGAAGTTTTCGTAGGGTAATTCCTTTGGAAGTGTGGGACTGGAGAGACAAAAATACATCTCAGATCCTGTAGCTCCTTGCCCTTTGTTTGGAGTGACTTTGAGGTCAGCAGTCGCTGAACCAAATAAATCTTTGTCTAGGAATGCGTCTAAGAGTTTAGACTTAATGTCATTAGGGAGAGGCTACAACCTAAGCCAGGAGTATTCTCCTAATGACAGACCCTGAAGCAGCAGCACTAGAGGATAGCGCAGCATAACTGCACTTAATACAGTGCTTCGTCACATGAGTGCAGGAATTCAACAGGGTAGATACTTTAGACTTGGCTGGGGAATCTGGGAGGTCCTCTAGTTGTTTAGTCACATCAGCTAGCAGAGCCAGGGAATATTTGGTCATGTGTGTTTCGTAGTTAATTGCTGTAATTGCTAGGGTAGCAGAACTGAACTGTAGACCTTTTTCACTAGTCACTCCATTAACCTGCTCTCCTTGTCAGTGGGCAGGAGGGAGGTCGAAGTAAGTAGCTTTGCAGTTTTGTCTGTAGCCACAACAATGACTGAAGGGTCTTCCGAGGGGGCTTTGCACAGGAATTTAGCATCCTCAGAGACCTTATAAAACCTGTCTGGGAGTTTGGGAACAGGAGGTTGTAAATCTGGGTTTTAGGGGTGCACTGAAAGAGCAGCAGATGGGCTGGGAGACTCCATTTGCTGGAGTTCATAATACGTCTTCTGGGTTTCTGTAACCTGACTGGTGTCCCACTGAAAGAATTTTTTCATTTGAGCAATGGTTTCCCCAAAGGTGACATCTTCTCCTGGGGAATCTCTGTCATTAGACGACTCCTCTGGGAAAGTGTATACCAGAGGGGAAGCAATTTGTGAGGTATAAGTGAGATTCATCCCCTGATGAATCCTCTTTCGATAAAACATCAGAGCAGGTTTACCTTTGGGGGTAGATGCAGTAAGGGCCTGAACCAGAGTAGGGGGCTGGTATAAGGCTAAGGTGGCATTCAAGAGGCCTTGGGTGAAGGTCTGCCAGTCAGGAAGTTGTTCGGAAGCAGTTGGTGTCTATGAAGGAGCAAGATGGTTAGTCTTTTGCTTCTTTTTATGGGTCTCCGACATAGAGGTTTTGGAGATCTGGTGAAGAGTAGGAGGGCCAGACAATGGACAGCACTCAATATCAGAGCCAACATCCTTGCAAACCACAATTTGAGCCTAGGTTCCCCTTCAGCGACTGATTCAGACACCTGCGATTCCCTCTGGGACATACCCTTGGCTTCTTTAATGGCTTCCATCTAGTTACCTGCTAAAGGAAAGTCCGAGGATTCTGGCTCGGACTCCGGGCCTTCACTGGCCTCGAGAGGTATGGCCGGAAAGGAGGGTGCAGCAGTTGGTCGCGGCCTGGCCTTTTGGACTGGCAGCTCATCCAAGGGGTCCAACGTCAGATCCATCACTTTGGCCAAATGTTTTAGACGTTGGTTTTCTAAATAAACTTTTAAGCCTGCTAAGGGTTTTGGAAACATAGGCCTGACAAATACTGCAAGTAGTGTGGATGTATTCCTGGCCTAAGCAAAACAGGCAGAGCTCACGAGTATCTTTTATGTGGAATTTGCCTTCCATACCTACACCTACCCTTTCTACCGGACATGAAAACCCCCACAGCAGTAGAAAAGGATAATCAAAACCTCCTATGGGGTATTTATCTGAAGTCAGATAAGATGAACACTTCACATGGGATCACTTTTCCGAAGGAGCGACGACCGGAGTTGGCAGTCTTGCAGGTGGACGAAAAGTTCTGAGGAAGGTGCGTGTTGACATCAGTTTTGTACCAGATGCCTGTTTATGGTGGACACCCACAGAGAGTCACGGGACTTCATACGCACCCTGGTGGTAGCATCTACCTTTTGTAAAACAGCCGGACATAGGAGAGTCGACCAGAGGTGAACTCCCTTGTGTTATGAATACAGTAACATATGAATACAAGGACATTTCAAAATTTCATTTTTGACATCCTCAGAGGTTTTGAGAAAACAGCCAGGCAAACCTTATAACAGTCCCACCGGCAGCATCCCTAGAGATGGCATCCATAGAGTTGCACACACTTTTCAAACAGTGGATAGTCACTTGAGACACAGAAGTTACATAAAGCAGATTTCTCCTAACAAAAGAAAACCGATAAGAAAATATTCTTCATATTCTCTGAAGAGGTGAGCATGAAATTCAACATACGAGCTTGACAAATGAGAATTCTAAAACAAGTCTTTCAAAAGAGTACACTTTCTCAGAATCTATCAAAAGCCTTCCCACCTTTGATGGGACCAAATGTTTAGCAGCAGCTGGATACATTAAAGCAATCTAGTCATACAGAATATAAAAAACTCAAGACGGAGGCACTTTACATAGACTATCTGCTTTTTTTAATTTGTTTTATTTATTTTTTGAAGCATCAGACTGGCTGTCTGGAAAATTGCAGGCTATGACAAAGATTCCACAAAGCAAACAAGAGGAATACAAGGTTTTTAAATTCCACTTGTAACAAATCCTGATTCTTGAGGGACTGAGAAATATTACTGTTCCCTACTAACAATGGATTCATTAAGGAAATAGTTTCAGAAAAACAGAATTCAAAAGTACTGGTTTACACCTCACTTCTTAGAATCTGAATCACTAATCTGTGGAGAAAACAATCTGTGCCTTCAAAAACATTAAGGTTCAAATTTTTAAATCTCTTCAGAAAGTCAGACCCCCCCCTTTTTATTTTTTTACAAGAAAGAATTACAGAAAGGGTCAAGAACCTGCACTAAAGCCCCAAGTAAACTACTCCTATCCAAATTAACTGGAACAAAACACATTTTTAAGTACGTTTCTTTTTGACAGGACTTGCTGCAGAGGACGACCTACTTTGCCAACAAAAACCTGCTTAGTGCCTCTTCCCCCAGGACCAAGAGGAGTGGCTCTCCCTTGCCTGCCAAGGGCACTCCAACATGTAAAGGACGTGCTCAACCTCCAGTCAACAGTGGCTATTGGGGCTACACCAGTGGTATCCAAGGAAAAAGACGAGTAGTTTGAAGAACCAGGATTGGTCACACAGCAGTCACCCACCTACAGTTCAGGAATTTTAGCAGCCTGTTATGGCGGCAAAGGCTGATTGGCAATGTTCATTTTGCAGATGAAAGGAGAAAGAACTGAGACGCTGGTAGGTTCCTCTATGGTTAAGCCAAAAAAAGGGGCCTGATTTATGGGGAAGCCTGGCAGCAAGACACTAAAGCAGGTAAACTGCAAAAAAGTAAATTTTTCCTCCATTAAAACACAGAAAAGATGCTTTAAACACTTAACCAGCAACCCAAAAGTAAAACAACTTTTATTTCAGAAAACTTACTTTAAATTTAACAATTTACCAGAAAAGTAAAATGTAAAAGTGATTGAAGGTCACAAGACAGTAAAAAAAATGTTCCTAGCTTCATTAAATTTTTCAGAAAACGTTCTCTTCAAAAATAGTGGAGTTTTTTCACCAACCCCAAAGGGCATGGAACAGCATTAGCTGACAGCTGATACTTGAAAGCCCATTATAGGAGCTCTCTCTTCAGCAGCAGGGAAAGCTCTAAAGGACTTGGTGCCCAACTCTGACATTTAGTCAACTCAGCTTGTGCTGAAACTGTTTAGGCATGTGAAAGGTACCCTGTGACAGCTTTGGAAGCTGTCTGACTGTTGTATCCTTAGCAGGATATAACCCATATAACTTAGGGTACTGCAGCAGTGAGCCATATGAAAAAAAACGCTTCCTCAGTTCTCCTAACATTTTCTCTTCTGTGCTGTCTTAACTTTTGTCTAATTGCCTTTCCTTTGCCATCAAGTAGTAAGGTCCTTGCTTAAAAAGGGTAATTTCGGGTGTATTTGGGAATGACAGGGAAAAAGTGTGACTGACGGGCCTTTTGAGACTGCCAATGAAATGGTTCCCTTGTGACTGAAACTATCCCAAAATAACACGTCATTTGACAGTGATTAAAAGATCAGTACGTCCTACTACTTGAGACATATCAGAGGAGAAAGCTGTGAACTGTAATCCAATTCCTTCTCTTCTGCAGATCTACATGAATCAGTCTCTCTCAATGGAGACGCCTTCCTCCTGAGCCATGGGGACTGTTCAGAATCTGGCTGGAGATTACAAAATAATTGAAAGAAAACCCAAATCCAACTTGGTCCAACCATAGGAAACAGACTGGATGGTGATATGGGTGGAAGTCCAACCAAGATGCAGCGGTTTATCTGCAGGAGGCACCTATGTCTCATGGACTGGAGTCATGTAAGAGAAGGCAACAGGAGATGTGGGAACCTGACACGGGATTCCCTAGGATCCATCTTCCATGTCTGGATAAACTCTTTTCTCTATTTTTAAGGACCCCCCCCCCATTTCATTAACAAATGATGCTCTGGAGTGGATGACTAGGGATCTGCATATTGCTATGGACTGTTGTATCTGGTGTAGAGTCCAGTGGGATCCTGCTACAGCATGAAGGCTTTCAAATGGGCAGCACCAAAAAGGCCTTTGCAGCTACATAACGGGGTCAGGGATTGGTTGAATAACTTTATGAGTTGATACCTATGACTTGGATATCCCCCAAACAGGTAGTTAACTCCAGGTTATCAGTTTCTCTTTTTAGACATACGTATCTGATATCATGCTGGGTGGAAGACCAGCTCTGGTGGAGTTTTTTGCTGAGTTTACAACAGAAGCTGCTGCTGAAGAACACAATTAGTGGGGCATATCAAACACTGCATGACAGCTAAAGTAAACAGAGGTGGTTGGGAGGTACTGGGAAGGGAGACTGGTGGGGCAATTTGCATGGGAGTGATGGGAAGTCAGCTGCGCCACTCCTAGGTGTGCCGAGTCCTTAAGGTTTGGGATTTTTGCTTGGAAATGCTTGCATAGGTGTTTTTGTACCCCAAGCAGACTTCAGACAATTTTTCCTGATGTAGATAAGTATTGTGGTGCGTTGGGCGGGAGACAGATGGCAGGTAGCATATATTTATACACATACATACATGTACTTATGTATATATCTATATACACACACACACACACAATGTGTGTGTATATATATATATATATATATATATATATATATATATATATATATATATATATATATATATATATATATATATATATATATAGACACACACACACACACACACACACTTATATTCATGTGTGTAGATTTTATTTAACATTTGCTTACCGAGAAAGTCCGACTTAGAACAAAGCCAATTTTCAGCTGAGGCCTGGGGAGAAACACTCCAGACTCGTGTCTTTGTGATATGGGAGGAAACTGGAGCACCCGGAGGAAATCCACACGAACGCAGGGAGGACATACAGACTCCGCAAGAACCTCTTGCTGTGAGGCAACAACACTATCGCTACACCACTGCGCATTCCGATTTTATATATATATATATATATATATATATATATATATATATATATATATATATATACACACACACATATACACACACACACAGTTGATATAAAAAGTTTACACACCCCTGTTAAAATGCTAGGTTTTTGTGATATAGAAAAATGAGACCACATTAAATCATGTCAAAACTTTTCCCACCTTTAATGTGACCTATAACCTGTACAATTCAATTGAAAAACAAACAAATCTGTTAGGGGAAAAATATAAATAAAAAACATACAATAAGCTGGTCGCATTAAGTGTGCACACCCTTTAATGAAGACTTTTTTGAATCACCTTTTGATTTAATTACAGCATTCAGTCTTCTTGGGTAGGAGTCTTTATCAGCATTGCACATCTTGACTTGGCAATATTTGCACACTCTTCTTTGCAAAAGTGCTCCAAATCTGTCAGATTGTGAGGGCATCTCTTGTGCACAGCCCTCTTCAGGTCACCCCACAGATTTTCTATTGGATTTGGGACTGGGCTCTGGCTGGCCCATTCCAAAACTTTAATTTTCTTCTGGTGAAGTCTTTTTTTGTTGATTTGGATGTATGCTTTGTGTCACTGTCGTGTAAGGGGAAATTCGTCAGCTTTCTAGCAGACGCCTGAAGGTTTTTGGCCAAAAGTGACTGGTACTTGGAACTGTTCATAATTCCCTCCCCCTTGACTAAAGCCCCAGTTCCAGATGAAGAAAAGCAACCCCAAAGCATACTGCCACCATCATGCTACACCGTGGGGATGGTGTTCTTTCGGTGATGCTAAGGGTTGTTTTTGCACCAAACGTACCTTTTGGAATTGTAGCAAAAAAGGTCTACCTTGGTCTCATCAGACCATAACACATCTTCCCACATGCTTTTGGGAGACTTGATGTATTGTTTTGCAAATTGTAGCTGAGCCTGGATGTTTTTCAGTGTAAGAAAAGGCTTCTGCCTTGCAACCCTACCCCCATAACCCAGACATATGGAGAATACGGGAGATTGCTGTCACGTAGTACACAACCAGTACTTGACAGAAATTCCTGCAGCTACTTCAGTGTTGCTGTAGGTCTCTTGGGCAGCTTCCCTGTCCTGTTTCCGTCTGGTCTTTTCAATTTTGGAGGGATGTCCAGTTCTTTGCAACGTTACTGCTGTCCCATATTTTCGCCACTTTTTGATGACAGTCTTCACTGTGCTCCATGGTATATCCAATGTTGTGGAAATTTTTTTTGTATCCTTCTCCTGACTGATACTTTTCAACATTGAAATCCCTTTGCTGCTTTGTAAGCTCTTTGCGAACCATGGCTTTTGCTGCAGCATGCAACTGAGTACATGTCAGGAAAATCCTACTAGGACAGATGAACTTTATTTGGGGTTAATCAGAGTCTCTTTAATCGATGGCAGGTGTGTAACCAAGAAGACTGAATGCTGTAATTAAATCAAAAGGTGCTTCAAAGTGTTAGTTTAAGGGTGTGCACATTTATGCAACCAGCTTATTGTACATTTTTTTTATATTTTTCCCCTAACAGATTTGTTTTTCAATTGAATTGAAAAGGTCACATTAAAGGTAAGAAAAGTTTTGTGGTCTCATTTTTTTATATCACAAAAACCTGGCATTTTAACAGGGGTGTGTAAACGTTTTATATCCACTGTAACATATATATATATATATATATATATATATATATATATATATATGTGTGTGTGTGTGTGTGTGTGTGTGTGAGAAAGCCAAAAAAGAGAACCCATTTTGTGCATTTTGCACGAGCAGATACAAACTTAACACAAAGGAATCCAGTAGTCTCATTCCTCATTTCGGGAGCATCCATTTCCTAGAGGCAAACACAGTGGATAATGGTTTGTGATGTATGCCTGGGTTTTATTTACTTGATTAGCACTCAAGTGTGCAGGGCCTCGAAGTAAGGGAGAAAGTACAAGCATCTGTCATAGTCTCATTCGTCACTTGAAGAGCCAACAGCTTTAAGGGGCAAGCTTTTTCAGCTACAGATATATACATATATCTGAGAGAGAGTAAGCGAGTGGGTAGATTTAAAAAATTCCCTACTGAGCACTCTATTAAGGATGGAGCGAATGGCTGTGGAGATGGCTTGTTAGTTTGGGACAAAGGATCTGAATTGCCTAGACACTGCAAGGGCTTAGCTATTTTATACTAGTAGCTGCCAGGGAAGCAAATGCTCGAGAATGGAGATCAAACCAAATGTGGCTGAGGTACTGAACACTGAGGGGGATATGAAAGAGTGGAATCTTTGTGAGAGAGGAAGCAAGAGGCATGGAAGTGAACAAAATTTGCTGCAACAGTCCATGCAGAGTGGTATTCTGGAGGAGAGGGGTTTAAAAGACGGCAGTGATTGCGTGGTTTGCATAGTATTGACTTCTTAAGAAAATATGCATGCATTATATTATGCATGAAAAATATTAACACGGCTTTCCTTTCTATTGATGCAAGTGTGCCCATGTTTTAAGTGGGAATTTAATAAATGTGTTATACAGGCTGAAACCTTCACTTTTTTGTCATGCTCTGTCACTAAACAGAAGCACTGGATATGGAAATCTTTAAGTGGTATCGGATACCTCTAAGCACACCTTATAACACATCAAGAACTAAAACAAGGTACGGGTGGATGCCACCTTCACACCAGATATGCAGATACGGACATAAGGTGATGTCAGGACAAACTTCAAACTCAAGTCAACAGCAGAGTTACTTATAGCAATGACTGCAACAGTGATACCAAAAAACATCTGGAGCTGCAGAGTACTTAACTTTGTTTGAATAATTTAATGCATTTTTTTCCCTTTTGAATGGTAAGTACTAATGTTAGTTTGAATATGTTAATCAGGGTAGATCACTGATCACAAATGACCCATTGCGGTCTCAGTCATTTTATGCGTTACAGTAATGTCACTTCATTGATGATTACGTAACCAGGCAATCAGTCTACATACTATAAGCCTTGCCAATAAAACCATTTTGAAAAATTCCCGCCAGCCTTGAAAGCGCCAGAAGATTTGGGGGTTAAGCAGCAAGGGTACTACTCTGCTTGATATGTAGTGGAAGCCTGTTCCACAGGTGGAGAATATGCTGAGGTATGAATCTATCACATGGAGTCATCTATTGATGAAGCACAGTTCATTTAACTGGGTAGCTGAGAAACCATTTATTCTGCAAAGGAATACGAGGTCAGAGAGAGTTAAAACAACACTGGTTGTAACAAGGCTAAAAACAAAAGTATTTAATGGAGGAAGTGCTTTCACAGATACACCACTTCTTAGAAGCGGTGTATCCATGAAAGCGCTTTCTCCATTAAATGCTTTTGTTTTTAGTCTTGTTACAACCAGTGTTTTTTTTTTTTTTTTAGTACATTTTACTTTTTCACTGGTTGTTTTATCGGTTTGGGAGTTTTATTTAATAGAGTTAGATCTTTCATAGACCAAAATACTAGGTGCAGGCCAACACAGAAGATTTTATAATGACAATATAGTGATGACCTGTCAGTCTCTCTCTCTCTTGGTCAATGATCTTAAGCCCATTAAGCGTTTAAGTTACGAATCTTTGATGTCTCTTACGTAGAATTATACATTTAGTCAAATACATGCTACAGGGGTGCGATGATACGAAGTAGTAACATGCCAGCGTAGCTAGCTGGAGTTTACTAAAGAATTTTATGCCATTTGATTACTGCACTGATTTGTACAGATGCTTCTGTTAAAAATTTGTAAAATTGCTTGTGTTAAAAATACATCAACAGTGGGTCCTGCTGGACAGGAGAGATATATACAAGCATGTCAGACACTATTATTCTAAATAATTAAATATACATGTTTAACAGAGAATTCTGGAAGGAAAAGGTTAATCAGTCCAGATAATTTTGAAAAATAGGTTGAAAATTAAATGGGTTGGTTTAGGCCATCAAGATTTTATCGTACAGGTCTGACTGCAGCCAGAGACAAAATGTCTGTGAAAACCAGGACTAGGAATCTTACTGTATTGCCCTAGTGGGTGAACTAATTGCTACCCTGGAAGGGTGGAAGTTTTTGAAATTGTTTTATAGCTTTCAGATAGTGCAACAGATATTATGAAAGCTCTGGAAATGTACTATACCAGAGTCAGGTGATCAGACAATGTCATTCTATAACCAGCACTGGAATGATTTTTTTTAGATATTAGTGAGATATATGATGGAAGTCTCACAGCAACACTTTCTCAGCACGTGATGGGAAAGCGCTCTCAGATTTCTCTCATAACCACACACCTCACCTTGCTGTAATAAGTAACTAGGGAGCAGTAATTCTTTAGTCAGGAAAATAGTGAGGTAACAGTTTTTCTGCATCTGTGTGAATCTATCCAACTGTTTTTTTTTTTTTTTATATATCTCCTGTGATTTAAACTTTGGTGTTTAGTGTAACAAGATATTCAGTATTCTCATGTTTTCTACTTTATCATCAATATTCTATACCCTTCATTGTGGCTGGTCTTTTATAGAATACTTTTAACATATTGAGAGTACACTTAGGCTCAATTTAGTGACACTGTGGCTGCTCCTGAAAGCTTTGCTGCATTGGTCAAACTCTACCATTACTATTAATTTTACACAGCATAATTGGGTACCCTTGTAAGAGCCTTAAGAGTAGCTAACTGGTGGCAGCGTAATTACCTTATAATCTGGGCAGAGGGGGTACAGCTGATAAATCTGTGTCCGCCTTTCCCAGGTGTGTGTGTGTGTGTGTGTGTGTGTGTGTGTGTGTGTGTGTGTGTGTATATATGTGAACAAATATCCAAGTGTGTGTCAGCTACAGGGAACACTGACAAAGTGCTCCAAATTAATCAGTGTAGAGTCTTGTTTGGGGCCTAGACAAAATCCAGCCCCAGTTCTGGAGTGTGCTTTTAAGGGAAATAGTGTTTTGTACAGACAGCTGCATCTGAAAATACTGTGTGCATCCATTTTTGTTCCTAGTGGCCATCCCTCACATCAGTGTCAGTGGTGAGGACAGAGGCTCCTTGACTACTGGCCCAGAGTTAGGGACTGTAACAAGGGGCATGGCATTCAATAATGACTCTGACATACGAGTAAATGGGAATTTTGCCTTTGACTCTAAAGGAGCTGAATTTGGAAATTAGATGAGCCAGATAGGTTTACTACAGAACATGAGCAAAAGATAGAATTACTGCGAGTGTCTGACTGAAAGGGGTCTCGCCAATAGAATTACTGTGAGTGTCTGATTGAAAGGGGTCTCGCCAATATGGAATGATGTGGAAATATTTTGCTTTCCAAAATAAACTGTACTGAATTTAATTTTTGATCAAAGACTATTGTCTTTTCATCAACTGTTAACAGTAATTGTTATTAAGAATAACTGTGAATCAGTATAAGCGCGACCATCACCACGGAATTTATACTCGGTTGCAAACTTAGATAACCAAAAGTCAGGAGTGTTGAAATGAATATCTGGAAATAGATTCCAAACAGAAGGGGGTACAACACTGAACTATGTGGTACACCATGGGCAAACTTTCTTTCAGAACTGGTACCTATGAGTAATCACACAGGTTCTGTCAATCTGTTTGCTATCCAATGTACAACATATGGATCTATAGTCAGATACAAGTCTCAACACCTGACTGGAGGATAGTGCCAAAAGCCTTGACCAGATTCAGATACATGCTGTATGTACCACATAACTGCTGTCTACTGCTTTGGTGACTTATCAAAAGAAATTGAGGTTTAAGAGGCAGGACTATTCTGACAAAATATGAACTGATGAAGGTCCAGAGCGAAGAGGTTTTCAATGTTTAAATTAAAACCAAGACTGAGATAATACATTCAATAATTTTACACACAAGTCTAGTGAGACAGTGTCTGGTTACCAGGGTGCATAGCTGGCCCGCCACTGTATAACAATGGCTGCTTTCCAGGCTTACAGAATGTAACTAGTAGACAGACTTATATCAGAGACTAAGTATAGGTTCAGATGGGTCATATATTGATAAATCAGGCAACTGGTTGACAGCCCATGGATGAAGTGTGCTTAGGTTTTGACAGGATAGAGAACTTGCTCCCTATTGCTTACACAGAGTGGACAGGAATGTGGAATTTGCAGAAAAGCTGTTACTGTGGATGAAGCAAAGTGTGCACTGAATTTGTCACAGGATTTCAGCAACTTCACATGGGTCAGCTTGGGCATAATTTTTGTGGACTAGCGCTTAATTTCCTAGCATAGCTAAAAGCAAATCTTTAGTTACCTTTGGTTTCAGTGGCTATTTAAAGTTTACATTCGGCTTTGAGTGCCACAATTGTATCCTTAAGCTTTTTGCTAGTTTTATTAGTTTGCTCAAGTCTGCTCTGCAGATAAGATGAATGAAATCTTCTATAATAAAGTACTCATTTTTAAATTAGATCATTTACTTACACGAGTCTTATTCTACAATAAGGGGTTACTTTTAAACTTTTCATTACATTTGGTGTGGAGAGAGAGTAGATGCTGTAGGCAGTTAGAACAGAATTTATTCAACTGCAGGTTTGCTTTTGAGTAGAGTTGTAGCCATTGTTTTCAAAATTGTACTCTAAGTTTTAAGTATATTTTTTACTGTTTTTGCCTCATCTTTTCAAATTTTTTTCCCTTGTTTCCCACCTTGAATTCAGGACTGTGTTACAAGTTTCTGAGTTGCCCATACCTTACTTGGATAGGAGGAGGTTTCTCTGTTCACTTGTGAGAGAGGGAGCTTGGAGCAGCCATCTGTCCCTGGAGGAGTGGTTCCAGCCCAGAAGTTAGTAGTTTATAGGCCATTTTGGGCTCATTTCTATCGCTTTCATTTCCCTGCTGTAAAAAAACGCGTTTGCACGGTTTTGCACATTCGGGCAGCACCGGTTAGCTAGGGCTAAATTATTCCTGGCTCCACCAAGTCTCCTCTTCAGTTCCCCTTGAAAGTCGTCTAACTCTAAAACTAAGCATTTAAAAAGCATCCTACAGTCCAGCACTTGCTTAGACAGTACAGTTGTGTACACTTACCATAAATGTAGATGTTAGAGTGTCTTCACTGTTGCAGTCATCACTGTAGGGTTCTTCCTGCCGGCAGGCAGACCTCGGTCGGCCAGAATCCCAAAGTCTGGGTCCGGTGTCGGCTGTGTACTCACCCTGCCTGACGTCAGAGCGCCAGGGGTACAAAGCTCCCAGCCGACCCATGTTCTCCAGTTTTTCTTGCCCCAGATGTCTGAATGCTAAAAGTAAAACAAAAATGTAACGTACAACAAACCCCATACCCTGCAGCAAATACACCTCAGAAGGGTGAAGTAGGGAACCACACCAATAAAAGTATAAAAGAGGACAGGAGGGTGGGTAACCCAGACTGCAACAGTGAAGACACTAACATCTACATTTATGGTAAGTGTACACAACTGTACTATGTTCATCGTGTTTCACTGTTGCAGTCATCATTGTAGGGTTGAATCCCAAAGCTGAGATAAAGGGTGGTGGTTACTGAGTAGAAGGGGCGGCTAGAAGGCCTTGCAAGACTGCAGTAGCAAAGCCTGTCCTAGACTTACAATAAAGAGGGAGATTATAGTGCTTAGAGAAAGTATGGACTGAACTCCAAGTTGCAGCTTCCAAAATACTTTGGTAGGTACTCCCCTGAGAAAGGCAGCTGAAGTAGCAGCAGCTCTGGTAGAGTGAGTCCTAATTTTTCCTGGGATTTGCTTTCCATGATGAGAGTAACAAAATCTGATTCCATGAGCAATCCATTTAGAAATGGTCTGTTTTGAAATAGCTTTGCCTTGGGAATTTGCTGCATAAGAAACAGTTCTCTTTTCCTGATATCCTTGGTTCTGTCCAGGTAAAAGCGAAGCTGCCTGTGCACGTCCAAAGAATGTAAGATCCTCTCCCCCTTATTTTGTGGATTAGGGAAAAAAGTTGGCAGGTGAATAGTTTGGTTTAAAGCCACTTTAGAAACCACTTTAGGCATGAAAGTAGGGTTATAGTCTTCAAAGAAACCCTGTCTTGATGAAAAATAATGTAAGGTTCCACAGCCATGAGCGCTTGTAACTCTGAGACTCTCCTAGCTGAAGTTAAAGCCAGCAGGATAACAGTCTTCCATGACAAATACTTTATATCAGATGTGGTAGCAGGCTCAAAAGGAGGCAGAGTAAGTTTTTCAAGGACATAATTGAGGTCCCAGGCAAGAATGGGTGGTGTCCTAGGGTGCCTTAAATTCTTTGCTCCTCTGAGATACTGTTTCAGAAGTGGATGTGAAAAAATTGGAGGATCTGTATTATAATGTGCAGAAATAGCTGAGGCATGTATTTTTTATGGAGGAAAAAGATAAACCCTTATGCAACATATCTGTTAGGTAATGTAGAATCAATGGAATATTTGGAATGTGAGGATCTGATTCCTGAGCATGCATCCAGGAGCAAAATCTCTTCCATTTACCTTCATAAGATTTCCTAGTGCTAGGCCTTCTGGCTTCTAAGATAACATCCATGACCTGTTTGGAAAGGGTAGGATTAATCACAGACCCTGAATACGCCAGGCTGAGAGTTTTGATATGAGTGTGCAGGACCTGGCCCTGATGTTGAGATAAAAGATTTGGAATCTGAGGTAGAATCCAAGGAGGTTCCTGGTATAGATTTATCAGTGTTGAGTACCAAAACTGTCGAGGCCAATTCGGGGCTAGTAAGATCAGCTTTGGTTTGTCCTGTTTTATTTTTAACACCACCCTTGGCAGAAGAGGTAGTGGTGAAAAGGCATACCCCCCCCCCCCCCGAGAGGTTCCTCCAACTGAATGAGAGAGCATCCACTTTCCATGCTAGCTTGTGATATGTCCTTGTGCAAAAAGTCTGTAACTGGTAGTTGTGGGGAGATGCAAATAGATCTATGTCCAGGCAGCCTCAGGCTTCTGTAATCATCTTGAATATTTGGGTGTCTAGCATCCACTCGGGTGGGTCTGACAGGTCCCTGCTCAGGCTGTATGCCAGAGTGTTTTGTTTCCCTGGCAGGAATTGAGCTTGTAGGTCCACTTTGCAAGCTAGTGCTGAGTTCCACAGAGTCATGGCTAGTCAGCAAAGGGGGTAGGAGTGTGAACCCCCTTGCTTGTTTATGTACCACATAACTGTGGTGATGTCTGTTCGTATCAGTAGCTGCCCTGGCTGTAAAAAGATCCCAGAAAGCCAAGAGGGCATTCTGCACTGCTAACATCTCTTAAATTGATATGTAGATGCTTCTGATCCTCTGTCCAAAAACCTTGCAGGCCTTTCCCCTGCAAGTGGGCTCCCCATGCATAATCAGAGGCATCCGAGGTTATCACTTGGTAGGCTGGAGGTAGACTGAAGGCTTTCCCTTTGTTTTGAAGACATGCCATGGCCCACCAATGGAATTCCTTTTGCAGGCAAGGCAAAACAGCAATCACTGTTTCCAGACTGTGACAATGCTGGGACCATATGCTTTTTAGGTACCATTGTATCTTCCTCATATGCAGTCTTGCATATGGTATGAGTAGGATGCAGGAAGCCATGTAACCCAAAGCCTGCAGGAATTTCCTTGCAGTTAGCGGAGACATTAACGCCAGGCTTTTGAAAGTTGAAGGCAGCTGTAGTTGTTTTTCTGATGTCAGGAATGCCATCTGGGTTGTTGTGTTTCATAGAGCACCCAGGAAAGTTATCTGTTGAGTGGGTGTCAAATTTGACTTTTTTACGTTCACAGTGAATCCCAGGTACTCTAGTAGATTCTGAACAAATTCCAGGTGCTGGAGTAAAGTGTCCTTGCTGTCTGCTTCAATAAGGCAGTCGTCCAGATAAGGGTAAATCTGAATTCCCTTGAGTCTGCAGTAAGCTACTACTGGTGCCAGGCACTTGGTAAAGACCCTGGGTGCAGTAGACAAGCCAAAGGGCACAGCAGAGAATTGGTAATGTTTCGAGCCTGCCTTGAACCTGAGGTATCTTCTGCACTCCTGTCTGATAGGAATGTGCAGGTAAGCCTCCTTTAAATCCAATGTCACCATCCATGCATTTTTGCTCAACATTGGCAGGAGCTGCTGCAGAGTAAGCATCTTGAACTTTGGTATCTCCAGGAAAGTATTTAAGACCGACAGATCCAGGATGGGTCTCAAGTATTTTGCTTTCTGGGAACTAGAAAGAGTCTTAAATAAAAGCCTTGTCCTGTCTCTGAATTTGGAACCAGTTCTATTGCCCTCATAGCCATGAGGGACCTCACCTGTTTTAATGCCTCTGCCCATTGAGTTTTTGTTGGTCTGGCCATCCGTTTGGTTTTGGTAAGGTGTGAAAGTGGAATTTGTAACCTCTTAAAACTACATCCAGAACCCACTTGTCTTGGGTTATGTAAGTCCAATTTTGGTGAAAAAGAGAAAGTTTTCCTCCCAGAGGAGCTTCCAGGAGCCATGCAGGGGGAGTCACTGAACCGGTTTCCTGTAAGGTTGAGACCTATCTTCTCCACCCCTGGGGGTGGAAGCACTCCACTGTCTAGGTCTATAAGAGGTCTGTGCTTGGGCCCTCCCTCTGGGGCGCCTATATCTACCCCTCTGAGGCCTGTCCGAGTTGGGAAAAGACCAATTTTTAGCTGGCCAATTTCTGCTAAATCTAGGAGGCTAAACTTGTAAGAAATCCTTAACCGTTAGCATGGATTTTGCCTTATCCTCCATTTTCTTTATAACCTCTTCAGCCTTAGACCCAAACAAAAAGTACAGTTTTGTACCTACCATAAATGTAGATGTCCGATAGGTATGCATCTGCAGTCCTAACATATGGGTTGTCCTGCCTCAGGCAGCCCTTCGGTCGGCCGGATTCCAAAGTCTGGGTCTGACCTCGGCTGATGTCGCACTTCACCTGACGTCATAGCTGCTGTTTATTGGGTATAAAGGCATCAGCCGACGCCATTTTCCTCAGTGTTTCTTGCCCCAGATGCCAGGTGCCCTCTAGGAAGGCTAAATTTGGATAAATGCAAATGATTCCAAACAGTAGAGAGCAAACAATATAAAAATATATATATACATATATACAAACAAATACACCATAACAGATTCCCCAGCTAGCTAAAAAGGGGTAAATACCTAGGAATACCACAGAGGGGAAGGAGGGTGGGTAATCCTGACTGCAGATGCATACCTATCGGACATCTACATTTATGGTAGGTACAAAACTGTACTATGTCCTTCAAGGATGCATCTGCTGTCCTAACATATGGGTAGAATACCATAGCCAAACTGGGGGAGGAGGCACTAAGATAAAGATGGTGTAGTTAAGATCCCTTGCAAAACAGCAGTTGCAAAACCTGCTCGGGATCTAGAATATAAGGGAGGATTATAATGCTTGGCAAATGTATGCACGGAGCTCCAAGTAGCAGCTTCTAAAATGTCTTTGGTAGCCACTCCTCGTAGGAAAGCTGTAGTGGTGGCTGTAGCTCTTGTGGAATGAGGTCTGATATTTTCAGGAGTTGTCTTTCCATGAAAAGAGTAGCAAAATCGAATGCAATTTCCTATCCATTTTGAGATTGTCTGTTTTGAAATTGCTTTTCCTTGCATTCCTGTTGCATATGCTACCAGAAGCTGGTCAGTTTTTCTGCTGGTCTTAGTTCTGTCCAGATAGTAGCGTAATTGTCTGTGCACATCCAAGGTATGTAGCAGTCTTTCCCCCCTGTTCTGTGGGTTGGGGAAGAATGTAGGTAAATGAATCGCTTGGTTCAATGATACTCTGGAGACCACTTTTGGCATAAAGGTAGGGTTAAGTTCTCAGAGAAACTCTGTCCTGATGGAAGATAAGGAAGGGTTGTACTGCCATTAATGCCTGTAACTCAGACTCCCTTCTTGCTGAAGTGATTGCTAGCAGGAAAGCAGGTTTCCAAGACAAGAACTGTAATTCTGCTGTTGCTGCTGGTTCAAAAGGGGGAAGTGTTAACTTTTCCAGCACAAAGTTGAGATCCCATTGTAGGCAAAGGTGGTTTCCTTGGAGGTTTTACATTTTTGATTCCTCTCAAGAACTGCCTGAGTAGAGGATGAGAGAAGACAGGAGGATCCATGTTGTATTCTGCTGATATTGCTGATGCATGAATCTTAATGGAGTAAGACAGGCCATTGTGGAACAGTTCTGCTAAATATTCCAGGATGTGTGCTATGTTTGCCAATGAGGCATTTTCTCCCTTTGCTGCACTCCAAATGAGGTATCTTTTCCACTTGGCTGAATAAGTCTTCCTTGTGGAAGGTCTGCGTGCCTCCAGGATAATGTCCTTAACCCTCTGGGATAAACCTGGGTTATTTTATTTTATGCAATATTCCAAGCAGCTAGCTGCAGTGTTTTCAAGTTTGGATGTAGGATCTTGTAGTTGTCCTGTGTTAGAAGTAAGGGACATAGAGGTAGAGGCCATGCGTGTGCCCGAGACATGCTTCTCAGTAGCGGGTACCAATGTTGCCTCGGCCAGTCTGGAGCTATCAGGATTACCCTTGGCTGATCCTCTCTGATCTTCAGTAGAACTTTGTACATCAAGGGAAGAGGTGGAAATGCATATGCTGTCAGGTTTTTCCAGCTGAAGGAAAGGGAGTCCCCACCCTCCAAGCAAGTGGGTGGTATGCTCTTGTGCAGAATTTCTTCAATTGGTGGTTGTGTGGGGAGGCGAACAGGTCTATCTCTGGTAGTCCCCATTTCTTTGTTATGGCTTTGAAGATCTGGATGCAGCATCCATTCGTGAGCATCCGTGGTAGTTCTGCTTAAGGTCTCTACTAGAGAATTTTCTTTTCCTGGTACAAATCCGGCCTGAAGTTGAATGTTGAGTTTCAGGGCCACATTCCACAGGTCCATTGCCATCCGGAATAGAGGATATGAATGTGTACCTCCCTGTTTGTTGATGTACCACATGACTGTGGTATTGTCGGTCCTTATCAGCAGATGACCCTGTTGCAAGAGTGGTCTGAATGCCTGGATCGCATGTTTCACTGCCAGCATCTCCTTTAGATTTATGTGTAGATTCAGCTGGTCTTGGGTCCATAGGCCTTGAATACAACTTGTCCACCATGTGTGCCCCCCATCCTAGGTCTGAGGCGTCCGTGGTGATGGTCTGGCTTGGATGAGGTTTGTGGAAAGGCAAGCCTCTGTTCCACTGACAGGCCTGAGCCCACCACAGGAATTCTTGCTTCAGGCATGGAATTATTGGAATCTGGGCTTCTAGACTGTGCTTGTGTTGAGACCATACATTCCTTGGGTACCATTGTAGCTTTCTCATATGCAGCCTGGCATGTGGAACCAATATTATGCATGATGCCATGTAGCCCAGGGCTTGCAGGACTTTCCTTGCAGTAAGCAGAGTTTGTGTTGTCAATGTCATGAAGTAGGCTGGTAGTTGCGTTTGTTTTTCTTCTGTGAGAAAAGCCATCTGAGTTGATGTATCCAGTTCTGCACCCAAGAATGTTATCCTTTGGGATGGTACTAGTCTTGACTTTTGCATGTTGACTGTGTATCCCAAGGCTTGCAACAGTTGTATAACATTTTCAAAATCTTTTGTTAATTTTGCCTTGTTGTCCGCTTGTATTAGGCAGTCGTCCAAGTATGGGTAAATTTGAATTCCCTGAAGCCTGCAATGAGCAATTACTGATGCCAGGCATTTCCTGAATACTCTGGGCGCAGTAGATAAGCCAAAAGGCAATGCTGAGAATTGATAATGCTCTGATCCTGCAAGAAATCTGAGGTGTCTTCTGCAATCTGGTCGTATAGGGACGTGCAGGTATGCCTCCTTGAGATCTAGAGTCACCAGCCAAGACTCCTTGCCCAGCATGGGAAGAAGCTGCTGGAGGGTCAGCATTTTGAATTTTGGAACAATGAGGTATGTGTTCAGTGCGGACAAGTCTAGAATAGATCTCCATTGATTTTCTTTTCTTGGTACAAGGAAAAGCCTGGAGTAAAATCCTTGGCCTTGTTCCATAGGTGGTACCTCTTCTATAGCTCTCATCCTTAGTAAGTTGTTGACTTGTCTTAGAGCGTCTGTTTTTGGCTTGGTGGTAGGTTTGGCATTCCTCTCTTTTTGGTAGAGTGTGGAAGTGAAACCTGTAGCCCTTGTCTATTGTTTGTAAAGTCCATTTGTCTCCTGTAATGTAATGCCAGTTGTCGGAAAATAAGGCTAGCTTTCCCAAGGGTGCTTCCAGTTGTTCCCTGGTAGGCGGAACTAGAGCCAAGTCATTGTGTCCGCCCTGTGGAAGTGGTTGTAGTTGAATCTGTGGCAGTATTTCTCTGGTTGGTAGGTTGCCACTGACGTCCCCTGTAGGCACCCCTAGATTGACCTCTGCCTCTGGGGCGTCTATTTCTGCCTCTCTGCGCTCTGGAGTTGTCTGGAAAGGACCAATTCTTCGAAGGCCAATTTCGGCTAAACCTTGGAGGTTGGACCTGTAAGAAATCCTTGACTGTGTGTACAGATTTTGCTTTTTCTTCCACCTTCTTTAGAACCTCCTGTGCAGGGGAGCCAAACAAACTTTGTTTCTCCATGGGAGCATCTAGGAGTTTTGACTTAACATGGTCTGGTAAGGATTGTTCTTTTAACCAGGCATGCCTTCGAATCACTGTTCCAGTCATAGCTGATCTAAAGGAAGCCTCCAGTGCATCATAGCCACATTTTAAGAAATGGTTACTGACCTGCTGAGAGTTATGTACCAAATCCTGAAGGGACTTGCGGTCTAAAGGTTCAGGAGAAGACAGTTTTTTGTTTATCTGGTCTAACAAAAATTCCTGGTACTGAATCATGTGAAATTGACAGTTCAAGGCCCTGGCCGAAAGAGTAGCAGAAGTATAAACCTTTTTACCCCATCTCTCATGCTCTAGATTCCCTTTCAGAGGGGAGAGGGTTTTTGGCAGAGGCAGCTGCCACACCTTTAAGGCCCTGTGAAATGGTTTCAGGGTCTGCAACAGGAGCCTTATACAAATGGTAATGTGTGTCCGGGACCCTGTAATATCTGTCTGGCTTGGCAGGGGCCGGAGGAAGAGAATCAGGGGCAGTACAGGCATCATTATATGCATCAACAACTGTTAGTACTGCGGAATGGCTAAAGGCCTATGCTGTGGTAAGTGTAAAAAGGTCCTTAGCCTTTTCCTTAAATCTGAAAAATCCTGGCCCTGCCATTGGAAGTGTTCCCTCATAGCATGCAAGGTTTCCCCAAAGGAAAATTCTTCAGGAGAAGAAGCAGAAGGAATGGAGTCTTCTGCATCAGAATCCTCATAAGGAGAATATGGGCCTTCGTGAGGGTCTGAAATGTCTGAGTCATCCGAGGAATAATCTGTAGAGACAGGTTCCGGGTTCAGTCCTAGGCCTCTTGTCCGGAGGGGGCTGAGAGGCCCTGTCTGGGTGAGGTTGGGATCCCCTGATCAAAGAAATGAGATCCTCAGCCAGGCTGAGCATTTGTGAACTAGAGGTAGGCCTATGTGAAGGAGTTTTAGCAGGTAAGGCCTTAGAAGATTTAGCTGCTTTAGCCCTGGCAAAAGCCTTGATAGACATAGAAGCAGGGGGTCTAGCAGCCCCACGTGCAGGGGTAGATATGTCTAAAGGAATAGTGTCTGACAAATCCTGGGTGCCTGCTTCTGTAGCAGTAAATTCAGTAGCAGATTCAGCCATGCTCTGTGAGGCCTCGGCTATCGGAGGCATGCTTTCGGCCAAAGGAAGAACCGGGGGCTCGGTTTCAGCCGAAACCGACACACTCGCGGTTGGCCTAACCGTAGTTTCAGCCGAAACCGCGGGCCGTGAGTGTTGGTCCTTTTCCTTGCGCTTTTTAGCTAATTGAGTAGTGGGAGTCTCCGACGGCATTTTGTATGCAAAAGCAGGACCAAAAAACTCCTCTGCAAACTCCGACCGACGTCTAAGTGTCCGTCGGTTGAAGGAAGCACAGGCTAGACAAGCTGATACGTCGTGGTCTGGGCCTAAGCAAGGAAGGCAGTAAGAGTGGAAATTCTTATGAGGTATTTGTTTCCCACAAGTTAAACAATTATTTACTTTGACATCGGCTGAGGCAAGAAAGAGTCCCCAACGGGGTACTTAGCTTTTTAGAAGTCTTCGGTAGTAGAAATCTCTGGATCTGACCGACCGGCACTTGCGAACAGCTTCTGCTTCGGGCACCGCGCGGCAAGAAAGACAGAGGAAAATGCGTCGGCTGATGCCTTTATACCCAATAAACAGCAGCTATGACGTCGGGTGAAGTGCGACATCAGCCGAGGCCAGACCCAGACTTTGTAATCCGGCCGACCGAAGGGCTGCCTGAGGCAGGACAGCCCATATGTTAGGACTGCAGATGCATCCTTGAAGGACATCATTATGTTAAGCAGGAGCATCCAATAACTTTGCTTTCACTTGATCAGGCAAATTTTGTTCCTTTAACCAAGCATGCCTTCTAATGACCGTGCCAGTGGCAGCCGCCCTGCAAGAGGCCTCCAAAGCATCAAAACCACAGTGTAAGGTATGTTTTCCCACCTGCTCAGTAGCATGCATCAAATCATGTAATTCCTTATTGTCTGCACATGCAGAAATGGTACCCAGTTTTTTTGTTTCATAACAGACAAAAGGTATTGCTGATATTTCACCATATGAAATTGACAATTTAAAGCCCTAATAGATAAAGTAGCAGAAGTGTACACTTTTTTGCCCCATCCCTCCAAAGCTCTAGAATCCTTATCTGACGGAATAGGGTTCTTAGCAGTGGCGGCCTTAACACTCTTAGGACCCTGAGAAATGGTTTCTGGATCAGCAGTAGGATTTTTATAAAGAAACTGGTTGGAGTCAGGGACTCTCTAATATCTATCAGTCTTAGCAGGGACTGGAGGAAAGGAGTCAGGAGTTAAATTAGACTCAGAAAAGACATCATCCACAATATCCAAAATAGGAGGAATAGCCAGGGGTCTGTGTTGGGGAAGTAGAAGGAAATCCCTAAGCCTTCTCTTAGATTCAGAGTACTCCTGTCCTTCCCAGTGAAAATGTTCCCTCATGAAAAGTTTCCCCAAAAGAATAATCCTCAGGAGGAGAAGCTGAAGGAATGGATTTCTCAGCATCAGAATCCTCATAAGGAGGGAAAGTATAACCCTGTTCAGGGGAAGACACTGAAGAGATAGATGCCTGATCAGAGGATTCATCATCCAATTCTTGCCTTGGCCTTTTGTCAGGAGGTGGATGTAAACCCCTAATCATAGTTAGCAAGTCCTCTGCCATTTTAAACATTTGTTTTTGATATTTAGGTCCTGGATCAGAGGAGGCCTGGGCTTGAGTCTTTGTTCTAGGAGGAGTCTTTGCCTTTGTCTTTACCTGAAGCTACGTAGGCCTGAAAACCCCCTCGGAAGACGGTACCTGCACAGCGGCTCCGGACCCATCCGAGGGAGCATTATCCAAAGGTCCTGCACCTGGAGTACTCGAAGGCCTAGTTGGCTCATCGTGGGAGTCCATTTCAGCAAGCGGTTCTGTAATGGCTGACGACAGGGGCTGCGAAAGCGCCTCACTGACGACGGCCGAACCAGCAGCTGGCTCTGATTGTAAACTGTCGTCTGATTTGGACCTCGGAAGCCTATCCTTATCCTTGCGCCTTTTATGAACTCCGGTAGTCGGAAGCATGTCCGACAACATGTTATAATTAAATCGCCTCCCAAAGTAATGAAAGGCAAAATCGTATCTCCGTTTAATAGTACATTGATTACATCTAGCACAAAACCAACAACTAGCTACGTCGTGGTCAGGGCCTAGACAAGGAATACAGTAAGAGTGAAAATCCTTATGAGGTATTTGCTTCCCACATGAAATACAATTATTAACTTTTTCTGACATCGGTCTGGAGCAAGAAAAAGTTTCAACGGGTACTTAGCTTTGAAAAGAAGAATGTCTTCGTATGAAGCACCAAAATAACAGGAGTCAGCCGACCGGCACTTGAACTGCTTCCACCGCACGGCAAGAAAGACTGGAGAACATGGCGTCGGCTGGGAGCTTTGTACCCCTGGCGCTCTGACGTCAGGGAGGGTGAGTACACAGCCGACACCGGACCCAGACTTTGGGATTCTGGCCGACCAAGGGCTGCCTGCCGGCAGGAAGAACCCTACAGTGATGACTGCAACAGTGAAACACGATGAACATCTAAGAGCAAGCACTAATATACCCCGACACGATTGCTCAGCAGGGCAAGGCTCATTCACCCCTCACCAACCAAGCGACTAAGCAGCTCACCCTACCATTCAGGCATGACAAAAGGGCAATTTCAGGTATACTCTCCAGCTGGTGAACCTGGGCATCCTGAGGCAATTTTACAACTGCCTCATGTATACAGACAACCCTCTCCTCCTACAACAAAACATTAACATATGTGAGAGATGCAATTCTACAGCTAAATTGGAGACCAAGCTCGCTCCACCCAAGACTGGAACAGGCAGTCATGAGGAGAAGGTAAACACTTGCACCACACCTCCAGCCTCACATAGACATACTAAACCAGCACTGACAAAAAAATACACAAATACACAAAATCATTCTCGGAGGCTCTAAATAAAAACAGCACAGTTGTGTACAGTTACCATAAATGTAGATGTTAGAGTGTATTCATTGTTGGAGTCACTACATTTGGATAATCTGCTGGCAGGTTGCCCTCAGTTGGCCTGATTAAAAAAGTCTTGTGTCCTGCGTCGGTTGCTGTCCCTTCTTCCATGACATCAGGGGTATAAAACATGCAGCAGACGCCATTTTCATCAGTTTTTCTTGCCCCAGATGTCAGGAGCCCACCAAATGGGGAGCAAAATATATAAATATATATGCATGTAATTTAGAACACAACAAATATACCTCCAAATAAAAGCAAATACACCAAAAGGCTTTTGAGCATAGTAAAAGAAAAAAAAGAGGTATAGTAAGAGAAAAACAGGGGGCTGGCGGGTGGGTAACCAGGACTGCAACAATGAATACACTCTAACATCTACATTTATGTTAAGTATACACAACTGTACTAAGTTCTTCGTGTTTCACTGTTGCAGTCATTACATTTGGGTAGAATCCCAAAGCTATGGTTGGGAGGATGGAATTATACAGCATTCGCAGCAGCTATAAGGCCCTATAGGACAGCAGTGGCAAAGCCTGCTCTGGATTTACAGAAAAAGAGGTAAAGGATAATGTTTGGTGAACATATGAACTGAACTCCAGGTAGAAGCTTCTAGAATATCTCTGGTAGGAAGCCCTCTGAGAAAGGCTGCAGAAGTAGATGCAGCCCTGGTGGAATGGGATCTGATCCCCTTGGGAACAGGTTTACCATGGTGCATGTAGCAGAAACGAATACAATGGCTTATCCATTTTGAAACAGTCTGCTTTGAAATAGCCTTTCCCTCTGCCCCTGCAGCAAATGCCACCAGTAATTGCTCAGATTTTCTTAAAGATTTTGTCCTGCTTAAATAGAATCTTAGCGGTCTGTGTACATACAATGAATCCAGAATCCGCTCACCCTTGTTCTGTGGATTTGGGAAAAGTTGGCAGATGAATGGACTGATTTAAGAGCCACAATAAACACCACTTTAGGCATAAAGGATGGATTGGTCCTGAGCACCACTCTGTCTGGGTAAAAGATAATAAAAGGCTCCACTGCCATGAGAGCCTGTAGTGCCGAAATCCTTCTAGCTGAAGTGACTGTTAAAAGAAAAGCAGTCTTCCAAGAGAGAAATGTTATGTCTGCAGTAGCAGCTGGCTCAAAGGGAGGCAGGGTGAGCTTTTCCAACACAAAATTGAGGTCCCATGTAGGTGTTGGTGCTCTCCTGGGAGATCTTAAATTTTTGGCCCCTCTGAGGTACTGCTTTAGCAGGGGATGAGAAAAGAGGGGAGGCTCTGCATTGTAATGAGCTGAAATGGCAGAGGCATGTATTTTTATGGAACAGAAAGATAGGCCCCTGTGAAGCATCTCAATTAAATATTGCAGAATCTAAGGAATATTGGGCACTGCTGTGCTTATTCCTTGTGCTTGGTTCCAGGAACAGAATCTTTTCCATTTATCAGCATAAGGTTTTCTAGTACTAGGCCTTCTAGCCTCCAAAATGACATCCATCATAGGTTTGCTGAGAGATGTAACCGGTAAAATTGGCTGATTAGCCATGCTGCAAGATTCAGAGCTTGGAGCTGTGTGTGCAGAATTTGATAGTTCTACTGAGATAGTAGATAAGGCATCTGAGCCAGGTACCACGGAGGAAGGTGTGACATATTGCGTAGGAGCGGGTACCAGTGTTGGCGAGGCCAGTCTGGAGCAATCAGAATAATTTTTTTCCTGTCTGACTTTTAGTAAGACCTTGGAAAAAAAGAGGCAGAGGGGAAAAGGCATAGACTGATAGGTTTTTCCAGCTGAAGGACAGAGCATCCAGTTTCCAAGTTTGTGATTAATTCTTGTGCAGAATTTGTCTAACTGATAGTTCTGGGGTGAGGCAGAGAGATCTTTGTCTGGGCTCCCCCATTTGCATGTCAACATGCTGAAGATTTGTGGATCCAGATTCCATGTGTGTGGGTCCATTAGATTTCTGCTTAGTTCATCTGCCAGAGTGTTTTGCTTTCCTGGCAGGAACTGAGCTTGCAGATGTATTTGATAAGTCAAGGCCATGTTCCACAAAGCCATGGATAGCCTGCAAAGGGGGTAGGAATGGGTACTTCCCTGCTTGTTTATGTACCACATGACTGTGGTGTTGTCTGTCTTTATCAGTAGTTGTCCTGGATGAAGATTAGTCCTTGAAGGCTGTCAGAGCACTCTGTACAGCTAGCATCTCTTTCTGGTTGATATGTAGGTGCATTTGATTTGGGCTCCATTGGCCCTGAATGCATCTCCCTGCCATATGTGCCCCCCCAAGCATAGTCTGATGCATCCGTAGTCAGAGTTTGGGTGGCAGTGGGTGGAATGAATGACAGTCCCTTGTTTTGGTGACAGGCCTCTGCCCACCATAGGAACTCTTGCTGCAGGCAAGGAATGATAGGACTCATTGTTTCCAAGCTGTGACAATGTTGACTCCATAAGCTTTTTAGGTACCACTGAAGTTTCCTCATATGCAGTCTTGCACATGGAATTATTAGAATGCAGGAAGCCATGAACCCCAAGGCCTGCAGAATTTGTCTTGCAGATAAGCTGGGTTTTTGTGGCCACTTGTTTGAAGTAAGTCATCAATTGAATTTGTTTTGCTGGCGGAAGGTAAGTCATCTGGGCAGTTGTATTGAAGCTTGCACCCAGGAATGTAATTATTTGAGAGGGTACCAGTTGTATTTCTTTTTGTTTATGGTGTACCCTAGACAAGTTAGAAGCCTTTTTACTAACGCCAGATGTTTTAGAAGAATGTCCTTGTTTTCTGCCTGAATTAGATAATCATCCAGGTAAGGATAAATTTGAATGTTTCTTTGTCTGGAAAATGCAATTGCTGGTGCCAGGCACTTTGTGAAGACCCTGGGCACAGTAGATAAGCTAAAGGGCA